>NC_044323.1:71588249-71896501 GCF_007399415.2 Gopherus evgoodei
CAGTTAATTGGATTTCCACAAGTCAACCCCAACTATCCAGAAGTGCCACCAGGTAGCAAGTTTAGCTAACGGGATTGCTAATTTTTTTAATGTTTTGTATACTTTAAAATAGCCAGTGTCTGGTCCTAAGGACGTATCAGCTGGATCTCATATGTAATAAAGATAAGGCCTGGTTAGTGTGCAGAAATTTTCAAGTGTACGCTGTCCAGCTATATCACATATTTGCAAGCATTTACAGGAAAAGAGGATAGTTCATGTGCTCTGCATTGATGGAATTGACTGCCAGGGATTTAATTCACACGGTTTTCAGGAAACAAATTTTCTAGTTGTCTTTACTTTCCCTTTATCACTCCTGTGTATTGAACTGTGCAATTCAATTTATTAAAGCCTTGCTTATTATTTATTTGATTATTAAAGCTGATACTGCAAAACATTAGCTTCAAAACTAAACCAGTGTTCAGAATTAACAGGAAAGAAGAGATGTACATCTACTATTTTTTTTTTCTTTTAACAAAAGAAAATATTCCATGAAGCAGTGCTCAATATACTGGTGTCTGGTGTTGGTAGGCCTGTTCCTACATCATGTTGCAAATATCTAGAGGCACAATAGCATGCTAACTAGATGCATTAGCCTGCATCTACATTGCAGTAAAAAACCCCACAGTACTGAGTCTCAGAGCCTAGATCAATCAACTTGGCTTGCAGGACTAAAAGTTGCAATGTAGCTGTTTGGGCTTGGGCTGGAGTTTGGGGTCTGAAACCCCATGAAGGAGGTGGGTCTCAGACCTGGGCCAACTGCGGCCATGCCAAGAGTCTTTTATTGCAATGGAGATGTACAAAATTTGTGTAAATATATACTAAAGCAGTAAGGATTGCTGATAAACTTCCTCATATTTGTTTCTGGGTGAATCCTTTGTTTTTGCGTGCATGTTGATGAGGTTCTTCATGAAGACAAGGGAAGATGGATTTAGAATATCAGATAATACCATTTTTCATCTTTTTACAATATCCAAAGATACCTGACTGTACGGAGGGATACTCGCAAAACATAAAATACACTTATCCAGTTTTTTAAAGCACAGTTTCTTAGTGTTTCGTTTTTCAAGTTGCTTTGTACATTTTTTTTCTTTTTATGAATCACTATTTCCAATATGGCTCCATTGCTTATTGCTTCACACAGTAGCTAGAACAGCTGTGTTAATTAAATAGATATGTCACAGCACTGAAGCAAGTGCCTGCTGCTAGCGTACATGGGCAGTCAAGACTTACAACAAATAGAGCTTTGCAGAGGCATTAGCAGCATAACACCAAGTCTAGTATAAAACAAAACATTGCAAAACCTAGATGCTTCTCAAACCTAATATTAAGCACAAATACAAATTCAAAATTATGTATATTCTTTAAAGGATAGCATAGGACAAGAAAATACATAGGAGCTAAGAGCATCTCATTCTGTAGATGTCAGACAGAATAGTGTATTTTCCTTGTAGCTGAACCACCTTTGTTGTGATCTTTTTAGATCTCTCAAGCTGAACTGGGTCGAGCTAGATTATTTTAATGGGAGACCTCGAAGAAACATCTGGGTGATGCAGGAAGTTGACTTTTTTTTTTTTTCATTTAATAGGTGGCTTGTTCCTTTGACTCAGTAATGAACCAATGCCTGAGTGCGATGTTAACAATATCAGCAAGGGAATCTTTATGGAAATGACTTTCCCCTGACTACCCTCTGTAGATTTTTCCATATGAGCTGATGTCTAGGTCAAGGTCATTACAGATCTTGTAGAACTTCTCTGAGGACGAGTGTTAACCCCAGCATCCTGACCAAATTTGAATGAGTAAATGACATTCTTACCAGTTCACTGCCTGACATGACAGTTACATACTGTAGAAAAAAAGAACTGGGAAGAAGATTGTGACTCATGCAGCCTTTCTCCATAATACTACTTATTTTCACATCACTTATCTGCAGAGCAGCCTGTCAGTTAATTAAGCCAAAAACTTTCTAAAGAACTCCACTAATAATGGCCACTCATTGCTCTGCATTTGTACTGCGTTGTCTTCAGGCTTTAGAATGAATGATCTTGGGGGCAGGGATCGTCGTCTTCACTTTACACATTCTGACCAAGCATCCTCTACTCTTACGGTACAATTTGTAAATGTACCAATGTAACTACATTAAAGATTGAGGCACTCAGATACTACGGTAATGGGGTTGGGGGCATAAAAGTACATGTAGGATGGGTGGATGGATAGATTTTTCTCATGAGGGAACAATGCTGCCATGGGGGAAATTGGACCCAGGGAATAAGATGGAGGAACTAGGGCCAACATATTCAAATTTTGGTTAACTGAAGTTGGGCCTAATTCAGTATTTAGGCACTTGATTAGGTGTCTTGAATTTCAGAAGTGCTGAGCATGTGGAGCCTCCATTGATTTAAAGGTGCTTAAATATGGACTTAGGTGATCAACTTTAGGCACTCAACTTTGAAGATATTGGTGTACGGCTCTGAATCTGCCTCTCAGATGAGCAAATCTGTAGAGATCTTCTTGGCCCACAATCAATTTGTGAGTTGTTTGATACAGGCGAGACTCTCTGGGTCAAGGTGTCTTTTTGTTCAAGATTTTCCCTTCTTTGCTCCTGCTACTAAAGGAGTTTTTTCCAGTGTCCCCCACTTTCTTTACAATGAGACATTTATGTCTGCTGTCTCCTGTTATGGGAAGATAGTTTCTGCTGTTAGGATGATTCCATTAGGCTGTAACAACCCACTGAGACATGTTATGCCATTCTGGTGCCAGGTTTATGTGGTTCTAAATAATCCTCAAAAGCCCTTGAATCTGGTTTTAAAGCACCATGTAGATCAAGTAGATTATAGTGTTTGCTACCTCTGAAAACATGAAACCTTGCCTTTGTGGTGACCCTGGTGAGGGGTTCCTGCCCACACACTGCTGGCTTGAGGTCCCTGGTAGGAATGTAAGACCCCAGGATAGTGGGACTGGGACATCAAGGGGCCAACAGGAGACAGAGCCGGCATCTGTACTGCCAGATTCTATCTCTCTCCTTCACCTTGCGTGGTCTGCCATTGTCCAGGAAGCAACCCTCCAGAGGTTGTGACCCCATCACTTGTGCCTGGAGGTCAAGGAGCACCTGCCCATGGAGGAAGCAGAGACAGGTTCTAGAGACAAGTGTGAAGAACAGACCGACAAGATGGATTTATGCCGGACTGTTTCTAAAAGGGATAAGACTTTGGCGACCCCTGAGCAGGTGGCAGTGGCTGAGGGGGGAGTTCTATGCCCTGAGGAGAAGGATAGCATTGCATTGGGAGACAGGTCCATGCCTGAAGCTCCCAGTGAAATATGATGAGTCCTCAAGCTCCTGATCCTGCATGCTGTGGAGATGGTTCTGGGTTCCAGCCAGGGGCTGCACTATCTACTGCTCTTGGGGAAAAAAGATATGCCAGCTGCTACCACTAAATTTCTTTCCTTTGTGAATGATGAGGATGTTACAATAGCAGCTCAGTGTTTTTTATGAGTTGGCACAATCTGAGGGAGATGAAGAGGATGATGATGATGATCTCTGATTCCTCACTGTTTCCTGATGTCCCAGCAAGTCAGTTAAGTAGGAAGAAAGGGTGGATACAGTATGAAGGAGATTATTGGCTCTTTTTGGATAGCACTAAAGGGAAGCAGGAAGTTGAGACTGAGGCCTGTTTCCCTGATTTACAGTGCTTTGTTCATTCCTCTGCCCTCGTCTTGAGAGAGACCTTGGTTGATCGTAGGAAACATTTCAGTCTCAGAAAGTTGTTGAATATAGTGAGGAAGTGGTATGGGGATTGTTCAAATTATATAGGCCTCCACATTGCCCGTTTTGTTCAAAGTACTTCCGCTTCCCATTTGTCTCTGTTGCTCTGTTGTCCCATTTGGCTCTCTCCTTCTAGTCCGTATGGTGCTGCTCAACTTCGGTGCTGTAAATACTAAATACTAAAAGGGCACAACTCTGAATTTCTGA
This sequence comes from Gopherus evgoodei, assembly GCF_007399415.2. Lineage (NCBI taxonomy): Eukaryota > Metazoa > Chordata > Testudines > Testudinidae > Gopherus > Gopherus evgoodei. The sequence continues at coordinate 71,592,256 of NC_044323.1, forward strand.
TGTTGTCCTTTTGTAAGAGAGACACTTAGACCCTGAGAATCAGGGGAACTGGTTGAAGGAATGGGAAAGGGAAGCTTTCTGAGCGAAGGGCTCCAGTGTCATTGCTGGTATTCTTTTCCTTGGGTGCAGGGGCACAGATCCTCTCTGTGAAGGAGACTGTGCTAGGCTGGGTCCTCTAGGTATAGACATGTATTGGCACTATTGTTATGCTTTTTACTGTGTACGCCGCTACTCGGGCTAAGACCATGTCTCCTTCTGTAGAAACTTGTCCATGCTGTGCTTGGCTGTGTTCCTGATGCTATTATTGTCCTGTAGATTATGTTTTAGACAGGAACCATGAGGATCCACACCCTCAGTCAGCCAAATAACTGTATTGGTTCTGCAGTCTTGGATGCTTGGGGTTCTCTCACCCCGCTGTTAGGCAGTACTCTTGGCTGAAGGCTACTCCCGACCAAGTCTCAGGGGGTAGATTGGATCACTTTTATACCATTAAGACCTTTATGAATGTTTTTTTGATCTTCCATATCTCCCGCTCACTTGTCTGATCATCATTATATCTGTCAGTGTCTCTCTCCCTCTTCCTGCCTGTGCTTTCCCCCAGCACTTTAATATCAAATTATTACAGGACTTGAATTTCACCCAGATGTTTGCTCTGTTTTGGCAGTGTTAGTGGCAGCACAAGCCTTTATATGAGTCCCCGAGACAGTGGTGGGATGTCAGAAAGGCCCAGATCTAACTGTTCTGCTAGGGTTGCCAGGTGTCTGGTTTTTGACCAGAACACTCAGTCGAAAGGAGACTCTGGTGGCTCTGGTCAGCACTGCTGATGAGGCCATTAAAAGTCCAGTTGGTGGCTCAGTGCTGCTAAGGCAGGCTCCCTGCGGCTCCTGGAAGCAGTGTCATCTCCCCTCTACAGCTACTAGGTGTAGGAGTAGCCAGGGGGCACCGCACGCTACACTGCCTCAAGTGCTGGCTCCGTAGCTCCCATTGGCTGGGGGCAGTGCCTGCGAACGGGGCAGCGCACAGATTCGTCTGGCCGTGCCATCACGTAGGAGCCAGAGAAAGGACATACCAATGCTTCTGAGAGCTGCTTCAGGTAAGCGCCGCCTGGAGCCTGCATTCCTGCTCCCTTCCCATGTCCCTGCCCCAGCCCGGAGCACCCTCCTACACCCCAAACCCCTCATCCCCTGGTCTACCCCAGAGTCTGCACCTCCAGCCATATCCCTCACCCCCCTACCCCATACCCAAACTTCCTGCCCCATCTTGGAGCCCCCTCCCACACCCTGAACCCCTCATTTCTGGCCCCACCCCAGAACCCTCATCTCTACCCCAGAGCTCATACCCCCTGCCTCAGCATGGAGCCCCCTCCCATACTCCAAACCCCTTGGCTCCATCCCCCAGCCAGGAGCCCACTCCTGCACCCCAAACAGGGCCATCCCTAGCTATTCTGGGACCCTACACAGCCTCCCTGTGGGGTGTCTGTGGGGAGGCCCCAGGCCTCCATGGGGGAGGGGCAGGGCTGTCTTGAGGGGCAGAGGGGAATCACCCCCCGGCACTCACTGGCAGCGAGGCTGGGGCCAGGCTGCTGCACTTCCTGCCGCCAGTGAGTGCAGGCCTGGCCTTGCTTCAGTTCTCAGGGGAATGGGGGCAGGGCTGGGGCCGGGAAAGGATGGGGTCTTTGGAGAAGGGATGGAGTGGGGGCAGGGCTATGGCAGAGCAGAGGTGGGAAGAGGCGGGGCTGTGGCGGAGCAGGGGCTGGAACAGCACACAGCTGCGCAGGGCACCAAGAAATTCAAATTTCAGCAGCTGCATACTTTGCATGTGGGTAAGGACGGCCCTGACCCTAAACCCATCATCTCTGGCCCCACCCCAGAGCCTGCACCCCCAGCCAGAGCCCTCACCATCTCCTCCATCCCACCCCACTGCCTCACTTCTAGCTCCACCCTAGAGCCTGCAACCTCAGCTGGAGCCTGCACCGCAAACCCCTGAGCCAGCCTGGTGAAAATGAGCGAGTAAGGGGGAAGGAGAGTAAGTGACGGAGGGGGGATGGAGTGAGTGGGGGCTTGCCTCAGGGAAGGGGTGGGGCCTCAGAGGAGGGGCAGGGCAGGGATAGGCCAAAAGCGTTTGGTTTTGTGCGAGTAGAAAATTGGCAACCCTACGTTCCGCCAACAGTATATCCAGGGTGCTACATGGTCCTTGCATTGGGCCATTAGTGCCCCGCAATGAGACATCTTGGGCATGTTCTAATTCTAAGATTTTATACAGGGCCTTAGCTAGCTGGCTGAAGGACTGTCTGGACTCTTTGATACAGGCTGATCAAACGTTGAATTCCTACCCATTGTATTTTTGATCATTTGTTTTAAATTTGTGATGTTTTTACTATTAGCAAACTTCATGGGGCATATTTCAATGGACCAGGAGAAGGCCTACAGTTAACCATAGTTATCTTTTAAAAAGTTAGATGCTTTCAGATTTGGGCCAGTGTACTCTTTATGTATTTCTTTATTGTACCACTATGTTTTTAGTGTCCTAAAGATTAATGGGGGTCGTAGCCACTTCTTCCCAGTTCTTAGAGGCATTCTTCAGAGGTGTCCTCTATCTGGGATGCTGTATGCTGTTAGGGCAGGTCTACGCTACAGGGGGAAAGTCGATCAAAGCTACGCAGTTTGAGTTATGTTAGCGTAACTCAAGTTGACATAGCTTAGATCTACTTACCATCAACTCCCCTTACTCTTCTTGTTCTGGTGGAGAACCGGAGTTGATGGGAGAGCAATCTGCAGTCGATTTAGCAGGTCTTCACTAGACCCACTAAATCGATCCTTGATGGATTGATTGCCCCAGAATCAATCCACTGGTAAGTGGAGACAAGTCCTTAGTTTGGAGCCATTCCTGCACCTCCTCAGAAGCCGTCTGCCTGACCTTTCTGTGTTGAGTCATCAGCCACTTTCCCAGTTAATCTGTTGGCCTATGCTGATTATATCTCAGTTTTTGTCACATCTGACAGTGACTTTGCACTTGTTTACAAGTGTATAAATAGACATCTTTTGCCTGCATTAACTAGGCTAAGAGTAATTCAATATTACCGGGCTCTTGGCAGTGTAGTGGTTACCCTTTGCTGCCCCAGGAGGTGCAAGGGCCCACTTGTGGGGTTAAGGTGTTCGTTTTTTAATTTTTTTTATCTGAACAATATATATTAAGGAGCAAGGGGAAAGGAGTGAGAAGAAGGTGCAAGACCGCCTACAGAAATGGCACTGGCTCCTTTCTGGACTCTCTATTTGGGGACAGGTTTGGATTGCCAACAGCCTTGTGGCTTCAGTGTTGTGGCACTGGCTAGTGTGTGTGAACCCTCCTCCAGGCTTTTTGGATCAGATTCAGAGGCATATTAACCATTTTTTTAAATAGTTGCCACTGGTTGTGCCCTGCTTCACTGTTCCTGCCATTAGATGAAGGGGGTCAGGAGCCCATTGAATTGGTCAGCAGAGTGGTGGGCTTTCATCTGAAGTCTGTTCAGCAGTTACTGTACCATGACTCCCTGCTGTCTTGGAAGTCCCTTTGACTCTCACCTATTTTTGTTGGCACTTGGTTGATTAGAGTCTAGAATTTTCCTCCATTCTGTCATGGCCTTTTTAATATCTGGCAACTTCTGCATAGCATGTGGCTGGACAAGGTGTTTTCCAATTTATAGCTCTTGGAAGAGCAGCTGTTTTTTAACTCACTTTTCCCCATTGAAGTTATCTCCTCCATGAGCCTGTTTTCTGCCTTTACGCAGGATGGGTTGACCAAGCTGTCCCACCTTCCTGTTCCTAGCTGGTCAAGCTAGACTTCAGCTGTTGCTATGTAAATCAGAATCCGGTCTGTGGTTTGTGTTTTTTTTGCATAAGGTCCTTGCTGAATTCCAGGCAGCATTCTCTCAGCAGGCTGCTCAGTATTTGCAGAACTTTTTTGCAGGGATTGTTCTTGCAGGAGGGAATCCTGTGTTCCCATTGCTAAGCTGTCTACCCTTCTGCAGATGAGATTCTTGTGCAGCCAGGCAAATTGTTGTCCTGAGAGGGTTTGGTGAATGTTCCTTTTGCATCTGTAAACAGAGTCTGAATGAGCTCTCCCGGGACAGCTAGCTGGGAGGGGGAGAGACTTCAGGAGCAAACTATATTTACATGAACACATCTACTCTGCATAGATATTGAGCAGATGGAGCAGTGTTGCTCAAAGTGATCAAATTTGGCTGGTGTTGGCTTACAAATCACTTTAGAATTGAATGCAGGGATAGTGAAATGTTATCAATGTTGTTGTCTTTATTGCATGAATAAAGGGGAGCAGAACTGAGCTTAAGCTGTGCAAAATGAGGGGGTCACCCTCTTCTGAAAGGACCTCTGTTAAGCCAGGGGCTCGAGTGTCAGAGCCCTTCGAAAGTAAAAGGGGTGGGGACAAGTGTCCCAGCCAGGAGGTATGGACCCTCCGCCAGAGTTCCCCCTAGTCTGGTTTAACCTGTTCCACACACAGTTCAAAGATAGATCTAAATAGGTTCCATTAGGAACCTTTGTTATTTTAAGTACTTAAATGAGAACTGAAATCACTTGTGGTGGGACAGCGTTTCTGCCCAGCCTCCTAAGAGCTGACAGTCACTTAAGGGCATGTCTACACTGGCACTTTACAATGCTGCAACTTTCTCACTCGGGTGTGAAAAAACACCCCCCTGAGAGCAGCAAGTTTCAGCGCTGTGAAGTGCCAGTATAGACATTGCACCAGCGCTGGAAGCAGTGCTGATAGCTATTCCCCTCATGGAGGTGGGCTTTTTTAGAGCGCTGGGAGAGCTCTCTCCTAGCGTTATGCCACGACTACACAAGCTATGTTAAAGTGCTGCTGCGGCAGCGTTTTAATGTTGCCAGTGTAGACCAGCCCTAAGAGACTGACCTGCACAGGTCACAGCAGAGAGACAGGTGGCAGTAGAAGGTAACTGACAGTTGGCCAGTGGGAGCAGCGAGCAGTTGCCCGGCGGAAGCAAAATGAGCAGAGAGGAACTGCAGCTAGCAGGGTGGCTAGGCAGAGCAAGTGCTCAGATGGCAGAACAAGCAAGGTGCTCTCTTCCCCAGGTGGAAGGTGAAGTCACACAGATGCACATCTCATCCTTGGGTCCTCACTGACCAAGGACAACCACTGTGAGTAGGGTATGCTGAGGGAGCAGAGAGGGGCACAGAAAAGGAACTTTTGGTTTGTAGAACCCAAGAACATGAGGTGGACGGCACTGCCCCACGCACTCTGGGGTGGGCATCCTGCTCAAAGTTTTATGATTATGAATCATGCTTATGGCATTTTCCCTAATTAATATCAGGTGGCTTCCCTCCTTTCATTAAAAGTTTCTTTTCTACACTCACTGTGTGTGTGAGTGGTGAAGTATTGCCTCTCAGGCACCCAGGGGTGATGTGTAATTTTCTCAGGTTACTCAGTGGGGGCTAGAGCTGGTTCCGTTTTGTATTGTTGAAAAGGAACCCCTAGATATTGAACCCGATCCTGGTTGGTGCCAGCTCCACCTGGCAGAAGGGTTACATAACCATGACCAAGAAGCAGCTTTGTGGTATGTTTTTCAAGATGTGGCACTGGCCACTCTCTCTGATGTCCCTGATACAGCTTGGAGGATGCCTCTGTTCCTGGGTAACTCTGTCCCCAACTTAGAGGACATTGTACAAACCTTCTTTTCCTAAGTGCGCCGATGACTTGCAGTGGAGGATCTTTCTGAGCATTGTCACAAACAACTGTTTTGTAGGCCATATTATCCCTCAGGTGTCTGTGCAGTGCTCCTTTTGTTTGGCTTCGCACATTTTGTTTCATTTTTTTCCTACACTGCCCCCATTTGAGTCCTCTTTTTATTGGTTTTTTTTCTTTCTTTTTTGGCAGCAGCTTTTCAGCGGTTTGGTACTGGTTTTCTACAAGTCCCTGTTTATTGTCGGAGTGACAAACAATACTCATATTCAGCCAGTTTGTGACATGGCTAACTTTTTGCTGGGTCAGGAAAACTAGCCATTTTGAAATCTCACCAGAATAGAATGGCTAGGGTTGAGAAGTGTAAAGTGCTATGGCAAGTCTGTGCATTGATTTTCACCTTGCTGCAGATTGATTATACTTTTTATAAATAGACTTGCAACCTGGACACTTTTTTGGTTGGCTTGGTGTGTTAATATTTTAAGTGAACTTGGTGATGACACTTTTTAGTGATCCATGGGTCTTGTTTGCTGAAGACATGTTTTGCTTTATTTTATTCATGTCTTTTTATGTATATATTGTAATTTAGTAACATTATTAATAGTTTTTAATGTGCTTTCGTGTTCATGTCATGTCTGTCTCTTCATTGAGTAGTGATGATGCTGAATTTCTTAGCCACTAATCACTGCTCCTGATTAATTTTTTTGTTAATTCAAGGAAGGAGATGGCAGATAGACATACACACAGTAGATGGAGGCAAGTGTAGTAATGTCTACATTTTGAGCAATTTCTATTTCTATAAAAACACAGTTTGAAATGTAAAAGCTCTAAAATGTTTTGTGGGTATTATGCTAAGAAGTGCCACAGGTTTCACCATCCCTAAACTCATCCTGATTCTCTCATGCTGAATACAAAGCTATAAAAAACTTCAGTGCATTGTCCTACATATTATATTGAGTTGTCTTTGAATATGTGATATAGCATGGGATTATTCAGTGTGACAACACTTAACCTAACATAATCCAGTTCAGTGCACTGAAAAGTAGAATGATAGATTATTTTACTAGGATGGGTACCCATCTGTTGTCACTGTAGTTACCACAGAGTACTTGAATAGGAACATAAGAACAAAGGAATTGTCATATGAGATCAGACCAATGGTACATTTAGCCCAGTATCCCATCTGTGACAGTGGCCAGAACCAGCTCTTTCAGATGAAGATACAGTATTTGTCATCCTATTCCTTAGCATTTTGACAATTACTGTAGTTTACTGCATTTGTGTTGGTAAGAGGAGGTACTTGTATAATGTGAAACAATGGCCTATGTACATAAAGAGAATTTATAGTTTTTTAAAAAGAAGCAAAATGCACAAAAGTATGCAAATAGTTAAGGGAAAGTAGGTACATTTAATATAATCTAGTAACTATATTATGTTAATGGGCATCTGAGAAGTGCCTTTATATATTTGCAGCAGTGTGACTTAGGTATATACCTATGTCATAGAGTTGAAGAAATGCCATTGGAGTCCAGCACCCTTCCTTCACTAGCAGAACTAAGTACTGATTTTTTACTCCAAATCCCTAGCTGGTCCCCTTGAGGATTGAATTCACAACCCTGGGGTTAGCAGGCCAATGCTCAAACCACTGAACTATCCCTCCCCTCAGTTATATGAAGAACAGTTACCAACTATAAGAATGGTCTTAACTTTTTTCTCTGTTAGTATTTTTTATAATTTTGGCCCTCTGTAGCTTAGGGTCTGCATTTCTCCTTGTTCTTCATCCTAAGTGGGACTTTTGCTTACATGAGGAACTCTTCTTAGTGGAGGATTCTAAACTTTAGAGTTTGTTTTTCCATTGGCTCAACAGACACATTGCAAAAGCTATGCTTTTGTTTGCAGGGATGAAATTTTTTACCATTATTATTTGATTCTGTATCCATCCAAGTGGTTTAATGCAGTGGATTTGTATCTTTTCTTTTAAATGCGTAGATTTGGAGGATGCAATAGGTATATTTTATAAACGGAATCAGTTAGTAAGTATTGTCCTTATTGAGCCTGCATGCTCTGGTGATGTGCAGTGAGGGATTTTCAGTTGAAATGAAGATATGTGCTGAAATGTCTTTTTGCTCAGGGTAACTCTTTTTAAGGCTCCAGTGTTGTATCTGATAGTGCTCTGGCAGACTGCTGCACCTGTGGGGAGCCCAGTTGATTTTAGTCCACTCACTTGCTATCAGTTGCAGTATTGGGGCCTAAAGTTATAAAACTGATAATATGCAGACATTTTAAGGGAGATCTTTCATTTATGATGAACCACAGTCATTTCATTTATTGGGATATATTTTTCATTGGTTGTATAGTTTTCTATCTCTAGATCCTATGACTTTCTTTTCAGTTATCTGATTGTTTTTATCAAAATTTCATAGCAGACATTGTCCACTTTCTTAGGTCCTAAAATAAGTAATGAAAACCATCATAAAGCCAGGACTTTGAAATTGATTTCTTGAGTTTAAGATATCTGAGGTCTTCCGGGATCAGTATCCTTTACTCTGTCATACACACATGTATGCTGCTTCCATAAGAATAAATAACTAAAACTCTTTTTAAGGTCTAGTTTGTAAAAAAATAAAAATAAAAATAAAACATTTATTGGCTACTATATTTTGGACATTATATTTCTGAAGCTGTATTTGATGCTTTGTGTCTCATAAAATAAAAATTACGAGACTGAAGTCTGTAGTCAAAAAAAAAAAAAGGGCTCGGTGTGTCACTCTATTGCCAAGAATACATGCTTCTGGTTAAAACCAGCCTTCTCTTTAATGTGCTTCTATTAATTTTTAATGATAGCTAATAAATCAAAAATTGATAAGGCCCAAAAGATGGATTATTCATCTGGTTCTCCTTTGTGGTTCTGTGCTTCAGTGCACGGATAATCTTTTAGAGCCCAGTGGTTGGAATCTAATTCTCAGGTGTGGATTACAAATCACAAGATGGTCTCTGAATTAGTTAACTTGCAGTGGCTGTGTATGTTCAGTGAATACTAGAATAATGCTCAAGGACACAAATTTTGGATTTGCCATATGAATAGGATGTAATAAAGAGGGACAGAAAAATGATTTAATTTTTTATTTCCATTATGAATATCATAGGATTTCCTGAAGGTAAGTCACTTTCAGTCCTGGGTGAGCTTGCTTGCTCTAGCCAATCCCACCAGGTGCCGCTGTAATGCAGTGATGGTTAAGAGACCTAAAAGGAAATGGAAAGATATACAATCCAAAATTACTGATTAATACAAATCAAAGGGCAAAGGAAATTGCAGCATGTGCCCTGTGACCTGACCAAGTCAATGTGAGTCACAAAGGGAACCTTGATTAATCTGGAGTGATCGTCTAAATATGAGAGGTAATACTGCACTACCGAATATTATACCTCCTCAGATACAGATTGGTGCAATGTGGCCATATCACAGCAGCATTTTGATGTGAAGAGAAAGGAAATTGAAGAGTCAGGCCACAGGAATAGATCAGAAATGGTTTACAAAGGACTGGCTGAGTGGCCTAGAGATAGTATTATGTCTCTCCAGGTATGAGGTCCATATTTAAATCCCAAAGGTCATATGTTGCATTCCCTGACTGAGGATGGTGAAGAAGAGGCAAGGATGTTCTTCATTATTCAGCATCCGAAATGACAATTAGGCAGGAAGGAAACTGCATAAGGAAAAATCATGGCATAAATTGAAAGATGGCGTTCTACCAGCCAGCCCATTGATTTCAGGGCTCCTGATTTCATGGCTCAGCCAGATTGCTCCTGCGTAGCAATGCCCCATCCTTTGTCTGTGTAGGGAGGGAGGAGGTTGTGCAGCACAGTTTAGAAAGATGTCATATACTGCATTTGGGGTTAGAGACACCTGGTACTGCATTGCCACGGCGAAAGAAAGAAGAAGAAAAGAGAGCAGTATGTATGTGTTGATGTAATATACTTGTATTTCTCCAAGGCATGTGACTTAGCACTATGTGACATTTTGTTTAAAAAAACAAAACAGCCCCCCTGCCCCCCCTGCATGGAATTAACAGGGCACATAGTTAAAAACTGGCTGGATGAGAAATCTCTAAATGTTGTTGCTAAAGGGGAAATATCATTGAAGGGGGCCTTTTCTGGGGGCGGGTCCATCAAGTATCTTAGTTCAGTAGTATTTAATATCTTCAAATCTAGATTATGATATAAAATCTTTGCTGGTAAAATTTGCAAATGACAAAGATTGAATAATGTAAATAATGAGGAGGACAGGTTGCTGTTTGCAGGGTGGTCTGAATCGCTTGGTGTAACAAGTCTGGCCTTCTCCCTGTTGATAATGGACCCACAGTCACGCCCAGAGTAGGGTTGCCAACTTTCTAATTCTAGAAAACCAAACACCCCTTCCCCGCCCCGTCTCTGAGGCGCCACCCTGTGGTTGGGGGGCTGGGCAGCACGCAGACCTTCCTGGTTGCCCCTACGCGTAGGAGCCGGCGCGGGGACATGCTGGCTGCTTCCTGGGAGCCATGCAGCAGCTAGCAGGGAGCTTGCCAGCCCCACATTGTGGTGCTGCTAACTGGACAACAGCCAGCACTTTGATGAAAAGGGAAAGGAAACTGAAGAGTCAAGCCACAGGAATAAATCAGAAATGATTTACAAAGGACAACTGTCAATGGCTGACTGGAGCCACTAAGGTCCCTTTTTGACCGAGTGTTTCGGTTGAAAATCGGACACCTGGTCACCCTAATCCAGAGTGTCTTTCCAGACAGTTTTGTTTTCCTAAATATAAAAAAACCCAGTTCCTAACCCTTCTCCGCCCCCCCCCCCGGTACAACTCCTTTACCTTTCAACCCTTCCTGCTTTCAGGCTTCTGTAGGAATCTTTCATACTTTGTTCCCTGAGTACCACACCCAGGTCTTTTTTCCTTGGTTGGTCCTTTTTCCCCAGCAGGTTCCCAGTGCTTCTGCTCCTAGAAACTTCGTGTAGCTCTCTTGCGCTGGTTCACCAGATGTCTCTCAGTGGATTCCCACTGCCTCCCTGCGCAGGGGACTTAGTCACTTCTTTTTAGCATATGCGTAACGCACATGATGAGGATTCATCACCACATTTGGTCTGCTTGGTTGGATCATTAGCTTCCCTGGGCCAGGCCAGGTGCTGGCGGGGAGCGCAACATGGATGCTGATCCATGCCCCCAACCCAGGCAGCTTCCTGCTTCTGGTCTGTTTCCCTATTCACAGGGAGCTGGCAGTGAGAGCCCCATGTCTGCTTTTTCTGCCTAGGAAGGTATGATATTAAACTGGACAGTCCTCTTTTTGAGAAGTTTGTCCCCTGTGCGGTACTGGGAGAAAACTGGACGTGCTTTTGTCTGGTATCAGATGGGGGATGCTGCTACGCCTCCTCTAGTTCTTAAAAATGGCACCCCTCCAATGTGGCATGACCTCACGCACACCACGAGTATGACATCATACTAGTGGAGGCGGGGCACTCTTAAGGATGGTGTCCCTTGTGTAGTGTGACCTCGTTGTCACATTGATGAGGACAGAGTCATGCCATTCCTGGAAGAACCAGAATGTCCAGTATTCTGAGAATGTGTGAGTAGCCATGTTATCTCTGCCCCCTTTTTGTTTGACTCGCCAGCCTGGTTCACCCAGGCTTCTACCTCTCTATGGTCCAGGTGCCTTTTCTTATAGCCCTACTGATGGTCAGCTGATCAGACAAAGGTGCACTGGCCTTGCTACCTCTTAAAGGGCCAGTGCCAACCTGTGATACTGGTTAAATGGTCACAATCCAACAAAATATGTTTGAATATAGCTAAATAAGATAATACATATGGGAACAAAGAATGCAGATTATACCTAAAAGGTAGGAGACTCTCTCTTGAAAGCTGTGTCTCAGAGAAGGACTTAGGGAATCGTTGTAGATAACCACCTTAGCATATGCTGTCAGTGCGAGGCTGTGGCAAAAAGGGCTAATGCAATCCTTAGCTGTATAAAGGGAATATCAAGCAGCAGTGGAGAAGTCATCTTGTCTCTGTACACAGCAGTGGTAAGACCTCTGCTAGAATACTGTGTCCAGTTCTGATGTCCACACTTCAAGAAGGATGTGTAAATACTGGAGATAATTTAAAGGAGGTCCATAAAAATGATTTAGGGGGCTGGGAAAATAAGCCTCATAATGTGAGGCTTAGGGAGCTCATATTATTCAGTTTATCAAAGAGAAGGTTGAGAGATGACAATCTCTGGTCATTATAAATACTTACAGATGGAAAAGATAACTTCAAGTGCTGGTCTCTAGGTGTATTCCACTGTGGGTGTGCATGCACTCCAAGCACCTGAAGTCTGAGAATTCTTGGAAGCGGTGTCCCTTATGTGCCCTTGCCCACCTCGTATTTTTAACCGAGGAGTGGACCAACCACCTCTCCGGTTCCCAATAGCGCAGAGAAAAACACTTTCATTCCAGCTAAGGGAGTGGAATTTCTCTTCACCCACCTTGTGCCGAACTCTCTGGACATCCAGGCTGCCACTGAGAGATCTTGACATAATCATCGTAAATCCACTCCTTCTGACAAAAAGGCTAAATGTCTAGACCTGTTGAGAAGAAAGGTCATTACACCTATTAGCCTTCGTTTTTGTACAGCGAACTATCCAGTGCTGCTGGCTAAGTATGACAGTCTAAATTATTCCAAATTATCTTGCTGTGATAGCTTGTCTAAAATATCTGTGAATTTGGACTTTGAAAACTTCTTGTTGTTCCTTGGAAATCTAACAAGTAGCAGATTCAAGCTGTCTAATTCCTGAGGTAAAATAGTAAGGAAGGGGTAACAAAAGGGTGGAGGAAATAATGGGCTTTGTGTTAGTTATGGGCAACCCCCCAAAAGGTTTGCGTCCACCTCTTGTGCAGGCCTATGTCAAGATATAGCATCTTCCCAACTTGCCTTTCCTATGTAGGTCTGACCCTTTACCTTTTTTGAACAACCTCATGCCCAGCAGACAGGGCCGGCTTTAGGAAGTGCGGGGCCCAATTCGAACAGTTTCAACGGGGCCCCGGCAGCGATGACTTAAAAAAAAAAAACCACATGTAAAAAAACCAACTTGGGGCTTGTATGCACCGGATGGTGCTCTGAGTCTTCGGCGGTGGGTCCTTCACTCGCTCCAGGTCTTTGGCAGTACTGATGGACCCGCCGCCAAAGTGCTGCTGAAGACCCAGAGCACCACCAGGTGAGTAAAAATTAAAAAGGCACCTCTAGCCAGGGAAGGGATTCTCATTGGGCGCGGGGCCCGATTTGGGGGAATTGGTGGAATAGGCCTAAAGCCGGCCCTGCCAGCAGATCACTTGTTTCTCTACTGGGCCCAGAATGTTTTCTCCTTTCAAAGATGGTAATAATCTGAGATTCCTCCATTAGTTATGCCCCAGAATATATTATTCAGCTTTAACAGAAGCAAAATTCCAAAGATGCAAATGAAGTAAGAAATTAGCCTGGCTCCAGCAGCAAGACTGGAGATGTGCTAGACTGTGATACATTTCATCAACAAGAATGGGTTTAGTGTCATGGCTATGAAAGTAGTAGGAAGGATTGAAGAAAGCTTAAATCAGTTGGATTGAACTGATAGTTCAGTTTGGCAGGAGGATTAAGATTGAAGTTCATTTTTGCTTGAGAGAAGTAGGATTTAAATTTTCCTGGAACACTGCTCCCATTGAGTGTTTTTTGTAGGGGATCTATTTTCAGGTCCAAGTCCAAGACTTGGAAACTCTGCTTCTTCGAACTTTCATAGATTCGTAGACTCTGGGACTGAAAGGGACCTCGAGAAGTCATTGAATCCAGTCGCCTGCCTTCATGGCAGGACCAAATACTGTCTAGACCATCCCTGATAGCTATTTATCTCACCTACTCTTAAATAGCTCCAGAGATGGAGATTCCACAATCTCACTAGGCAGTTTATTCCAATGTTTAACCACCCTGACAGTTAGGAACTTTTTCCTAATGTCCAACCTAAACCTCCCTTGCTGCAGTTTAAACCCATTGCTGCTTGTTCTATCCTTAGAGGCTAAAATGAACAAGTTTTCTCCCACCTCCTTATGACCCTTTTAGATACCTGAAAACTACTATCATGTCCCCTCTCAGTCTTCTTGTTTCCAAACTAAACAAACCCAATTGTTTCAGCCATCCTTCATAAGTCATGTTCTCTAGACCTTTAATTATTCTTGTTGCTCTTCTCTGGACCCTCTCCAGTTTCTCCACATCTTTCTTGAAATGCAGTGCCCAGAACGGACACAATACTCCAGCTGAGGCCTGACCAGCGCAGAGTAGAGTGGAAGAATGACTTCTCGTGTCTTGCTCACAACACACTTGTTAATGCATCCCAGGATCATATTTGCTTTTTTTTGCAACAGCATCACACTGTTGACTCATATTTAGCTTGTGGTCCACTATAACCACTAGATCCCTTTCTGCCATACTCCTTCTTAGACAGTCTCTTCCCATTCTGTATGTGTGAAACTGATTGTTCCTTCCTAAGTGGAGCACTTTGCATTTGAACTTGCTTACTCCAGTCTGAAACACCCAAACACAGTGGAGTCCCTGTGGAGGAATTGGATCTAAGATCTGCACAGCAAGAATTCTGGAGTCCTATTCTTAAGAATTTATTTAAACTAAATTTTCTCACACACCCTCGTAAAACCTCTTTCTATCATTCTTTGGAGGCGCTATTGCCATGTATCCAGTTTATGGATATGTCTACACTTTGAGCTGTGAGTGTAACACACTCGTGATAGCTCTCTTATCAAGCTAGTGCACTAAAAATAGAGAGTAGCCGTGGAAGTGCAAGTTGTGGGAGGATCTAGTCGCCCCAAGTATGTATACAGCCATGTATCCTACATACTTAGTCGGGCTGGCTAGCCCCTCCCATGACTACTTTCCATTTTTAGTGCTCTGGCTTGATCACAGCTAAAGTGAGTGTCTCCTTGATCTGGGAATCACTCACTAAGTTCAAAGTGTAGGCACACTCTGTGGGTGAAGGCTATGTCTTTACATGTAGCAGGTAGTTTTTGGCAGATAATATAAACTATCATGTGAACTCAAATATTAACAAATTCAGAAATTATACATGCACTAATGAATTTGCACCTTGTTAATAAATGCTGGATATTTACAGCTTGCAAAATGTCCAGTGCATTGGGAATTTCATTAAACTTCAATAGACATACTTTCTCACATTGCCTTACCCATTTTCATAGAATTGTACATCTTAATGCACCCTCCAGTCCTTATATATGTGTCAGACAGCTGCACTTGAGGCTGTGAGCCTGTGTGTAACATCTTTTCCAGCAGTTCTATTTAGTATACAGTATTTTGACAAAATTATCCGTAATGCACAATCCCATCAATGAAATTAACTGCTTACTTGTTAACGGTTCATGTCCTCAAACTTGGAAGGTCCTCCATAGTGTTAGTAAGTGGGTTGAGGCTAGCTTGAAAAATGGTTAGTTCTCACTGGGATTTCTAGGGCCATGGCTTCTAGGCTATTGACAATCCTATATTCAAATAATTGCGTTTTGGAGACATCAGTTCTCATATGCACACCGTATATTAAAGAAGAAAATATCAAGTGTTCATCAGGGAGCTTTTAACTGTTAAGAATGGTGGTTAAGCTTTATACTGGAAGCCTGACAATGCGGCATACAGAGCTTAAAAAAAGGAACTTTAAAGCTGAAAGCAAAATTGAGTTAGAACCTAGGATTATGTAATAAATGTAGCCTGCTAACCAGAATAGGTGGGATATTTGTACAAATACATTTTAAATAAAAATGTTTTTAAAAAAAGATTTTTTAGCCCCAATGAAAGACTACTACTGTCCTAGATTTGCTGTTGATGCTTCAGAATGTGTACAGATGCCAGACATTCATGAGTGCCAGATCCTCAGCTGGTGTGAATCGGCCTGGCTGCTTCTTCAGTGGAGCACCAGCTGAGGATCTAGCCTATGAGATCTGTGACATTATAGAATATATTCTGTGGCATATGTAGTGAACTTGGCAGAGCCAGTGGACTTCACAAAGGGTTTTTTTTTAAAACAGTGGGTTGGACCTCACTATATCTATCCAATGCAGGGCTGCCCAGAGGACTTTGGCAGTAATTTGGTGGCAGGGGGGTTCTTCCGCTCCGGGGCCCGCTGCCGAAGTGCCCCAAAGACCTGCGACGGGGCCCCCTGCCGCCAAATTACCACCGAAGCGGGACCTGCCGCCGAAGTGCAGCCGGGTCTTCAGCGGTAATTCAGCGTCAGGGGACTCCCGTCGCGGGTCTTTGGGGCACTTTGGCAGCGAGTCCTGGAGCAGAAGGACCCCCCGCGCCGCTGAATTACCGCAAAGACCCGGCTGCACTTCAGCGGCGGGTCCCGCTTCAGCGATAATTCGGCGGCGGGGGGTCCTTCCGCCCCAGAGTGGAAGGACCCCATGCGGCCGAACACCTGGAGTGGAAGAAGCTACGGGGGTCCGGGCCCCGCGAGAGTTTTCCTCGGCCCCCGGAGCGAGTGAAGGACCCCACTCCAGGGGCCCCGAAAATCTCTAGTGGGGCCCCCTGTGGGGCCTGGGGCAAATTGCCTAACTTGCCCCGCCCTCTAGGCGGCCCTGATCCAATGCCTGATTAGCAGGGAGCATTCATTACCTATCTCTGGAATTAACTCAGGTTTTGTTTTCATCAGTGATTTTTCTTTTAAGAAATCATGTGGCTTTGGTATTATTCCCTATTGCCCTTTGAATACCTGTGTCTCTTTTTTATCTTTTCTGTTTCTGCCTTTCTCTTTTGATGTCAGTAAGTAAGTAGAAGTAGCAGCTTCTGGGCTATGTATCTATAGATAGATAGATATCAATAGGTTAATGTATATAGAATTGTAATAAAATTATTTCAGAAAATATTTTTATGACAGAATCCTTCTAATTAATTATAATCTCTCTGCTAGAGAAAGTCAAGTTCTTTGCCTTTCAGCTACAACAAATGTCTTTTAGACATCATAACTTAAATTACCACGCAACAGGCCTGGTTCGGGAAGATCTCCTGGTTAATCACCCTTTGGGTGATATTTGCCTCTATAGCTGTTGAACTTTTAAAAGTAAAATGGTGTGAGTTCCTAGATTACTATTAAAGGCACTTGGTCACATTCATCCATAGTATTAAATGCGTGCAGCTGCATCCACTTGTACCAGGGCTGCATTTGTCCCATGGTTGGCAAATACTAAGCCAAAAATATGCCTGACTTTATATGCGTGAGGGAAAGCTCTCACACTCACAGGGGTCAGAGAGCCTCCACATTACCCTACACACTACTCTGAATAGGTCATCCATTGGGGTGCATTTGGGACAGTTATAGGAAGGGTATGTATCCAGTGGTCCCACACATACCTCCTGCAGCTATGGAAGGGAATTAGCTATGTTTAGTTCCCTGAACAAAGCCTATTTACTTATGCTTTGTAAGGAGATAAATGAATCTCACTGACTGAAGATAGGGCCCAACAATGTTGTAATTCTTACTTCGGCAAAACTCAAATGCAGATTCAGTGGAGGTTTTGCCTGAGAAATGTCTGCAGATTATGGCCTGTAGAACCTAACAACTTTTCTATTCTTCCTGAAGCCAATGATGTCCATAACTTCAGTATTCTGAATCTAAAGTATTTGATAGGGTTTGCCATAGGATTCCAACTAAGCAACCTAATGGAGAAGCTATGGAAAAGGTATGTTAATGAGAATATTAATGTGCCCTCTTCATACTGAAACCAGGTTTGACAATGTTTATGTAGCCTAAGGCCTGAGGGATGATGTTAGTAAGAAAGAGGCAGATTGTTTAGCTGAGAGCAAAGTTAAAACATGTCATATCTGTGTTTCTGTTCACTGACTTGAACATTTTGTGCAGTCACTGTGCTATAGGACTCATATTGTGCATCTATATGTGGATAATTTCTTATCCACAATCTCTCTGTATGGAAGTATAATTGTACAGAAAACACAAGGTAGCTCATCATTGCAGAGAAACTAATTAGGATGCAGCTGATTACACACTTGAGATTTGAAATGAAAAATGTTCAGATGAAAAGGTTCTTGATCAATAAAATGTGAAAGGACCTTTCAGTTTTAGGTTTCAGAGTAGCAACCGTGTTAATCTGTATCAGGAAAAAGAACAAGAGTACTTGTGGCACCTTAGAGACTACCAAATTTATTTGAGCATAAGCTTTCGTGGGCTATAATCCACGTCACTGGATGCATAGAATGGAACATACAGTAAGAAGATATTTATACAACTTGGATTTGGGTAATGTGACTATCCTTATTTCAGAGAGAGTGTAATCTTTTCCATCAGAGTACAGACAACTCTCTCTTTGGCATGAGGACTACACCTACTCTATCATGTGAAAAGGCAACTGTGAAATATGTTTATTTCTGTTTCTTGCGGGATTGAGAGGGGAGGTTCAGTTCACTATTGGCTATATTATAGCCTCATCTCCCAAGCAGCTGCATAGTGTGACTGGCAGGAGTAAGGAGACTACATCTCTCTTCTGCAGCCCATGTAAGAATGGAATCTTTGCACTTATGGGCTGATAATGGAAGTACACTCATAAAAAATATGGTTGGAAAGGAGCAGGCAGTAGCTGGAGCTGGAGCTTAACCACCTCTGCATCAGCCAATGTAGCTGTGTCTCTACATCATTCCTAGTGCACAGCGGTGGCTCAGTGCCCCAATCTAGGCCTATAAGAGGTCTTTCCATTATCTGCATGTTGCAGTAGGTTCCTTCAAAGCAGGGAGTGGGAGTTGTCCTGAACTTGTTAGCAGCGTTTTGTTCTGAAACTGCAAACCGTAGGATTTTGATCTTGGCCACCAGACATGTCAGTGCACAGCCAAGCCCTTAATTCTGATCCATAATTACTTGTTATATGGATTTCTTCAATAGTTCCGTGCCCCTCCAGATAAAGCACATTTATCTTGCTCTGTAAGACCAATGCATTGGAGAAATGGATCTAGTTACTGTAAAAATATTTTTTGTAATAATTCTAGTTGGGTTTCTCCTTCCTTCAAGAGATGCTAACTGTAATATGTATCCCCCGAAATGAATAATTTCAACAGCTTGTAGTAAGGAGAATGAGTCCAAACTCTGGGAGCTTCCATTAGAGTTTTTTTTTCAGTGCCAGAAGTGACATAAATATATTTACACATACATACGTTTACACAGAAATAAATGGATGAATAGATAGTGCGGATAGAATGAAAGAACGCTGCTCTTTTAAATTGAAGTGCTTTTCACTGACGTTAATTTAGACGTAGTATTAGCAAGGCTCTTAAAGGTCAGGTTTCCCCTGGAGCGTTAGTTTACCCAGGACATTTTTACAGATGATGCGCTGAAGATGTAATGCACCTAATAACTACATTTTGGCTTCATCTACTTGATTCATCAAATACCTTTCTTCTCAAAACTGAGCATTCTATGACATGTCATACGTGAGATGCAGGAAGATAACCTGTTAATACTGTGTGAACCAGAACTGATGTTTTGTTAGAGGTGTGTTTAAAAAGGTGGAGAAAAAAAGGTACAGGTCATTTATTGTATACGAGTGGACTACTGCTTCTGAAAATAGGAAGGAGACAAGGTAGGTAAGGTAATATCTTTTATTGGTCCTACCTACCTTGTTTCTCACATATCCTGGGACCAACACAGCTACAGCTCTGAAAATAGGTTGCTTGATGAAGGGGAAAATGGTTATGAATGGCAGCTCCTCTCTGTATGGAAAGTGGCAGTCTCAGGATGCCTGGTGCTTGGTGTTTTTAGTGGATGAACAGTATGAATAATACAGGCACAGATGGGTTGCAAACTGATCACGTTGTGCACAAAAGCATACCATATACAGCCAAATTATATTTCCTGGATTCATGCAAAGTCATAGGTGGTTAAGTGTATTGTTATCACAAAGAGAGAGCATAATTTTTGCAATTATCCTCTGGCCTCCTGTTAACAAGGATCCTTAACATGTTTTGCTGGCTTTTATGGGCTGAATGTGACTACAGTAGTTGACTGGAAACCAGAAAGGGTCCATTCCTGTGATTAGTAGGATTGTTTTCCTCATAAGAAATGGTTTGTTTTCCCTATTTTACATGAACCTGGCTATGTTGTAACACCACTCTGGGCTCTAAGCTATTCCTTTTCGAACATATTCTACCCTTCTCAGTGTGAATTTTACTTAAAGATCCAGAGTAGAATATGACCTATTCTCAGTAATGAATCAGGATCTGAATTCTTGGTCAAATTGCAGCAGCATGGGCCCAAATACAGGGCACTGGATGGGGAGTCAGGAAACCTGGGTTCTTCTTTCTGCCATTGTCTCATTGTGTGACCTTGGGCATATTGCTTACCCTCTTTGTATCTTGGTTTTCTATCTGTAGAATAGGCTTAATGACATCAACCTTTTGTAAGCCCCTCTCGGATCTTTGGATAAAAGTTCTAAGAAGTGCTAAGTATTTGTTATCAGTTTTGTGCTTTTTGTGGGGCAAATCCTATCCAGTGCTGTAACCTCTGCTGGAATGTGAGGCCTGAAGGGCAGTAGAATGGATGTGAATCCACTGGATTGGGAGTGGAATATTCTCTGTATTCCTTTTTCCTTGGCATGGGTTATGGATACCTGACAAAAGGGATCTGCATCCTCTTCTGAGTTGTGAAACTGTTCTTGGTGAGGTACTACCGTAGAAGCTCGGTTATGAACACCAGAGTTACGAACTGACCAGTCAACCACATACTTCATTTGGAACTGGCAGTACGCAACCAGGCAGCAGCAGAGACGGGGGGGGGGGAACGCAAACACAGTACAGCGTTAAATGCAAACTACTGAAACAATAAACTTCTGCATAGTAAAATTTCAAAGCTGTATTAAGTCAATGTTCAGTTGTAAATTTTTGAAAGAACGAATATAACGTTTTGTTCAGTTACGAATGTTCCAGAGTTACAAACAGCTTCCATTCTCAAGGTGTTTGTAACTCTGAGGTTCTACTGTATCATTGATTCAATCAAGGGGTTTTTGACAGGTCAGCTTGGTTGCTCTGTCAGCACTGATCTCACTGGCCAACTCCCCTCTCCACATGCCCTATATAGGGATGTAAGTTCAAAGACTGTTCCATCTCTGAGGCTATGTCTACTCTACAGCCAGGATCAATGCTCTGAGATTGATCTACCAGCAGTTGATTTAGGGGTCTAGTGAAGACCCACCAAATTGACAGCCAATCGCTCTCCAATCGACCCCTGTACTCTACCCCCAACGAGAAGAGTAAGGTAAGTTGACGGAAGAGTTTCTCCCATCGACCTCCCGGTGGTGTAGACCGCGTGGTAACTCGATCTAAGGTACATCAACTGGAGTTGCGTAGTGTAGGTCGATTTACCGCACTAGTATAGACATAGCCTATGGCTGTGAAGTAACATGGGATTAGGATTTTGTGCTCTGAAAAGCACCCCTCCACCAGCCCCATTTATTCAAGTATGGTGTAGTGGAGAGGATTTGACTGTGTGTCCGTTGTCCAAACTTCATTGTTAGAAAACAGAGGCAAAATACAAACTTTCCTTTACGTTTATTCCTGCAGTTTCCTCTTGTGTGCACGACCATAAAACAACATCATGCTTGAAGATATTTAAGCTGTTGGTATAAAAACCCATTTAAATACTGAAGCTGTTTCAGAATTTAAAGAGGTTTGAACTTATGATTGATTTTAAGTGATCCTCATTTAAACATTGAAAGGGAATAAATAGTGTCTTCAGATATTGAACTAGTTTTAAAGTTAAATGACTTGAACAGTGAACAGTCTCATGGGAAACTGTATTCTCATTTCAACCCCTAAATTCTCATGCACATCTTAGTGTACCTCATTTGAGCATTGTGCTTCAGTGTTTCCTTAGGCTGCACTGAGCAGAGAGAGTAGAGATTTCTGTACCTGTATTGTAGTCTGATATGATTTCTGTTAGCTGATTTAAAAAAAGAATTGCATTGAAAATATTGAATCCAATATAATATTTTTTTCAGGCTAATGGAAGTTCTGCAGAAAGATATAATAAGCGTAGCTGTCGTAAGAGGGAGGGGAAGATTTAAAAAAAATTGGCATAGAGATATGGTAAATGAAGTATGGGATGAAGAGAAAGCACTATGTAATTGGTAAAGACTGGTCTGTGGGACTCCGTGGTTTTCTTTATTTGGCTTGTATACCTCAAAAGTTGACTATTTCTGTAATTCATGTAACATACACACTGTCCTATATTAGTAAATGCTGTTTAGCCCGTGCACTTGGGTTTGTCCTGGCTCAGTCCTCTCCATTGGCTACATATCATTTAATGAAAGTCTTACATTGGAAGCACCAAGAGCTACATTTGAGGACTAGATAAAGTATTAAATGAGTAATGTGTGTGCTCCTGTCTTACTGATCTTAACATTAACATTCCTTGTATGGCTTATCTTCAAGCTTGCTTTTCACTTTACTGACACTTGAGGGTATTTACTTTAATTGAATAATTGAATTGATAGCCACTTGAGCATATTCTCTGTATTCTTTTTTCCTTAACATGGGCCTAGAATAATGGTTCAATATGACATTGCTGTTACTCTAAGCTTGACCCAGGCCACTTGGAGTTTGGCTTAGGTAAGGAGTAGGAGAAACTGTAGATAACTTGCCAGCAAGTTAAAAAAGTATGGATTGATGAATGGACTATAAGGTGGATAGAAAGCTGACTAGATTGTCAGGCTCAATGGGTAGTGATCAACGGCTTGATGTCGTTGGCAGCTGGTATCAAGCGGAGTATCCCAGGGGTTGGTCTTGGGGCTGGTTTTGTTCAACATCTTGATTAATGATCTGGATGGGGGGTTAACTGCACCCTCAGCAAGTTTGCAGATGATACTAAGCCTGGGGGAGAAGTAGATATGCTGGAGGGTAGGAATTGGGTCCAGAGTGACCTAGACAAATTGGAGGATTGGGCCAAAAGAAATCTGATGTGGCTCAGCAAGGACAAGTGCAGAGTCCTGCACTTAGGAGGAAAGAATCCCATGCACAGCTACAGGCAGAGGACCGACTGGTTAAGCGGCAGTTCTGCAGAAAAGGACCAGGGGATTACAGTGGATGAGACGCTAGATATGAGTCAGGAGTGTGCCCTTGTTGCCAAGAAGGCCAACAGCATATTGGGATGTATTAGTAGGAGCATTGCCAGCAGATTGAAAGAAGTGATTATTCCCCTCTATTCGATACTGGTGAGGCCATGCATCCAGTTTTGGTCCCACCACTACAGAAGGGATGTGGATAAATTGGAGAGAGTCCAGTGGAGGGCAACGAAAATGATTAGGGGGCTGGGGCACATGACTTATGAGGAGAGGCTGAGAGAAATGGGATTATTGAGTCTGCAGAAGAGAAGAGTGACGGGGGGATTTGATAGCTGCTTTCAACTACCTGAAGGGAGGTTCCAAAGAGGACGGAGCTAGGCTGTTCTCATGGTGGCAGATGACGGAACAAAGTGTAATGGTCTCAAGTTGCAGTGGGGAAGGTCTAGGTTGGATATTAGGAGACATTGTTTCACTAGAAGGGTGATGAAGCACTGGAATGGATTACCTAGGGAGGTGGTGGAATCTCCGTCCTGAGAGGTTTTTAAGGGCAGGCTTGACAAAGCCTTTGCTGGGGTGATTTAGTTGGTGTTGGTCCTGCTTTGAGCAGGGGATTGGACTAGATGACCTCCTGAGGTATCTTCTAACCCTAATATTCTATGATTCTATGATGTCCCAATGCTAGTATTTCTGTTCCAATAGTGCTTATGAATCAAGGGTTTTCAGCAAACAGAAACTGGTTTATTATAGCTGGGACTTGCCTGTAATGAAAAATGTTTGTGGTGAAGCCAGTATTATTACTGGAATGTATCATTAGGACTACTGGTGCAAGAGTTGAAGCTAAACTGTACATGCAGTGTTAGGTGGTAGCCTGGACTACTTCATCTCTATTATTTGCTTCCATTTCTGTAACACATAATGGAGTGGATTTTCAGGGAAATTTACTCTGTTGCCTCTAGTTTAAGTCTGAAACAGTCACTTAAAACATATTAACATTCCCTCAAGAAAAAGATTGTGACTTTTTGGGGCCCTGTGACATTTTTTCAAGGTCACTGGGTCACGGATTTGAAATGTTTGTTTCGAGGTTAGTGGATAACTAGTTGACGCAATCAAAAAACAAACAAACAAACCCCATGACCTTAGTGCACACAGACAGGTCACTGGCTTTTGAATGTTACCATCATATACAAAGTGGTAGGGAATTGATGTAGGCTTTCTCAGCGGGGTCATAATTTAATTCAGACAGACTTGGGAAATTATGATAGATACGGAAATTTGAGTAACAGGCATTTTCTAAAAGAATAATTTGATTGGCTGAAATAAGTTGCAGTTATGAGGCTCTCTGTTAAAATACCCATGATAAAGAGTCAAAAGGCAATTAGTCCAAAATAATTATGACTTTTTTTCATAAAAGCCATAACTTCAGAAAACTATTAGAGGGAACAGCCAAACAGCTTTTGTGGTTGAAGGTATCTGTTAGTCAAATCCTCTTCCTGGTGTAAAATCAGTAAATGGGCTTTTTGCAGGAAGGTTACACACGAGTCTGGAGAAAAGAGGACTGAACTCTGCCCTTTGCTCAGAGACTGATATTGCAGCCTTGTGGCAGCTGAGAGGGCTGCTGGCAAATGAATCTACAAATATGTGCTATGCCCTAGCACTTCTTCTGGCCCACCTGTAGCCTCTCTCAAAAACTCCTATACAATTGGAATGATTTAGCCCTGTGGAGTTCTTACAGGTTGATCCTGCTTCTCCAGTGCTGAGAAGAATTGTGCCATTTCTTTTGTAATCAGGCATTACACAGCCCTCATCTTGGCTAAAGGATGTGATCCTATGAGCATTGCCATTACTATTAGTGTTAGTGACAATAAACTGCAGAAATAAAGAGTGGAGACTTACATAAACAGCACTGCAGCTAGTCTTTTCCAACAAATTTACAGGACATGAGTGTGACATTCCATGGATGCAGAGAGCACTGCATTTGTTAGGTTTTTTTTTTTCTTTTACTGGGTTGGTCTTTTAGAAATACTCAGTTTGTTTTTAGGTATACTGACCTAAGAGAGTATTGAGCACGTAATCCTATAGATCATGGACAGTGAAGTGCACCATACAAGGCTGGATCCTCAGCTGCTGTAAATCTGCATAGCTCGTTAGGCTTCACTGGAGTTCTGCTGATTGATATCAGCTGAAGAATTGGCCTGAAGTGTTACTTTACCAGTCCGAATATCGAGGGTAGATAAAAATGATAGTGAGAAAGACTTTGTTCCTAGCAAGCTCCAGAATGGATAAAGAGTAGCTTGAAATTCTAGAGAGAATACAATTGAGGACATTTTAAGGAAAGGTCAGCACAGCTTTACCAAAATGGAACATCAGGTGTGTTGAGTGCAGTCTCTGTGGAAGGCCTGAGGGCCCTAGTAAATCACACATGACCATGTTTCATCTTACTGAGTCTTGGAGCTCAGTTCAGGCCCAGGGGCTATTTGGAAAGATGGATCAGTTTGTGATAACCGAACAACAGTGACATGTTCTAACGAAGTCTATGAAAGAAAATGCAGAAATATGATAAATATAATGTATGGCTCTTGCAACCTTAATTTAACCTTAGTGAATTTTTTTGTGTGTGGGAATATGTATTGTATTGTACAGCTGAGTGTAATCCATTAGTTGGTTTATGGATATGCTCCTCCAGGGAGTGTTTAACAGTCACTACTGAATGCTAGATTTTGCATTTGAATCTCTGATTTAACTGAAAAAGGTGCAATTTGAATCTCTGATTTAACTGAAAAAGATGATTCATCCAGCCAGTTCTCAACTGATAATACATCTGAGGCTCAGGATCTTCATTGTTGTAGACGTGTTGCTTGTTTTGGTTTTTTTTAGTGTAAAGGTCTCCATTTCAAATAGGCAATGAAAAACCTAAAGAAACAAAACAAAAAATTACAAGGTTCTGATAGAAATTATGATTGTACTAGTGGCTGCAGAACTGCCTGTTTGAAACAGTAGCCTATGAAGAATTTATGTAGTTTGCAAAATCCACTTACTTTTGCTCTCACTTTCCCTTTTTTTTTCTTTTTTTTGGAGGACCAGCCACTTCAAATGCAGGAGCTATGCATATCTGGAGATATGGTGCTTTTTGTTGACTGCTGGAATGGGATGGATTAATAATTCAATTCGATTAATAGTTTAATTTCTCACAGCCCCTTTTATGCTTTAGGAGATTCACAGCAGAAGGCAGAATAGACCCCTAGTGTCTAATGATGGCCAGTGCTGATTATCACCATTGTCCAAATTATGAGGTTTTATAGTACCCACAAGAGTGCTAGGCGCTTCACAGAAAGTGTGTAAATGGTAGGTCCCTGAATCGAAGAGTTTACAGTTGAAGTGCTAGGATTAACAAACTGAGGAAAGAAAGAACATTGATGAGGAACATGGGTTGTGGATAAAAGATAATGCCGTTACTCACGTCACACAAATAATACATCTTAGAGGGTAAAATGTGGTGTGTGTGAAATACTCACTTTTTTTGTGTACAGTGCTGCAGAGTTATTGGAATGAGGGAAAGACTTGACACATAGATTTTGGCAGTCCAAAAATAATAAGTGTTGTGGAGTAAACATGTAGATGTCTGAGAGAAAGAGATTAAAAGGAGTACCAAGGTTGGCATCATTAGCAAAGTGGAAAAGGCAAGGGAAATGCAAAAGGAGACTGGGTCAGAAATGTATACTGGAACTACTATAATGTGGCACTTTCTTCTCTGCATTGCCTTAGGCAGCTCCCTTAGCTTTCAGTGGAAGATTTAATTATTGCTGTATTGACTCAGCGTGATACACCCTAAAAAAATCCTATTATCTGATATAAACCCTGAATAAAGCAAGGTAGAGTGGGAGTGTAATCCTTAACAGGTGCAGAGAAGAGCTACTAGGATGATCAGAGGAATGGAAACCTACCTTTTAAAATACAGTCAAAGAGCGCTTGGCTTATTTAGCTTAACCAAAAAATAAACTGAGGAGAAGTATGATTGCTTTCTATAAATACATCAGAGGGATAAATAACAGGGAGAGAGAAGACTTATTTAAAAGCCCCAATGTTGACATAAGAACAAATGGATATAAACTGACCAACAAGTTTAGGCTTGAAATTAGATGAAGATTTCTAGCCATCAGAGGAGTGAAGCTCTGGAACAGCCTTCCAAGGGGAGCAGTGGGGGCAAAAAACCTAACTGGCTTCAAGATTGATCTTGATAAATTTAGGGAAGGGATGGTATGATGACATTGCCTACAATGGCATGTAACTCATCTGCGATCGGCTAACAGCAAATATCTCCAATGACTGTGATGGGGACACTAGAGGGGGAGGGCTCTGAGTTACTACAGAGAATTCTTTCTCATGTGTCTGGCTGGTGGTTCTTGCCCATGTGCTCAGGGTCTAACTGATCATCATATCTGAGATTGGGAAGGAATTTTCCCCTGGGTCAGATTGGCAGAGAACCCTGGGTTTGTTTGCTTTTTTGCCTTCCTCTGCAACACAGGATATGGGTCACCTGCAGGTTTAAACTGGTATAAATGGTGGATTCTCTGTAACGTGAAGTCCTTAAGGACTGGTCTACATTGGAAGGGCGGAGAGGGAAGGATCGACCTAAGATACGCAACTTCAGCTACGAGAATAGCGTAGCTGAAGTCGATGTATCTTAGGTCGACTTACTTCACGTCCTCATAACGCAGGGTCGACTGCTGCCGCTCCCCCGTCGACTCCGCCTCTCGCCACAGTGGAGTACAGGAGTTGACGGCAGACAGATCAGGGATTGATTCATCGCATCTACAGTAGACACGATAAATCAATCCCTGATAGATTGATCACTACCTGCCGATCCGGCAGGTAGTGTAGACGTACCCTAAGTCATGATTTCTGTTCTTCAGTAATGTAGCCAAAGGTTGTGAGTCTATCACAGGAGTGAGGTGGGTGAGGTTCTATGGCTTGCGAGGTGCAGCAGGTCAGACTAAGTGATCATGATGGTCCCTTCTGGTCTTAATGTCTGTGAGTCTAATTATGAGTTTCCATGGTCTTCTGGATTTGTATCTAAAATGTAACAATACTCCTGCGGGGCGGCCAGAACGGCAAAGCGTGTACACACACACACACACACACACACACCCCACCTGTGGGGCGGCCAAGCAGGAAGAAAAAACTGGTAAAAAGAAAAAAGTAAGAAGAAAATAGTTTGAAGGAAGTGTCCAAGATTCCTTTGTTGTATGAATCATTGAATCATTCAAAGTGGGTAATCACTGATTCAGGTATGTTATAGTTGATCATATCAATTTGTATTATTGGGGATCATTAACACATATATAATTGACAGTGTAAGCCACACTGGCTGTATGTGTGAAAAGCTTATTTATAAGAAAGGATTAAGCACTGTTTGGATAATACAGCTGAGAGCTCCATGCTGAGCCAATAGCCCAGGCTCTTGGCACTGAACAGCTGGGCTCCCAGCTGGGAGCTCTGTGCCGAACTTTCAATCCCCTACACTTTCCCGCTTAAATCGGTGCAAGCACTTCTTGGTGAGGGTGTGCACCATTGGCAGAAGGAGCATAGTATGGACATGAAAAATGCAGTAATTAGTGCAGTGGCTGTATGTCGACCTAACATAGATTGACTTAATTGTGTAGTGTAGACAAGATCTTAGTGTTAAGACTCCACCTAATAGGAAGCAAAGGCCTTGTAAAGAATTGTCCTGCCCTTGGGAAGGCCAAAGAATAGTGGAAGAAAAGGAAAAACTGGAGGAGGGGATGAAAAAGCAGAGGAAAGGAAAATATAAAGGACAAGGAAGTTGAAGAACAACAGTACTTGCAGGGTCATTACTTATCATGTCTTTCCTAAACATTTTAAACCCTTCAAACTACACGAAAAAAGTGAGAAAAATTCCCCACCTCCCTATACAGACAAAATCCCAAAATTAAAACTGACCATTTCTACAGAAATCAAACTATAGATGCAGATTTCTAGAAAAATGTTTCATAATGAAAGCCTAGGAGACCAACCAGAAAATTCTATGCATAATATACATAAATAATGTACCTTTCTGAAATAGTGTGGAATAATACCTTAGGTCATCATTTCATCTGAATGTTGTTTGTATAATTTTCTCAGGTGAGGAACACTTTGACTATTTTGCATGCAAAACGATTAGGATATAGTTTCCTCAGTCTTTTTTTGTAGTGAGAAAAGATGCTTTTTCCCATACTTTGGAAGCTTCTTGAATAGAGGTATTATTAAAGTGAGAATGTGTCGCTTCATTGTACTGTAGTTCATTTAGTCCCAGGTGTACTATGTGTGTGTTCGGTCTAAGAGAGGGCATGGGAGTCCTGCCAAGTGCTTCAGTTTTTCTTGGCTCCCTGCCTAAGTGCTACATTTTTCTAACTTGTGAAATTAATTTCAACTTGTAACCTGTGGCACTTTCAAGGTCATAATTGGAAGGTGTCAGGTGTGCTTTAAGAATTGCTCAACAAGTACAGAGTCTATTAAAAAAAAGTTTCTTTTTTAGTAATTGCTGGCTTACAAATAGCTCAAAAGCAAACTAGCATGAACTCTTCAACACCTCTCCAAATTCAACAAAACTGACATTTATAGCTTTATTGTAGCGGAGACATGGCATTTGGATTCAGATTGTTTGGACTGCAGAGCGTCAGTATAAATAGCTATGATTGACTTTTGTATGGAGCACATCTGGAAGCAATTTATGGCATTCCAGCTAGATTAAAGCATGTTTTAAAGGAATTTCACCAGCTCTTTTTTTCTGGCTATGGTGAATAAAATTTCAAAGAAGGTTTAGCTGCTGTTCCTGTTAATGTGGACTGTAGTGAAGTCAAACTAAGGGCAAATGGAACACCCTCCCCCCACCACACATACTGTATTTTTTTTTTCCAAAATAGGAAAACATTGAAGTGAGTAGTATTGGATCATTTTCTTCTTACTGCAAAGTAAGATGAAAGCATCTTACACCAGGATGCTGTTATACACTGAAAATAAGTAAACTAAACTTTGATTAATGGGCTGGAGAAATTGACTTACGAGGAAAGATATTTATAAAAACCTAAATATTGGCTTATGATGACTAATTGTTTACCTACATTTGAAAGATGTAAATACCAAAAAGGGAGAGGAATTGTTTAGTGTATTCCAATGAGGCATAATTAGTAGAATATGAAAAAAATATACTAGAGAAATTTAAGCTGAATATGAAGGAAAGTTTCTTAATGGCTTAATCTATTGCATTTTCTCACACAAGGGAACTGGGAGAAGCCTCATTTATTGAGTCACTGAAAGCTGCACTAAATGCTGTAGGATACAATAGATTGTCAGGAAAATCTGGCAACAAAATAGGCCAGTTAACCTCATAAATCTTTTCCAATTCTGATTTCTGTAAAAATGTATTTAAAAATGTAACTTGCACGTTTTGTTAAAATATTTTTCTTAACTGTTGAGCTGTAAATTGCACCACCAAAAATTGCTAAAATGTATAACATAGTATGCAAGGTTCAGCTGAGGAAAATTCTGTCCATGAATTATAATACACAGGGATTTTCCCCCCCAACGTTGCATGTGCATATTGAAACTGATGGCCTGTGTTTCCTTGTGTGTTTGATTAACACAGTGATTGTGGCAGATTGGTTTTTGCTCTGTCACATTTAATATAAAACATAATTAATGTCAAATGAGAAGTCTAAGAATTATGAGTCCCATCTCTTCAAATATTATAAGCAGAGGAGACCTGAGCTGTCTGTAAGGTTAACATCATTGGTGAAGAACTGCAGAGGATGAGGAATTGTAAATGTGAGCTGAAAGTACTCCATTCTTTGGAGCTACCTTCAAAAGTTATAAGATTAAATGGCAGGAGCAAGAAAACAGAAACTGAACCCGCTTAGTCATATTGAATATAATCCTGAATGAATTTGGGGACAGATTCTGGGGGAACACACTTTGTGGTGGGAGGGGTCTGGTCTGAGAATTAAGGCAGTGAAGTCAAAGGCACCTGAATGGCAAAGCAAGGTGGAATGTTGCTTTGACACACTGAATCAACTGGGAGACCAGGTGAAAGTACACTGTAGTTGTTTAAGTTTTAAAAAAATGCACTGTAATTATAATTTATGGCATGTCTACCTATGGACATTCAGGAAAGTTAACCCGAATCTACTGAAAGTGTGAAGTCAATGCTTAGAAATTCAAGTTTGTTATACCCTCATGTAGATGCTCAGGAGTAATATGGCCTTAAGTCCCTGTAATTTAAGCCTCCTTCAATGGTTCTAGATGATCAGATTCAGAACATTCCTTTTTTGGCCTTTAAATCTATGAACACCCTTACATGGTCAATTTCATACTACAAATGGATGCATCAATGTGCCATCCACAGAGTCTATATCCAGAATTCTGCTGCACAGTTGCACAGAATGAGAGCATGCATATGGGGTTTTAATTCACTTTAATTTATGTGCATTGATTTCACACCTTTAGTTGATTTGCTGTAAGTTTCTTGAGTGTCCCCATGTAGACATGACCTTAATGTGTACTGCACCTATCTGCCAAATATAAGATTACATATGTTATATACACAGTTTCTCTTGTTTTGATCTGGTTTAATAATCTTGTTTCTGATTAGATTACTTGAGACTTAAACTGCTATTTGGGAATTTCATACAGATTGTTCAGAGAGATGAAACAACTTTCAACCTCTAAGATGAGGTAATGAAAGAATTCCTAGAGCCTAATCTGCTTTGGATTTTCACTCAAAAGGGCATAGACTATGGGATCCTCTCCTGTAAGGTAGGCTGTAGTCTGATAGATGCACAAAAAATGTCTGATTACATAGGCAAGAGCTAAATAAGGAAATACTTACATTGTTTTGAGATTGGATCTTGTCTGTCCCAGTGTTATGCATCTAGTCAACTATGTCTACCTTGTCCGGGGCCCTGTGTATTTTCTGATTCTGCAGCTTTTAGAATTTGCTATGGAATCCCACATTTTTCCATAGAATTGTGCTTCAGACTCTAAGCTTTATTTATTTTTTATAAATCTTTCTAGTTTCTGTATTTATGAAGATAACCATAAAACTGTAAACTAAATGTAAACCAATGCAGTACTGTGTTACTGAAACTTCAGACAGTTGGAAACTATAGCTGTGAGAGATTTGAACTGCCCTGATCATCTAAGCGTTAGATCTGAAGCCATTAGATGAAAATTCATATGGCAATATTGTTAATTATTTCATTGCTGATCATGTTAGTAAACATAACACCAATAATAAGTGGCCTCACTTGCTAACACATAAGCTGAGATCTTCAAACTACATTATTTTGTTCAAGCACAAGAAGAAAATAGACTGCAGATCACTCTATCTGAATTGTGTTGACTCTGCAGCGTTCATAGTAGTAAAATGCACTAAAACTTTTTTCGCTAAATTTTATCTGAAGATCTTAGTCCTGAGACTGGCAGTGTTACAGAGACAATGGGAATTTTTTAAAAGAGAGCCTCGGTGACTTAGGGGTTAAGTTCCTCCAACTTTCAATGGGACATAGGCTCTAAATCACATAGGTGCTTTTGAAAATGGGACTTAATGTGCTTGCTTTGACTGTGGGGAAAAAAGATGGATTTGGGTGAGAGAGGGAGACTCGGTCAGATTTTGAAAGATATTTAGGTGCTTAAAGGTACAGGTGGGCGCCTAAGATGATTTTTAAAAATGCCTATGCAGGTAAGTGCCTTAGTCTCATTGAATTGATTTAAGTATGAGTTAGATCTCTAAGGGTATGTCTATACTACCCGCCAGATTGGTGGGTAGTGTTTGATGTATTGGGGATCGATATATCACGTCTCGTCTGGATGCAATAAATCGATCCACTAATTGACGCTTATACTCCACCTTGGCAAGAGGAGTAAGCGGAGTCGACAGGGGAGCCGCAGCAGTCAACTCGCAGCCGTGAGCACGGCCAGGTAAGTCGAACTAAGATACTTCGACTTCAGCTATACGAATACCATAGCTGAAGTTGGCGTATCTTAGTTCGAACTCCCCTGCTAGTGTAGCCCAGACCTAACCTGCTTAGGCACCTTTGAAAATCTCATTGGGCACCTAAATACCTTTGAAAATGTAGCTACTATTCCTTAAATAATTCGTGTACTGTCCTCTGCTGATGAAATAAGGTAGGGAACTGCATCTTGTTCTTTTGGCCAATTCAAGTTACTAATCGTGCCCCTGTGGGATGTGGCACTGGCTTTTCATTGTCACGTGAGGAACAGTGTTGGAATATGTGCACTGATTACATCATATTCCACCCTTGATATTTACACTGGACTTTCATTGATGGCAACAGTATATAGAACAATGGTAGGCTGTCACCCTGAAAGTATGAGCAGTGAATTTGTTCACAAAAACATGATTGCCACAGGGCATCTCCATTTTAAATGATATGATGTTCTAGCAAATAAACACAGAAAACCAAGAGCCCAAGCAGCTGCATGCTTAGGGTGAAATCTTGCCTCTATTGACATCAATGGCAAAACTCCCATTCACCTGAATGTTGTCAGAATTTCACCTCTACCGCTAGTAGTAGTGTTTGTTGCCAGCTATAGTCCCATTAAACCCAGTGGGACTCACCATAGCAGTTAGCCCTACAGTTAGTATTGTTTCCAGGGTAGGCCCTAAAAGAATAACACACAACTGTAATTGATTTACGTGGCCTGGTTATTTCATTACTTTTTTCTTGACAAGTTCATTGAAATGTAATTTTCTGAGAGGTGATAATATCCACAGAATAAAATATGTTGGACTGAACAAGTTCAGAATACTAAATCATGAACAGTATTGCTGCAATGAGACTTTGTTCAGCTTTTCATTAGAGACTGTATTCTGTCATTATATGACATCATTAGTTATGCTGATTGAGGCAGGGGAAACTTTAATGACCACTACAGTAGGCATTGGGAGCATATTTTAATTTATGGATGTAAAATACAAAAATAATTGCTAGTACCATATTACCAGGATTAATAGAGGCACTGTAGATTTTTTTTTTATTATTATTACTCTTGTACATAGATCTCAGGAATTATTCTTGGCAGGCATAGCATTGGTAATGTTCTTTTCCTAATTTTTGGTTGAAAAGTTTTGACAAGATAATATTTAATATTATTTATAACACTTTTCTTCTTTAATATTAAATTCATAATCTATCTTTGTAATATAATTATTTATCAGTTCCATAAAAAGGATATGTGGTCATCTCTTAACAGGCTCATTTAGTCAAAGATGTATAAAATTTGCATTCTTACACAAGAACCTAATTTATAAATAGCAATAAACATGCCAGCAATGTGCCAGGTATACTTCAGAGGCTTGTAATCTTGTAAAGTTAGTGTAGACAAAGGTTGTGAAAATTCCATGTTTTTTTAATAATTAAAATATTGTGGTGGTTTTTTGCCTGATCCAAAACCAGCTGGAAGTGAATGGGAGTCTCTTCTTTGTCTTCAGTGGACTTTGAATCTGGCCCTTTATAATTGGTCCCCAGGGCAACTTCTTTGAGTATCTCACAATTATCTCTTATTCTCAAATGGCCACGTTCATTGGGGTTGAATTTAGCCCACTGCATGTATGTTTTATAGATAAATTAACAGAAAATATTGTTTTAGTATGTTTTACTGATGCACTATCATATGCAAATATAAATGATGCCTGTTCCCTTAAAGAAACTATAATGTATATTAGAGGCAACGTTTTACAAGGGAGTAGTTGAGGGAGGATATGGGAGTTTGCTTAGTAACAGCCAGATTATATTTTAATATTTCAGAGAGGTTATTTAAATGGCAGGCAAGAATCTTTATAAATAAATGAGATATTAGACTTATAACAAAGCAGTATAAATTATAATGATGATCATGATTACCCTTTAAACTGACAGGCATATGTAATGTTTTATTTGTGTTTGAACTGAAGGAGTTGATGATGTATTTTAGAAACAGGTAATGAAGAATTAATTGTTTCTTTATTAATATTAGCGAAGTTTATTGTTAATATATCCTCTAACTCTTAGTGTGGATGTGTGGGTGACATTGTTCAGGAGTACTTTTCAGTTATTTTAACAGGAACCATATGTACAAAGGGTAGTTGAAGTGCAAGATATCAAGTCAAAGTAATTGATGCTATGCAGAGCTTATAGACTTTTCCATTTCTTTTTTAATTAAAGTTTCAGTCCAGTGAAATCCTTTAAAGTAAATTAAAATTAATCAGAGGGTAAAGCTGTTCTATGGAGAGCATAAAACAGCTAAAACTGTTTTTCATATTGCGCATATATTGGTCTTTCAGACAATATTAATTGATTTATTTATAAATGTACCATGTGAACTATTTGTGAAACTTAAAAAATGTTAGATGTGAATCTTATTAGGGCAACAATATTCAGTCATTGATTTGAATCAATAATTGCTTGAGCAAATTACAGCTATGTTATTGTATTGGTTTTAGCTATGTAATTAAACTTCAAAAACTATATTTTTATCTTTAAAAGGGAAATTTTAATTACTTCCCCCCTATTTACTAAAGTTTCACCATACCTTTTTATTATGATGACTTTCTACATGGAAAATATAAATGCTTGGAAAACATTAACAGAAGACATAGACTTGGCTTTATTATACATATGAATAACTTTTGATATGAGAGAGAAATACTGTTTACAACAGTTATTAAAGCCCTCTAATAATACATTTTTCTCTGTTATTGAAAACCTGTAATGTTTCCCTGAATGAGTTCTGTCACTATTTAAATATAGTGGTGAAACAAGTAATCTTTTGTTACTTAGTGATGTATCATAAAATATCATTGGTTGTCATCCATTCAAGGCCACTGAAGTCAGAGGGTGAAGTTTTAGACCTATGGAAGTCAATGGAAAACTCCCTTTGAGTTCAGTGGGGTCAGAAATTCACCAATAGAAGTCTGTCTGAGTAGGAATGGGAGTAAGACAGTGGGAGTTAAGACTTGGAGGACCACCACTATATCAGGTAGACTTGATGACTGATAATGATCATGATTTTTAAAAGTCCTAATTAAGGACAGATTTTGGGAAGCTGGGAAAGGGGAAAAATGTTAATGCGTGGGTCTGGGACTCATGAAATCTTGGTTTGGTCCCTGATTCTGCCACAGACTCCCTGTGTCCCCTTGGGCATGCCATTCAGGCTACAATTTTCAAAGGACTGTTAGGAAATAAGGCTTCCAATTTCCAGTAATCATCATTGGCAGCTGGGCACCTAAATCCCTTAGGCTCTTTTGAAAATCTCAGCTATAATCTCTCTGTGCCTCTATTCCCCATATCTCTCCCCAAGGATGCTGTGAGGATGTACATTAAAGATTACTAGTTTTTCAGATTCTACAGTGATGAAAGCCATATAAAGTTGTATAAATATCTGTCTGGGTTCAACAAGTGATTACTATCTCAACATTATTCCTTAAAAAGCATTTTTTGCTTTTGGGTAAGCAGATAATTCTAGGGAAAATACAGAGATCATTTCATACTTTGGGGATTGACCTGGCATTCACTAAGTGATATGATTTTATTGAGTAATCATGTGTAGTGTGATAGACCCAGGCCAGTTGGGTACAGCAGAATAGCAGAAGGCAGATATACTGGCCACTGGATTAACAGTTTTCTGTTCCCTGACTGACCAGAACAGGGGCTGCTCCAGGCTAATGAGAACACCTGACTCTAATTAAACTGCAAAGAGTCAGGTGAGGCCATTCAGTTAATGTGACCACCTGACTCTGAGGCCCTGCTGATACTATAAAAAGGGCTCACTCCAGTCAGACAGGGAAGAGCCAGGGAGCCAGAGGCGAGGAAGTGCTGCTGAAGGGCTGGTTACTGAAGACACTCTCGGACCATCATTAAAGGAGCCCTAAGGTAAGGATGAAGAAGGAGAAGCAGGAGAGCTGTGGGAAAGTGGCTCAGGGAAATGTAGCAACTCTGGCAGTGAAAGGTTGGCTGCCAACAACTGCTACCATTAGGGTCCCTGGACCGGAACCTGGAGTAGAGGGTGGGCCCGGGTTCCCCCCAACCCACCATTACAGGAACATCTCCTGGGAGGGGAAGTCAGGCCCCTGTCAGGACAGGAGGCTGAACAGGGACTGTGGGAGTTCTCTCACCAACCTCCTTGCAGGCCTATGATGAAAAGGGCTCAGTAGGCTGTAACCCTGGCCCTAGAGAGAGAAGGGCTACGTGGAGGGTCACAGTGAGCCATTGAGACTAGCATAAACAGCCTACAAGCGCAGGACCCAAGGGAGCAAGATCAGAGCACTCTGCCACAACAGTTATTATTGAGGGCTTGTCTACACAGTACATTAGTCCGCTCCAGAGGGGTGTAAATTCTTGTGCACATTAATATGCCCTACACTAACTGGACCATGTGGACCCTGCTGGCGTGCACTCTTTCCTAGTGCACATTAATGTAGTAGCGTTTGAAACTGTACTTTGACAATGGCAGCATCACAGTAACACTCCTTCATTCTCAATCAAGGCAGAAAAGGAGGATGATTACACATCTATACGTCTCTTCTGCCCTTTGCTTATTTATGTGTAATGGTTGGTCTTTTGGGTTAGTTTGCTGTGATCTGTCAGAAGAATCAGAAAGGTTGGATAAGTGACTGTGGACATACTTTGATCCCTTTTTTTAAGCTTTTCTAATCATACTCTTCGCCACAGTAATACTGAAAGAAGGATCATCTAGGGCGGTAGACACCATCACTCAACTGGTAAGTTGAGCTGGTTAGGCTGGGGGAACTGAAGTGTTCTCCTACATACTTTCCCAGGCGCCGGACCATTCACCTGACTGCTTCTATAGAATCATAGGGTTAGAAGGGACCACAAGGGTCATCTAGTCTAATACTCTGCCAAGGTGCAGGATTTATTGTG
Source organism: Gopherus evgoodei (assembly GCF_007399415.2). NCBI lineage: Eukaryota > Metazoa > Chordata > Testudines > Testudinidae > Gopherus > Gopherus evgoodei. Next base: position 71,629,995 of record NC_044323.1, read on the forward strand.
TCTAAACCATTCAAGAGAGATGACTATCAAGCATCCTTTGAAAACCTCCATTGAAGAAACTTCCACAACCTCCCAAGGCAGTCTGTTCCATTGTCCTACTGTTGTTTACAGTTAGGAAGTTTTTCCTGAGATTTAATCTAAACCTGCTATGCTGTAATTCGAACCCATTGCCTCTTGTCTTGGCCTCTGTGGTAAAAGAGAACAACTTTTCTCCATCTTTTTTATGTCAGCCTTTCAAGTATCTGAAGACTGCTATCCTCTGTCCTCTTAATCTCCTCTTTTCCAAACTAAACATACTCAGTTCCTTGAGCCTTTGCTCATAGGGTTTGCATTCCATCTCTTTGATCATCTTTGTCGCTCACCTTTGGATCCTTTCCAGTTTCTCTACATCTGTTCTGTATATTGGTTACCAAAACTGGGCACAGTACTGCAGCTGAGGTCTAACCAGCACTGAGTAGAGCAGTACTCTCACCTCCTGTAACTTGCGCTATGCCTCTGTTAATGCAACCCAAAATTTAATTTGCTTTTTTTGCAACAGCATCACACTGCTGACTCATGTTGAGGTAGTGATCCACCAAAACTCCCAGATCCTTTCAGCAGTGCTGCTGCCAACCAGTTTTTCTCCATTCTGTATTTGTGCATTTGGGTTTTCTTCCCTAAGTGTAGCATCTTACATTTGTCTTGGTTGAATTTCATTTTGTTGTCTATAGCCCAGTTCTCCAATTTATTAAGATCCCTCTGAATTTTAGCTCTATGCTCCAAAGTATTGACAAGCCCCGCTCTCTTTGTGTCATCTGCAGACTTGATTAGTATGTTCTCTATACCTACATCCAGGTCATTAATAAAGCTGTTAAACAACACTGGACCCAGAAACCCTGTGGAACCCCACTTGAGACCTCCCTCCAATCCAACATCATTCCATTAATAAGTTACTGTTTGTTTGCAGTTGTTTAACCAGTTTTGTATCCATTTAATGGCAGTTCTGTCAAGACCGCAGTTCCCAGCTTACTTATCAGAATGTCATGTGAGACTGTGTCAAAAGCCTTGCTGAAGTCCAAGTATATTATATCCATCACATTTCCCCTATCCACCAAATCAGTTACCCTGTCAAAGAAGGAAATCAAGCTGGTTTCGGATTATTTGTTCTTAGTAATCCATGCTGGTTGCTAGTGATTACCCCTTCATCCTCCAGTTATTAGCAAATTGAATGTTTTATACATTACTCTAGTAGCTTCCCAGGTATTGAAGTCAGGCTGACAGATCTGTAGTTCCTTGGCTGCTCCTTTTTAAAGATGGGTACTATGCTAGCCCTTCTCTAGTCTTCCGGGACCTCTCCTGTCATCCATGAGTTTGTAAATATTATTGCCAGTAGCTCCGAGATTTCTTCAGCACCATCGGGTGAATAGCATCCAGCTCGACTGACTGGAATTCATTCAGATTTGTTAGAAGATCTCTGACATGTTCTTTACATATCCCAATCTGCACCTTGAGGTCTTTAAACCATGATTTGAGGACTTCAGTAACTCAGACATAGGTTAAGGGTTTGTTATAGGAGTGAGTGGGTGAGTTTCTGTGGCCTGCGTTGTGCAGGAGGTCAGATTAGATGATCATAACGGTCCCTTCTGACCTTAAAGTTTATGAGTCTGTCCCTTCCCTTTTAATGTCTATGGTAACTTCGCTAGCTCTCCAATCAAAGTTTATCTTTTGTGAGAAGACTGAAGCAAAGTAGGCATTGAGCAGCTCTGCCTGCCCATCATCTTCTATTACCAGCTCACCTTCTCCATTGTGCAGTGGACCTACACTGTCCTGGATCTTTCTTTTTTTGTCTGACATGTTTGAAGAACCCCTTCTTGTCTCTAACGTTTCTTGACAACTGTAACTCATTCTTTGCCTTGGCTTTCATAATGTTCTCCGTACACACTCGTGCTGTTCCCATGTATACTTCCTTGGTGACATGTCCATCCTTCCATTTCCTGTTTGTATCCCTTTTGGTTTTTAGATAGCTAAAAAGCCTCTTGTGCAGCCGCATTGGCCTCCTGTGGCTCTTGTTATCTTTCCTCTGCATCAAAATAGCTTGATGTTGAGCCTCCAGTGTTACATCTTTGAAGAACTGCCAGCCCCCTTCAGCTTCTTTTCTTCCTGGTTGGTCTTTCCATGGGACCTTGCCTACTATTTCTCTGAGTTGGTTGAAATAGGACTTTGAAGTCTAGTGTCTTTGTTTTGCTGTTCCCACGTCCTCCTTTTCTTAGGATCTTGAATTCTATCAGATCATGATCACCTCTTCCCAAGTTCCTTACTACCTTCATGTTCACAACTAAGGGTTGGTCTCCACTATTGGGGAGATTCACACAGCTGCAACTGATGCAACAGGGATCAATGTAGCAGGTCTAGTAAAGACCTGCTAAATTGATGGCCGAGTGCTCTCCGGTCAACCTCAGTACTTCAGCTCTCCCAGAAGAGTAAGGGAAGCCGACCAGAGAGCGTCGACTCAGCACTGTGAAGTCACCTCAGTAAGTCGACCTAAGCTATGTCGACTCCAGATATGTTATTCAGATAGCTGGAGTAGCATAACTTAGGTCGACTTACCCCCATAGTGGAGACAAGCCCTAATTCATCCCTGTTGGTCAAAATCAAATCTAAAATGGGCGAGCCCCTAATTGTTTCCTCAACTTTCTGAATCGGTGTGTGATTAGCTATGTTAGCCAGTCTTGTTACCTGCTTGTAGAATGACTCATCTACTTACTCTTCCTGATTTGGTGGTCTGTAATAGACCCCCACCATAACATTGCTTCTGTTCTTTTCCCTTGTTATTCTCACCCAGAGACTCTCAGTAGATCCATTGCTCACTTCTCCTTGGACCTGAGAGCAAGTGTATAGATTCTTGACGTACAGCGCAACACCATCTCCTTTTTTCCCCGTACCTATCCTTTCGGAACAAGCTATATCCCTCAGTGCTGGTACTTCACTCATGGGAGTTGTCCTTCCAAGTCTCTGTGATGCCAGTTAAGTCCTAAATTTCTTTATATACCATTACTTTGAGTTTATCCTGTTTGTTCCCCATATTCCTTGCATTTGTATCCAAGATATTTTGTAGAAGATATTTTGCAGACTGACTTGTTGCTTTTATTTTTGCCTTTTTAATACACTTGTGATTTCTAGACTCTTCTCCAGAAATTAGCTCCTTCTCCTTATCTTCATCACTTGAGCCTAGATGCGAATTGACTAGATTTTTGTCACCATCCCCCATAGAACCTAGTTTAAAGCTCTCCTTATCAGATTACCCAGATGATGTCCAAAGATGCTCTTCCCAGTGTTTGATAGATGGAGCCAATCCCAGCACTGTTCAACGGCCCGTGTGCTTCAAGGGTACATTAGTGAAGTGAAAAGAATGAGGAGTACTTGTGGCACCTTAGAGACTAACAAATTTATTTGGGCATAAGCTTTCGTGGGCTAAAACCCATTTCACCGGCTGCACGCAGTGGAAAATACAGTAGGAGGATATACACAGAGAACATGAAAAATGGGTGTTGCCATACCAACTCTAACAAGACTAGTCAATTAAGGTGGGCTATTATCAGCAGGAGGAAAAAAAACTTTTGTAGTGATAATCAGGCTGGCCCATTTCAAACAGTGGACAAGAAGGTGTGAGTAACAGTAGGGGAAAAATTAGCATGGGGAAATAGTTTTTACTTTGTGTAATGACCCATCCACTTCCAGTCTTTATTCCAGGAACTTAATCACATCAGCCACACCATCAGAGGCGTGTTCACCTGCACGTCTACCAATCTGATATATGCCATCATGTGCCAGCAATGCCGCTCTACCATGTACATTGGCCAAACCGGACAGTCTCTGCGCAAAAGAATAAATGGACACAAATCAGATGTCAAGAATTATAACATTCAAAAAACCAGTCAGAGAACACTTCAGCCTTCCTGGTCACTCAATTACAGACCTAAAAGTTGCAATTCTTCAACAAAAAAACTTCAAAAACAGACTCCAATGAGAAACGGCAGAACTGGAATTAATTTGCAAACTGGACACCATTAAATTAGACTTTAAAACAAAGGTTTTTTTTTCTCCTGCTGATAATAGCCCACCTTAATTGACTAGTCTTGTTAGTGTTGGTATGGCAACACCCATTTTTTCATGTTCTCCATGTATGTGTGTATATATCTATATAGATATATCTATATATCTATATAGATATTTCTTACTGTATTTTCCACTGCATGCAGCCGATGAAGTGGGGTTTAGTCCATGAAAGCTTATGTCCAAATAAATTTGTTAGTCTCTAAAGTGTCACAAGTACTCCTCGTTCTTTTTCTGATACAGATTAATACAGCTACCACCCTTAGTGAAGTGAGTGTCCTCAGAGGTGCTGGGAGACTGGGGTCATATGTCAATGATAAAAGCAGAGTGTCTTGTTCACAGAGAAAATGGAGTTCTGTCTTGCCTTGCTTTTAAGAATAGTTACCTGTACTATGAATCTACTCACTCACCTCTGAATAAGCCTCTAGACCTATTCATGGGGATGTGGCTGCCTCTTACGTTTCTTAGACAGCTCAAGCAGGCTCATGTCATAGCCAAGTTGTGTCCTGTCTTGCCTCCATGTGTGTCAAGGGTGGCAGAGGAGAATGAGATGGAGTGGAGGATCTGATAAAAATGAGAAGAAAGGGAAACTTCCTGGTAGAATCCTTGAATCTCCTGGGTGAAATCCTGGCCCAATTGATGTTAGTGGGAGTCAACTTCAGGGGAGCCAGGATTTTACCGATGTTGAAAGACACTGAGAAGCAGGAACCTTTTTTGAGCATCTTTCACAGTAGATTGGATGAGTTAGATGAGTTGGAGTTAGATGAGTGATCCCACTAGGGCCCCAATTCAGAAAAGCACATAAGCATATTCTGAACTTTAAGCATGTAAATAAGTCCCATTGACTTCAGTAGGTCTTAAGCAGGAGTTTAAATAGATGTTCAAAGTGCTTTGTTATTTTGAGGTCTATAGCTGGCCCTTGTTCAACAGCTCCAGCAAACTTCATTGCAGCACTAAAGAGATTAAACGGGTAATACTGGGATCAGGTGACAGGCCCTTCTCAGAGAAGATAAATTGTCAGACAAGGCAAAAAATTTCTGTGCAAGCCAATAGTTTTTCCTTTGTCGTATGAATAAGTGCTCTTTGGAAATGGTAAAATCTCCCCTTTTTGTTCCGTGCACTGTGAGGGGTTTAGTTTAAGTTAGAGAGCTTGGTGGGGTTTTAGGTTTTATGGTAATCAAAACACAGATAACCTGTACAGTTTTGTGAAAACATGAAGGGCATGTAGAGTGCATGTGAATGAGTGAGTTAGGCTGAAAGTGTTTTTAATGACCCAGATGAATAAAATAATCTTTTACTTTCTCCAGGCAACCATTTATCAGTCAGTAAGAACAATTAAATATACGAAATAAAATCGAATGGTCTTTTAAGCAATCAATGTGAACTTCTGTACTAAATTACTGAAGAGAAAAAATATACTGTGTCATCAGTCTTTAAATACTTTGCTCATTAAAAGGTTGTGCACTAACCTCTGATCTCTAATCCTCTAGATTATTAGTATTAATTAATTTTTTTAAAAGGACAATGGAAATCCATTTCAACATTGAACAAATTAGAGCATGGCTTTCAGAAAACAAGTGTTTTTTTTTACAAGAGATGTAATTTAAATATTTTCTATTAAAAAAATTAAAAATTTTGTTTTTGTAACATGCAAGTATGTTTAACAATTTTATGCAATTACACCTCTATCTCGGTATAATGCTGTCCTTGGGAGCCAAAAAAATCTTACCACGTTATAGGTGAAACTGCGTTAAATTGAATTTGCTTTGATCCACTGGAGTGCGCAGCTTTACCACGTTATATCTGAATTCGTGTTATATCGAGTCGCGTTATATTGAAGTAGAGGTGTATTTATTTTAAAAAACAGACACATGATTCACGTTGTGCTGTCTAAGAACTGTTTGCTCACTGCAGAAATTACTTAAGAATTGAGGGATTAATTCTGTCCCTGTCTCCTTGACTGCAGAAGCTCTAGGCAGTGGAATTGGTGTGGTTCACTGCTCAAGGAGGGGATTCAGCAATAGGGGAAGAAGACTCAGATAGACAGTAATTCTCCTGTGTGCATCTCTGCCTAGTACCTGACCCAACTATTTGACTCCTTAGCGAACTATGGGATGACAGTTCATAACACAGTAAATAATATATGCTGGGTCCCTACCAGATATAAGTTGCTTCCTGGAACATTGCTGCTGGTTGACTGAATTTCTACTTGCTTTCAAAGTTAAATGCAGGCATGTTGATTGCTTCCGACTCCTTCCCCTTCACTAATGGCTATATAATGCCATTCAGCAGTTACATTACTGCCTGTGACCACTACTGGCTTGTTGTATATTGCAATTGGGTAAAGGAAATAAACTTAGTAGTGCATGCCCCTCTAATAATGGGGCACTGGCCTGACTTATTCTGTGAATGAATTGTATAGGGATCATGATCTCCTGAAGATAGCACTTATTTCTCTAGCAGCTGAGTTCTGCTGCTCAGGGAGAAAAAAAGGGTCCTTTGGGGGCTAACAGGCACCCATTTACACCATAACTAAAAGGTGATCTGGGAAATGGAAAACCTTGTCACTATAATATTGTGCTAGGAGTGCCAAAGGTAATCCAACCTCTCACTTAGAGCAGCCAACTAAGATAAGAGGGACAACATGCAGGGAACTATTTACTATGAACTAGATGACAAGGGACAAAATAAGTTAGAAATGTAGAGATGAGGAAAAGAGGAAGTTGAAGCATGGACAGCACATGCTGCACAGGGGATTGGTTCCTGAAAAAAAAATATATATATATAATATAAAAGAAGGGTTCTCTGTAATTTTGCAGCTGTGATATACCCTGTATTCCTCCCGCAAGTATTTGAATCTGATGAACTTGCCGTAGCACTTCTGTATGCCAAATAAAGAAACCGGTGTGACGAAGGCTGGAGCTGAGCTGAGTTCTTGGGAAGTCGACTGGAAGGAGGTCTCAGAGGGAGTCCCAACACTAAGAAGGCAAGACTTTGAGCTGTGGGAATTCCTATCAGCTATGTGACTCCATGGTAGACTGACCTTAGGTTCAGGGTGCAGGAGAGCCAGCGTACACATACTTCTACAGTCTGCTCGGCTCAGAAGGCTGCAAATATACCAGGCTCACTATTGCCTTTATTTTTTCTTAAATGTTTTTGTAACCATCACTTTGCTGTTCATGTTTTACTTATTACGCAAAAATAAAAGTAGACGTTTGCTGTCACAAATATTGACATCGCCCATGAACATTTATCCCCTATAGGGTAAAAACCATACAGGTGTCTTTCCATTGACTTCAGTAAGGTTTTGAAGCAGGTCATACCATATACTTAAAAAGAGAAAACTTTACAATAATAAAGTAATATTCCCTGATTCTTCTGGTATTTATTGTAATGACATTACTTGCACTGACATTATTTAGTATTACTGTGAATGTCAGAAGCACTTCTACAGAATTTTCCATCATTGGTTAACTGGAGTATTACTTTGAAACCATTTAGCTCAGAAGGGTACCGGGAATGGTCTCACCACTGCTTGTAAACGTAAAAAGTGTACCTGTCAAGACAATTTTCCCACTGAAATACTAAATTTGATGTGAGAAGCATGTGTCAAAACTCGAGACCAGACCATACAGTAAAAATGTACGTTCTGTCTGCAGCTATGAAAGTGGTAAATAAACAATTTAAAGGTGGTTTCTAAGGAAAATGTTAATGAACTGATTATAAATTCAAATGAGATATATTACCCTTAAAAAGGACCCTATTATATTTGTAATTTCAACTTTTAGACTATACATTTTAGTTTTGCATTAACATTTTACATTTTTTTCTTTATCTCTTTTAAAGTGTTTTCAAAGATTGATGATTTCATGGTAGTTAACATTTGAGAACTTCATTAAAACACAGGGCTAAGAAGATAAGCAATATACTTTTCCTACTATCTTGTTTTCCTTTCAACAGTGATGCCTAAATATTTGCAAAATGTCCAGTACCATATGTCATATAATATATAATTTTAGTTTCTGTTTGTAAAATTATTGGAAATTTGAAAGTAAATATTCTTCCCTGGGTGCTTGTTCTTTTTCTCATTTGCAAACAGATTGATTTGCTATTTGAGTAATTTTCACTCCGTTTTTTGCTTGTGACAGGGTGATGAATTGTCAATCCTTATTCTTTAGTCTTCTGTCACTCTACAGAGCATATGCATATCATGGGTAAATCCTGGCCCAGCTGAAGTCAATGACAAAACTCCCATTGGCTTCAGGAGGGTCTGGATTTCACCACAGATGTGGGTCTGGATTTTGCCATACATCGCTTTCTTTAATCATATAGTGGATTCTCATACAGGATCTGATTCAAAGCCCATTGAAAAAAAAAGAGAGACTACCGCTGACTTCAGTGAGCTTTAGATCAGGCCCATAGTAAACTTTGTTTGGGTTTTTATTTTCCGTTCACAAAAACTTCACCGTAAATGCAATTTCACTGTAATAAAACTATTGGCTACTTGACAGGCTTCTCCTTTGTAGAATGGCAGGGTCTCTTTTCACCCCATACAGTACAGTATACAGCGGCCTTTTAGTGTAATGTCATTTTTCTTCATCTTCCATTGGCAGAAGTACCCGTGTGACTAATATTGTGCTGTGTTGACCTCCAGTTGTTTTTGAGCTCCTACCAGTAGGTACTATGCAGAACTAAAAGTATGGTACAAAGAGGACTTACTTCAAACCATGTAGGTCATGTGTTTTTTAAATTGCAATTTAAGATGAAGTAAACTGCTGACAGGATTTTATATTTTAGTGCTTAACTGAGGATCACTGAGTGGAATGAAAATGGACAGACATTACATTTAAGTCAATGTGATTTGAAAAGATTATTTTTAATGGAATCTAAATTATAATTGAAATGCAGTTGTATTTAAAAAAACATGTTCACAGTATTTCTTTATTTTAAACTAATGTTTTATTTGGTGTCGGTGAAATTCATTCTATCGCAGTGGAGGCTTTCTGCACCTGTACAGTGGCACACATGGGTTTAAGGCCCCAGTTCAGTACAGTCCTTAAGGATGTGGAAGCATGGTTAAGTACATGCTAAAGTTATGTTGACTTTAATGCAACCTAAGCACATTTTGAAAGATAAAATGTTCTAAAGCACCTAAGTGAGTTAGGGGCTTAAATCCCATTTTCAAAAGTGACTTGGGATCCCCTCTGAAATAGTGAGACAAAGGCTCTTAAGGGACAAATTTTCAAAGCTATTTAAGCACCTAAAAATGCTTAGTTGTATTTTTTAAAAGCACCTCAGTGCAATGGGAATTTAAATAGTATGGAAAGCTTTGTGTAAGCCTTCTTCATTGGTGTAAATTTCATCCTAACTAAAAAAATATAGCCATGTGAATTTTGTACATGCTAGAAATCAGCTAAAGCAATGAATTCCGTAGATTATTACAACCTTGTATACATTTGTTATATAAATTCAATAGGTTATGATCTACAGCTGAATTCCACAAAGGTTCTGTGTTCTTTCAGGTACATATCATTCAAAATTCAGAGCTCCTTTATGAAATTACTTTTACCTGTGGGTAGGAGGGGAGCAATGCATATTTATTTGTGTGCTATTGAGTAATATGTATTTATTTCAGTAGCACATACCTAGATTTACATTGGTCTCCTATATTTCATATCTCATTATCTTTGTCCTATATGTTTCATTTTCTCAGAAGGCCAAATGGTCTCTAGCTTTTGCCTAAGTTTGTAGGGGGTGCAGTTAAAGGCAAGAAGAATGTTCAGCCCTCAGTAGCCCCCTGTATTCAGTGCAAAGGCTCAAGAAAAATATTTTAATGAAAGAAAACATTTAGAGTAATATTTTCAAAAGTGCTTGGCATTGACTTGACTACTGCCCCTTCATTGGGAGCAGAGACAGACCAACACCAACACTGAGTGCTTTTGAAAATCCCACTCTTACAATCCACGTTGAGGTACGCTTATGAATGTGCTATTTAATTCTGAGCATTTTATTCCTGTAGTGGGAAACCCAGGATTGGGGTTCAGTTTAGGTTTACAGACTTGCCTGTGTGGTTCTCTCTGCAAGTTCATGGTTTTAGGCCTTGTCCACACACACAACTTGCACAGACTTTTATATCAGTTTAGAAACTGTTTTAATAAAATTGGTGCAATTCCCCATGAGTGGACACTCTTAAAATTAGAATAAAAGTGCCTTGAGCAAAATCAGTATAAGTCAATTCCTTACCATTAAATTGGTACAACTTCCTTGTCTAGATGATTCTTAAATGTACGTATTGATAATGCCTAAGAATCAGATCTGGTTGAAAGTAGATGTCAACAGGAAGAAGAGGGAAAAGGCGGCAATTTACGTGGTTACAATATTTAGCTTAAAAATTATGATACCAAAACAAAACAACTAAATGCTTATTTTGGATTAACTTGGGGATTTTAGATTCCATTACAGGGGTATTTTGATATGTCTATATATTATCTAGCACAGTGGGGTCCTGGTCTTTGAGTGTTCCCTCAATACAAATAAGTAAATAATAATAATGATGGTTATATCCTCAAATTATAGTACAAAGTCTGTATTTGTTTTAACTTGATCTTTGATTACATATGTTTGTGTGGTTTTTTTTAATATGCATAAAGCTGATAATTGAACACACATTAGTTATTGTATTTATTGGCTTGTATACCTTAAAAAGTGTCCTTTGATACAAAGCTTGTGAACATACTTGTGTATCTCAAATAAACTAAGTATAAGACATCACATTGTTTGTTCAAAAATTGATTTGTGTTTTTAAAATATCTGCAGACTTTTGATTCATGTAAGCAGTTGAAGGTAGGATAGAAGGAACCGACGTGGCTACATACATATTTTATACCTGCTTATGTGTGGGATTTTGGAGGCCAATAGATACTGTTATTCCGCTCTGCTATTCTGAGGAAAGCTCAAGTTGGGACATAGACATTAGACCTTTATCCCTCCAAATTCTTGTTGTGGAATCAACAGGAAGGCAGGGAGTTCCTGCAAAGTATCTCCCAACCTCTCGTGCTCTATTATTGCCAATTCATGGGGGCGGGGGGAGGAATCTCCTCTTAGTGATTGTGGTGTTAATGAAGCTCTAGGCTTGAATTAAGTCTCTCATGTTTGTGGATGGAGGAAACTGCCTTGGCTGTTTTCTATCAGCCAGGCTTAGAAAATTGTGGTTAATGGAAACGTTTTGCACACCCTGTCATTGGTTTGCTACATGTCACTTCACTCCCCATTGCCAGTTTGCTGCAGGGTGCTCTCTCTCCTACACTGTTCTGCTGCATGTAGACTCTCATCAATCACCAGTCTGCTACTGAGGGCTCTCCCATCCATCATCAATCTGCTGTAGGGTGCACTTGTGGTTTAGACTTCTTATAAGGACACTTTCACCCATCTCTGCTTTTATTCCTTTCTGGACTTTTAAATGATGTGGAGAGGAAATGGTGAAATTGTAATAGTTTTTCATTTCCAAGCTACCTAGTTCCTTACTTTCATAGCCCCTTTCTCTGTCTCCCTAACTGATTTCTGGATCAAAATTATCAGCCAGAGAGAGCCTAATAACTGTGGTCTGCAGCTTCTGTAAAATTCTTGCTCATCTGACTGAGGTAGAGGAAAGAAACTGCTATTATCCCCTTTCTACCACAGAGACTGATTGCCCCATATGATGATCAAATTTCCAGATTCAGGTCTGTGAAAGACATCCTTGTCAACCTCAGACATTCAAAAAATCTGTGTCAGACTCCTAAAAATCCTGTGGTTGGCTTGAAAATTACATATGTTTTCTTTGAGCCTTTAGAGGGAAGTTGCCAACATCTATACTGTAAATGATCATCTCAGGTGCAAAATTCAACCTCAAATATATATGCTAACATATGGACCTCCTCACTTGCTGTTCAGAAGTGATCTCCACTGTCTCCTAACAGCTGAGGTGGGGTTAAAGACATAGGGTCAGATCCTTACCTGGTCTAAATTGGCATAGCTCCATTGAACTCAGTGGAGCTAGACTAGTTAATGCAAACTGAAGACCTGGCCTAAAATTTTTTTTTTTACTAAGGACTTTACAGTTTAACGGCATGAACTTTCAAACACTAATGTGAGTAATTGCAATGTTCATGTGAATAGGGATTGCTTGTGTGCGTTGTTGCAGGATCAGGCCCTAACTGAATTAAGACTTGATGCATGGAAATTAATAACTGAATGAGGGAGAGGCAGGCTTACAGGAAATAAGGTTCTGGTATTGCTTGTGTCACAGAGTTGTCAGTTGCTTTTGTTTTTAAAGTTAGATTTTATTATCGCGCTATGGGAGTCAGGGTTGTTATTGTAGTACTACGTAGGTTTTGAGTACAGATATAAAATAGAGGGAGGAGGTTGCATTAGGGAGGATATTCCAGGCATAGAGGAAAACATGGCAGAAAATGTGGTGTTGAGTAAGATGCATGTAGCATTATACTGTGTGGATTCTGGTTGGGTGGGGTGGAGTAGGATGAGGGGGATTGAAATTATGGATGCTTGTGGATAAAACAGAAATGGGAAGAATCTTTCCCCAAGTCAATTGTGCGGGCTGTTGATACTTCAGAGATAGATTTAGCAAAGTGTTAATAAAGTTCTAGTTGAATATTTTATATTGTATTATAAAGACAGTTATGTATGATTTACAAATATTCTTAAAACAAAAATATTTTAGTGCTACTGGAGGGAGTATCAGCAGTTTGTTTGAAAGCTTCAGAAACTACAACCTGCTTCAGTTATAAATAATCCTAATGAAGATAAATAGTCTTACACTGATTAAAACACGGGACATATATTTTAACAAGGCCTGAGACATACCAACTCAAATGTATCAATGGCATGATTCAATATTTAATATCCTCCCATGCATGTAGTTGGACTGTGAAAGTGACTTTTCCCCAAAGCATGACAAAGATTTATAGCCACCTCTGGTATTATTAGAATTGACAAGAAGTAAAAACTTCTCAAATATTAAATGTGTAGGTGTTTTTAATATATCATAATTTGTGAGAGAGGCTGGAGAAGCTGACAAATTATGCAGATGTGTTAACAGTATATTCCAAATCTAATAAAAACCTACAAGTTATAAACTGTCTCACACACATCCACTTGGTGGGGAGGGCTGTTCTCTGCATTAACGATGCTTAGCTCAACTCCACTGGCTCCTGCAGGAGTAGTAAGTCATTGCTGTGATGATGTGCCTCAGTGATTTTACTGTCTCTGAAATAGAGACCATCTTGATATAAACCTCTAGGGGTTCTTTGTAATAATATTGTATTTTTAAAAAATGGCACTACCTCTCTACATAATCTCCACTAATCGGTACATAAACTCTGTTTGGCAGTTTAAACTGTATGCACACAATATGCGATTTGATTCTGCCTATGCCAGTAGTGAAAAGGTTTACTCCAGTGTGAACCATTGATTTCATTTTTTTCATTGTACAGTACACAGGTTTGTCTCTCTTTTTCTAATTCTAATTCTCTCTGTATCTAATTTCCCTATTTTTAATATCTCGTAGAACAGGGGTCGGCAGCCTTTCAGAAGTGGTATGCTGAGTCTTCATTTATTCACTCTAATTTAAGGTTTCGCATGCCAGTAATACATTTTAACCTTTTTAGAAGGTCTCTTCCTGTAAGTCTATAATATAGAACTAAACTATTGTTGTCTGTAAAGTAAATAAGATTTTTAAAATGTTTAAGAAGCTTCACTTAAAATTAAATTGCAGAGCCCCCCGGACTGGTGGCCAGGACCTGGGCAGTGAGAGTGCCACTGAAAATCAGCTTATGTGCCGCCTTCGGCACGTGTGCCATAGGTTGCCTATCCCTGTCCTAGAACAACAGTTCTCAACCAGGGGTCCTGGGCCCCCTGGGGGGGCTGTGAGCAAGTTTCAGGGCATCCACCAAAATAAACCAGAGAGCAGGCCCAGCATTAGACTCACTGGAGCCCTGGGCAGAAAGCCAAATCCTGAGCCTTGCTGCCAGGGGCTCCTGCCGAGCAATTTAACTCTGCATGCCCCCTGTGATGTAAGGCCCTGGCCAGTTGCTCTGCTTGCCACTTCTTAATGCCAGCCCTGGCTTTTAATCTACTGAAAAACAGTTGTTGTGGCACAGGTGGACCATGGAATTTTTATAACATGTTATGGGGGAAAGAGGGCTCTGAAAGAAAAAGGTTGAGAACCCCTGTTCTAGAAAACACATTTTTTTGATAAATTTAAGGATTACTTTTTGAAATACAAAGCCTTGCTCTGTAGTGTTTGAATAAACTGTTCTAATCTTTCTTATTTGGAGTTGATCACATTCCACATCTATTATTCTCGCACATTCATCAAGTTATCTTGTGTCCGGAGCCAGTTTTCTTCTATTATTAATAAATATTTCACTGGTGGACAGGTTTATTTTCTATCGAAATCTGGCAAAAAGTGTCTAGTATTTTAAGCAAATTACCCTGCTAGCCTATGAAAAAAAGCACTTAATTTAATCTGTTTTTGGTCTTTGCTTGGCCATCTTTTATCTCAGTATTGCACTTGGCATTAGTAATGGAAGCAGGACTCAAATGTCACACTGGCTTAAAAGCAACTTTTCTTTGTATCTTAGGGTACGTCTATACTACCTGTCGGATCGGTGGGTAGTGTTGAATTTATCAGGAATCGATTTATTGCGTCTCATCTGGACGCAATCAATTGATCCGCTAATTGACGCCCGTACTCCACCTCAGCAGGAGGAGTAAGCAGAGTCGACAGGGGAGCCGTGGCAGTCAACTTGCCACCGTGAGGACGGCCAAGTGAGTCGAACTAAGATACTTTGACTTCAGCTACGCAAATAGCGTAGCTGAAATTGCATATCTTAGTTCGAACCCTGCCACTAGTGTAGCCCAGGCTTTAGCTTTTTTTTAGGCTTACTTCTTTTGAGTATGTTTTTTGTAAAATATTAGACTTCAAAAAAGCTTATTTAATTATGAATTATTTTGAATGAGAGAGGCAAGTAGACCATGAGCATTTCTACCATTCTCCTAATAACTGATGTTACAAACCGCATTATTTTTCACTTTTGCCCTTAAAATATTGTGAGGTGGTGAAAACTGAAGTTCATACCAAAAATAATGTAATTGGAATCTGCTAGAAATAGGGCTTCTCTTCTCTTCACTGATTCTTTTTGTCTGAACTCCATGACTAGTGGGTACATGGAGAAAGCTCCTTCTTTTTACAGTGCCGTCTGTATCTGTATGTTCCCAGCTATAGCTGCCTTGCAGATTTCCTTCACATCATGGAAAAACTGGCATCAGCTGACTGCTTTGCCTTTAACCCAGACTCCACGTCCAGTCACTTCTCTGATAATGAGTAGATGCAGTTATGAAAGACCCAGTGGAAACTGGCTCTTCCTCCTTCCTACAGAAACCGCTTGCCCTTTTGGCTCTTGCTTCCGTAATGCGATAAAAGACATTCTCCATTTAGTAGCACTACCTGCTCCCAAACTGTCCACATAATGCCTGTTAGGAAGGTTTTCTGTTGTGGTACACTTTCATGGCCCCTCCATCTCCTACCAGGAAAGATTTCTCCCAAGGCTTACTTAGTCTCACTTGAGCGCTCCCTTGCAAACTTGAAGTGGACAAGCTTAAGGAGCCTCTGGTGATTCACAGCCTCTGAGGGATAGCTAGTGAAACCATGGCTAATAAGCAGGGATGAAGATAGGAGAGGGTAGGGGAGAAATAATGGTTACTCAAATGATTCCTCTTCTGAAGAATGACAATGAAACAAATTATTTCTTGTCAGACCATCTCAAAATCCTGGCATGTGTCTCATTAGAAAGCCAGTCTGATATCCCAGTTTATAAAGAGCTCAGTCACAGCTGATTAAGTTTACACAGAAGATAAAACTCCTATTTATTTTTATATATTTAATTTTATAAAGGAAGTTAGTGACTCCATCTATGGTCTGGGTGCCCTTACAATAAATTAACAAATAACAGTAGATTATAAAGGATGGTTCTTCCCACCATGACAGAAATATACATATTCATGAGAAAAAAATAGGATAAAATAACCCCAAATATTTCCAATCCTCAGCCTGTGGAGTCAGGTGGGCTTCGTCTGCCTGGAGAATTCACAAATGCAGGCTCCAGTGGACCAAGGCAGGCAGTGAGGTGTAATGCAGAGGACTGCAAATGGAGAATACCCTGCCCGCACCTCTCTCTGATCTGCAGCAAGAGAGTTTCAGCTTGAGCACCTCACCTGATCACAACTGGAGTAATGCGGCAGAGAGAAGGTATCTATCTAGTAAATAGGGCCCAACACAACTAACGTTTTACCAGACAAAACCAAGAAATTCCACCTGGAAACCTATTGGCAGCCGGCATAGAACATCGGGGGAATTTCCACATAATACTCCATTTTCTAAATAAGTGGCAGAATTCTGCACTCATGGTCTCCAGCTGCAGCCCATATAATGTGCATCTCTAAGTGACAAAAGGTGACAGTAGTTGGGGGCAAGGTCTGCACTGGAGAAGAATGGTCACACACTTCTTTTCAGGCATAAGGGAAAAAAGTACCCATGACCACAGCTGCTACTTGGACATAGTCCAAGATCTAAACAACCCAGAATGGTGCTTCTGTGTTATAAATAGTGGCTAAACTACAAAATAGGTTACAAGAATTCTTCTCCCAACCTACCAACATTATCTCAGTCTTGTCTGGACTGAGTCAGTCTACATTAGAGTTTTTTCCTCTAGTTTAGTGGTTTTCAACCTTTTTTTATTTGCAGATCCCTAAAAAATTTCAAACGGAGGTGTGGGCCCCTTTGGAAATCTTAGACATAGTCTGCAGACCCCCAGAGGTCAGTGCACAACAGGTTGAAAACCACTATTCGTGTGATAACAACAACCTTTTGTGGACCCCTTGGACATAATCTGCAGACCCCCACGGGCCCACAGACCATAGGTTGAAAATCACTGTTTTAGTTAATTGATTTCCAGTAAACTAGAGGTAGGTAACATGTTTGTAAAGAGTTTTTGGGACACTTCTCTTATGTTTATTCTAGACAGGGAATTTACCCTACGGCTTATCCATATGAGGGAGTTCTTCCCTGGCTGAATGACAGGTCTGATTCTGAAAGCATGAGTGGAGAAGAACACTACAGTCTGGAGATATGCCTCTACTTCTTGCAACACATTAGTTTAACTACAAGAATAATGTATTTGCTGTCATTTCTTCCTCCCCCTTCTCTGGCTGATATCCAGAATGAACCTATCATTTAGTCAGGTGTGTGCTGTAAACAGCAAAAGACTCTCATTCTAGAGAGAAAAACACTCTAAAAAACAAAGGCCATAGTTGACATTAAGTATTTGTGTCTGAGTCAAGATCATTTGCATTTTACTAAGAATTATTATGGTCTTAAAAATTGCTAAGATTCCAGTTCTTAATTTACGGGCTCTTCTACAAGTTAGACAGAGGAAAGCATTACTGTTGATGAATCTGTAACTCCTGTGCTCCTAACTTGAAAAGCATCCTGTTCTCTTGATGTTGATTTACACATCTTGTTTCATAATTTTTTGCATGAGAACTTACTTTGCCTTACCAAAGTGCTGGTTCCAGATGCAGTGTGTCAATCTGCTGAATGCAGAATACACCTTTCCAATTTGAATGATGACTTCTTGATCACTAAAGGCAGTATTTTAACAAAACCCTTACAAGTAAGTGAAATCCATTATTCCACTGAGTTCATCTCCATTAATTGTCATGCTAGGTCTTGTATGTCTTTTCTCAGATGTAGGCTGGTACATTATCTCATTTTTTTGTTCAGACTGATGGTTAATCCATAGTTTTTTAACTGCCTCAGCACACTAATTGGTAATAAACTTGAGGTAGGCAGTAGTGTGCAAACCAAAAGTTCAGTCGTATGCATACTGTTGAATTGAGACTGTTGATTTGTTCAAGGTAAAGATCTTCTCAAATGTTTAAAATGTAATAAAAATATTCCTGGCATCATTGTTGTAAAGAAAAGTCCAAAAAGAATAGATATTGAAGTGCAATAGCCTGTATTATACAGGAAGTCGGTCTAGCTGATCAGAAAGGTCCCTTTTGGTTTTTAAATAAATGAACATCCTTGCTTTATCCATTTCATACTACAAATGGATATACCAAAGTGTCATCCACAGAGATTGTATCCATAATTCTGTTGTACGGTTGACAGATGAGCTACAAACATTTCTCTAGGCATTTAAACTTTTGCAGGACTTTCTACAATTCAACACAACAGATCTCAGTAACTTTTTTAAGATTATGCAGCTACATATAGACACATGTTCTATTACCTACATTTTTCCTGTTATTGTCAAGCACCAATTACTGTTTCAAGCCACATTGTATCTCTGGGAAGATTTGACTAGCTGTCATAAACAGATAGCTAAGGGTTAACATCTCTTTCACCTGGAAAGAAGTAACCTGAAGCACCTGACCAGAGGACCAATCAGGAAACCAGACTTTTTCAGGCCTGGGTGGAGTGAAGTTTGTGTCTGAGTTCTTTGTCTTCTGCCTGTCTCTCTCTCGGCTATGGGAGGATTTCTGTCTCTTGCTTTCTAATCTTCTGTTTCCAAGTTGTAAGTACAAATATAGTAAAGCAGTAAGGTTTCTATTGTTTTCTTTTGTATTTACATGGGTATAGTTGCTGGAGTGTTTTGAATTGTATTCTTTTTGAATAAGGCTGTTTATTCATATTTCTTTTAAGCAATTGACCCTGTATTTGTCACCTTAATACAGAGGGACCATTTTTATGTATTTTTTTCTTTTTACATAAAGCTTTCTCTTTAAGACCTGTTGGAGTTTTTCTTTAGTGGGGAACTCCAGGGAATTGAGTCTGTGCTCACCAGGGAATTGGTGGGAGGAAGAAGTCAGGGGGAAATCTGTGTGTGTTAGATTTACTAGCCTGACTTTGCATACCCTCTGGGTGAAGAGGGAAGTAATTCTGTTTTCCAGGACTGGGAACGGGGAGGGTGGAGTCCCTCTGTTTAGATTCACGGAGCTTGCTTCTGTATCTCTCTCCAGGAACCTAGGGAGGGAACACCTGGAAGGGAGAAGGGGGGGAAATGGTTTATTCCCCTTTGTTATAAGACTCAAGGAGCTTGGGTCTTGGGGTCCCCAGGGAAGGTTGTTGGGGGGACCAGAGTGCCCCAAAACACTCTAATTTTTTGGGTGGTGGCAGCTTTACCAGGTCCAAGCTTAGAGGTTTTCATGCTAACCCCCATATTTTGGATGCTAAGGTCCAAATCTGGGACTAGGTTATGACACTAGCTATTGTCGTCAATGTGTCAAGGAGGACTGAGAAATAGATGTTTTCCTGCAGCTCTGATTATGAGGAGCTCAATAATTGCCAGACAGTTTTCTTCCCTTTACATTTAGAGATGATAGTGATGGTTACATCCACGAGATAGACAAGATTATGTTGCCTTAAAGATATGTTGCTCACTAGCAAATATATTGGCAACCATATTTGTAGGGTTTTTTAGGGTATTGCATCAGGACCTGAGAATTTTTCTGCTTTATAGTTTCATCCAGAATATTTTAGGTGCATCCATGTCTTCCAGCAAAATATGTTAATCCTGTAGTAATCTATGAAGGGCTTTGTTTGTGATGTCTGTTAGAAACGTAAGGAAATACCTGAAGGGCTAGAATTTCCTTTTAGTTACAATGGAGTAAATCTAGAGCACTTTACTGACATCAGTGGACTTAGTCTGGGTTTGCACTAATGTAACTGAGAGAAGAATTTAGCCCAGAAAACTCAGAGAAGGAAATTGTTGTCAGAGTTATTACCATTCTATAGTGAAGTGGGTTTCCATATATATACAATATACGTAATACATACAAATGTAAAATTAATATATGTACATACAGTAGATCCTCAGAGTTATGAACACCAGAGTTACGAACTGACCAGTCAGCTACACATCTCATTTGGAAATGGTAGTATGCAATCAGGCAGCAGCAGACACACACACACGGCAAATATATTACAGTACTGTATTAAATGTAAACTTCTAAATATAAAATGAGAGAGCATTTTTTTTCCTGCAAAGTATAGTTTCAAAGCTGTGTTAAGTCTTGTTCACTTGTAAACTTTTGAAAGAACAACCATAACATGTTGTACGAACAACCTCCATTCCAGAGGTGTTTGTAACTCTGAGGTTCTACTGTACATGTATAATACATATACACTTTATTATACACATGTAGATATAAAAAAAAGTGTGTACATACATAGAGCCAAATGTTCAGTTGATGTAAATTGTCATAGCTCCGTTGGCTTCAGTGGAGCTATGACCATTTATACCAGATGAGAATCTGGCCCATAATTTAGATTGTATATTTAGCTTTCCGAGATATTAAGAACCTAAACAATATTGCTTTAACCTGAAAAAAATTTAATATATATGTGTGAGCTGGGGTCTGAATGAGCTGTCCTCGGACATCCCTTGATGAACTGGAAGAAAAGACCTCAGGAGCAGACTGTATTTATAGAAATACATCTACATTGCCTAGATTATCAACAGACTGAGCTGCTTTGCCAAAGTGATAGGCTGTTTTGGGTTAAAATGCACTTTAGTCATGGATCCTGAGAGCATAAAATGTTATACTCATCCTAATTTTAACTGCACTCACTAAGCAAGGGGTAATAATGCCAAATACAAGTAAAAGAGAGAGTGCGGACAGGTGTTCCTACTTGATGGTGTTCACTCTGGTTAAAGAGTTCTAGATACTATATGATCCTCCCTCTCCAACGTTTAAAGACAAAACTGATCAGAATCACTTCAGGCTCCTTGTTTCTGCTCAGCGATCACTAGAGTTGAAATGACTGATAAAGATGGACTAGGGGGGCTGAATTCAGTGAAAGAGATTGCAGAGGATGAAGCAAATGCAGCAGCAGTGAGATTCCCTATTACCCAGTGAGCTCAATAAGAGCTGAAGTCACTAAAAACGTGGCTAAGGGGTAGAACCTCAGAACACAGGACTGCAGCTGGAGGTAAAGGTGGCAGTGATAGCAGCAAGCCGCAGCAGAGATGACAGCAACATCAGAGATCAGTAGCAATGGCAGCAGAGGTACTGCTCAATCCTGTCCTCCTTCAGGAGTGGGAGGTGAACCCAGATGAATGCAGTCATGAATTCTGGGACTTTGCAGACCTTGGGCATGCACCTGTGAGTGGGATGAAGTGGAGGGAAAGGAGAGTGGGACATTCATCCATCCAACTTTCATACCACAAGCTGGGAAACTGAGGCAAATGAATAGTATCCAAGATACTGTGGGGTGGATGTTTACTTAATATTGTATTCTTTTGAATCATTGTTGCGATGTTTCCCCACATTAATGCTGAGTTCCCTCTCCCTTTTAATAGAAATTTTATTTAATTATACATAATTTCAGTGCTTGTGAGTGGGAAAGTATTGCCTCTTAAATGCACCCATGGTTGGTGTTTACTTTTCCCAAATTACTGGGTGAGGGTTTGAGCTGAATTTATTATGTAATGGTAAGAGGAATCCCTAGATATTGAATCTGGCCCTTGTTGATGTTGACACCATCTGGCAGAAGGGTTACAATATCATTAAAAGACATTCTCAAGGCATGCTATGCTGGATACTTTATTTTCAGGGAAGTATATCCACTCTGTTCTTTTAAAATATATAGAGTAAATTCAGGTGAGAAGCCAGAAAGATAGTTGGCTCATTTTTCAGCTTCATATCATGCCTTCATATTTAATTGTGGACATTTTCTATCATCAAAAAATGAGGTTATGTTTCATTAAAATGAAGTTAGATAAGCTAAACATTAGGTGTAGTATGTACAATGTGTTCTAAATTATGGAACTCCGTATTCTAGTGAAAGACATTGGAGTGCTTGCTTCTTTCTGCCATATGCATTCAGCCATTTCAGGATTTTAGTTACTCTCTTGGAATGCCTTTTTCCTCTCAGAACAATATGAAATAGTTTAATATTATTTATAAACATTTAACTATACCTACAGCATTTCATGCTGACCTTAACTGAATAAAATATTATTTGAGAAAAGTAACCTCCACATAGAACAAAAATCCTATCATTTTTAGTCTAGATATAGCTAAAGTTGGCGATCTGGCAACATGTAGCTGAAAATAAAACTGCTGGCCCAGTGATGCCATAAAGAAAGAAAATTGTTTTGCCAAAAATAGGACTGACATTTTCTCCAACACTAGGGGATAATTTTCAGCATGATAAGTGCAGATTTAGCTCTATGGCTCCCATGGATTATTCTCACTATTAGCCCCGCTTGTAATGTTTTCACATTTTTATTCATGGATGACAGAATATTGATCAGTAGTTTAACAGTTATTCAACAGCATCGTGACATACAATCGTACTGAACCTGAAACAACACTGTCAAGTCATACCTTTATTTAAGGTAAGCTCATTGTGCTCATTGCTTTTGGGTTCTGACATAATGGTTCACTGAAGAAGGCGAATGTAAACAGGAGGCTGCTACTTCAGAAAATCACTCCTTCAGCTTCCTGTCCACCCCAAAAGGTCGTCACTAAAAAACAACTGCTTTGCAGTGGTGACAATGAAAAACAACAGCGTTGAGACTTCTGGTATGGTTAAGAAGTTAGAGTTCAAAGTTATAACAGAGAAATGTCTTTTCAGCATCATTGTCCAAACTTTTATAAATAGTTAGAAAACTAGAAGGGGTTCTTCATAAATGCCTACAGTAAAGAAATGTACAATGATTTTTCCTTTATTTTTTTGTTCTTGTTGCACTAAGATGTTTTCTAGGAGAGGATAATCTTTTCCTAGTAATGCCCAGTTTCTACCACTTCTGTTTTACTATGTATCTAAGGTGCCCCTCATTACCATTGTACCTGAACACCTCACTGCCTTGAATGCATTTATCCTCACATCACTCGGGGGAGGAGGGGAGGCGTAGGGAAGTACTATTATCCCCCTGTTACAGATGGAGAACTGAGGCTAGGATCCTCAAAGGTATTTAGGTGCCTGAGTCTCATTGATTTCAGTGAAGTTAGGCAGCTAAATAGGTTTGAAAATCTGAGACTAAGTGACTTGTTCACGGTCACACAGGAAGTGTGTGACAGAGCAGGGACCTGAACCCAGTCTTAGTCCAAGGCTAGCACCCTAACTGCTGAACCATCTTTCCTGTCTACTGTTCTCTACTATCGGACAGTTTTCTGTTTCATACTTCTGTGCAAAATATTGGATTAATTCCTGTTTATCAGGGCACAAATTCTGAGCCTAATATCCAGCCTAGGTTCCCAAGCCGGGGCCTGAGCAGATCACAAGAGTTAGGAAAGAGGAATCCATGTACCCCCAACTCTAGCAGTAGAGTGGCTGTGGTGCTGCTCAATGGAGGTTTCTTCAGTCCAGTGGCTTGGAGTATCCTCCATGGCATGGTTGTGAAAGGGAGAACAAAGGAAGCTGGTAGCAGCAGATCCTCTGTTTTTTTTAATACAGAGTGTTTTGTAATTCTGAAAAATTATAGACAGGATGGTTCACTGTGCAGTTTACTTGTAAATAATTGTGTTTAATCCACTCCCGCAACCCCAATTTTCATAAACTCTAGTTTTGTGCGTGTGAGAGAGAGAGAGAGAGAGATGAAAAAGCAAGAGGTGTCTTCAGTAAATTGACTTGTCTTTTGAAAAAGCAGGGCTGACCTGACACACTTTTCAAGGGATGTGTGTTTTTTTCAAAAGAGGCAGGGCTAATGACTGCAGATGGAGACTATGATGCATCCTTACAGTGGTTTCTAGTCACACTAATTAGAATGTTGAGTGCTCTTGGTACAGTGGATGAAGAGGGACAGGGTGCTGTCCATCAGCTTCAGAAGGCATCATAGTAGGCATATTATAGGATGTTAATCTAAAATATGTCAAAAACTGCTCTTGAGAATGGGAGAAGATCCTACCAGAACCTGGCTCTTTCAACAGAGAGCAAAAGTATGCTAGCTTTGGAGAAGTATGAAGTCAATTAAGGAAAAAATGAATACACAGGATTGCAGGTATGGAGAATGAATTAAACATGGGAAAGAATCAACGTAACAACATATAAGGGAAATATTTGTTGGTATTTCTGACGAACAGGAGTGACAAGTAGAGAAGATTCTTCTACTTTTTCTTTTATAGACAAAGGCTAAACAATCAAAGGACCTGTGTTCCTTGTGGCAGATGGTCAGTTGAATCTGATGCTACTAAATGAATATTTAAGACATTACCACATTAAAGGACAACAATAAATGATACTTACCACATTAGTATACCAGCTAGTGACACAAATGCTTCAAAAGGTATTCTAGTAAGGCTAGGAATGTACACTAAATCAGTTAATTCTCATTGGGAGTAACAGTGGCATTTAAAAACAGTGGCAGTTAAAACATATTTTATCAAGATTAGAACAGAACTCATTATTATGATTAAAGATGTACTAGTCATGACATGCTCGCTACATGCTGGTAGCAGAAAATACCTGCTGTTTGTGGGTTATTATCAACTTCCTTTGAAGAAAATCAGCCTTTCTTTACATTTGCAATGCAATGCACCCCCTGGCATTGCTTTGCATGTATAATTTAAATATGTTTTTCAAAGGCAGGTACACAGCTGCAGTAAGCAGCAAAATACCCATCTCATCAGCACAGGGTAGACAGGCACTACATATTTTCTGCCATCCAGATTAATAGCTGGTAATTTTACAAATTTCCATGTTGAGCTTTTAGTAGTGTGGTAGCAACACGAGGAATTCTGGAGAACTATGGTATGAACCAATAAAACAAAGGAAAAATTGCTAATGTTGCAGTATACAGTACTAGGAGATGTTTTACACCATAATTGTGAATATTATTGTTCATGTGATACAGTGTAATAAATAATGTTACAGAAAATTGTCAATATGAAAAAAGTCACTAGTAGGTACAGTGTTCTGTAGAAGTCCCTGATTTCAAAATATAACTTACTTATTATAGAGCTTGATGACAAATAACAGTGCAAACAAAATGCAAGTTCAGATGTATTCAAAGCTGCTCCAAAAGGAGCTTTTTCTGGGTGCCTGCTATAATTATTTTGGTGGAGAACTGCATATTAAATGTCAGCTCTACAAACTCAAGTTGCTCCATCAGATAGATGCCGTGCAGATACCAAACTGACTGCTTTGTTTGTGAACCAGCAGATATATCATTCTTCCTTCTATCTATATTATTTTTAAATTATTCAGTATGTCTGTTGTACTGGCACTATAACATGAACAGTCCCACACTGAGAATTTTATTTTAAAATAAATTTGAGTATTGTGATTTGAAAGGCTGTTGATAACATTGTCTTTTATGACCAGCTATTTTTCCCTCTTTAGAAAGGAAAACATTGCAGTGCATAGCTTGCCAATATGAATGTTGTAGGAACAGAAAGTTACTCTGTTTGCAAGGGTAGATAGGTAGAGTGAGTAGCCTTGCCAGCAAAGATAGAAACTCAAGATCATGGCTCCCCATATTCCAAGAATTCAGTTTGTGGCTGCCATCTGACAAAATGATTAAACCACAGTTATATTTCTCCTCTCTGTGTAGTTGTCTTTTTGCTGTTTTTCCTACTTCCCTACCTTCACATATTCCTCCACTCCCCAACCACACTCCAGTCAGGTGACATAAATGAAGCTTTCCATCTCCTGTGCTCCTCACTGTTAAAACCTACCTTGAGTGGCAGGTTATTGGTTACTGCCTACAGGAGCCTTTTCCATGAGCTAATTTAGCTGTCAGTCTGAAATTGGTAAAAAGGATGAAAGATGGATCGTAGGCCTGGGGGCATGCCTAGACCAATATCTACTATAGTCCTATTTGGAAGTATGCTTATTAAAGTGGATTTGAAAAATATTTTTTCAAATCTTGCCCTGCCATCACTTCATCCAGCTAAGAAAAACATTTCTACAGTGACACTGCTGATTCTGTGGCAGCTCTTTTTCCAAGAGAGAGAAAACAATATTTAGATACAAGATCAATAGAAAAACAAATAGACTCTTACATTCCCTGGAGAAGCCCCTAGAGAGAAGACTGATGCATGGAAATTTAATATTCTTGTAGGCAAAGAACACAAAACATGGGGCTCCATGCAGCTGAAATGAACTAGAAAAAAACTAGAAGCTTTCATGCCAGGCTGCTTGTTGAGTTTCTTCCTTGATGAGCTGCTGTTTATGACTTGGTAACTCTTTCAGACAGGCATTTTGTGACTATAGATGATGTTTGTTAAATTTAAATGAATCAGGCTTAACTTTGTTGGGTAAAAGGAGTTTTCCACCCTCCTGGTTTTTGTAGACTTCCACATCTAGGTGCCAAGTTCCCACAGAGAAGTGCATTTTTTAACATCCGTTTTAGCTATCTTATGTAGCTACTTATATATCCCTCGATGACGTAGAACCAAGTACTGTTAAGACCAGAGATAGTGTCCATATTGGTGTTTCTTTAAATGAAATCTGTGAAAATAAAGAGAAACAAAATGTAACTTTCATTTTCATTGGAAAGTTAAATATGCCTGGCCAAATTCTGTCCTTTGAGGTTCCTGTTTCCTTAAATGGATTCCATTTATGCATGTCCACAGACAGAATTTGTCTCACGGTTAGAAGGGGAGCAGCTCCCATGTTTGAGGTTGAGACTGTGATAATACAAATGTATTTGCTTTACAGATACCAGGAACTAGCAAAAAATAAACTTAGTTTTAAAATCGATACAAAAAATTAATGTTAGTGCAGTGTTAAAGTGAAGAAATCAAGCACTGAAGTCAGGAAATACATAATGCTGAGGTAGGAATTCTCTAATTGTCCATGGAAAAGTGACTGCTGCCTCAGTTTCCCCTTTTGGATGTATTCATTTAACACTCCTATTAAATCAAAATTCCAAGCCAAAAATTCCAGTCTGAGGCCAGATCTTCTTCAGTTGTTAGCCAGGGATGAAGAAGAGTGTCTGCCGTCCAAGTCTCAGGAGATCCAGAATAGGGATTGTTAGTAGGAGTCTGTACTGCAGTAGCGGCTAAAGGCCTCAACCATGTCGGGCCCCATTGTGCTAGATGCTTAACAAACGTAGTAAATAAGAGCATCTTATATACTCCTAAAGAACTTACAGTTTGAAAGAAAGTACATAATAAGTGGATGAGACAAACAAACTGGTTGAGAAGAGGTTAGCAGAGAAGGGGAAGCAAAAATAATATGTGGACAGCGCAGTTCTCATGTAGAGTGTTTTGAAAAGTGAGACTGTTGAGTCAGTGGATTAGGATGGAAACTGTTTTGCAACCTTAAGTTTAGCTGTCACTACAGTGACTAGTATAATATTCAAAATTGTATTTTGTCCTTGTTTGTGTTAACCACACAGATTAACCCAAAATGGAACTCTGTGTTAAAATAAATTGTGAACAGTAATTTTAAGCAAATCAGTGTCAGTTCCTCTGCAGATGGAAATTGTCATAACTCCATTGCAGTCAATTTTGGTACATGAATTTATACCAACTCTGACATTGGCTCAAAGGTATTTGGAAACCTGTTTATCTGTTTCTAAAAAGTCCATAGAAGTTCAAAATTGAAATCTGCTTTCTCATCAAATAGTTCTTTTTTTTAATTGAATTCTCCCTCACACTCACATGTGCTCACACACAGATTTTGTAGCTTATGAGTGCTAGACCAGGAGGTTCTCAAACTGGGTGTTGGGACCTATCAAGGGGTCTCAAGGTTATTACATGGACGGTCGTGAGCTGTCAGCCTCTATCCCAAACCCTGCTTTGTCTCCAGCATTTATAATGGTGTTATAAATTAAAAACACTTTTATATATTTAAGGAGGAGGTCGCACTCAGAGGCTTGCTATGTGAAAGGGGTCACCAGTACAAAAGTTTGAAAACCGCTGTTCTAGACTGTTGGCTGAGTTGAGTTTTTTAATGGAAAAATAGTACTGAAATACATCTAGACCCTGAGTCTGAATATGCTTATGCTTGTAAGTAACTTTACATATAAGGGTATTCTGTTTGAATTCAGATGAATTTGTTGACATGAATAAAGTTACTCACATAAGTGTTTGTTGGATTATGATTTTAGGTAAGGTAGAAGTGAACCTGACATATTAAAAATTATTCAGGATTAGTTTATTTTTAAATATGCACTGGTAATAGAGAAAAGAAATGACTTAATGTGGAAACTGAGAAGGAACAATACACCTTTCCAGTGGGTTTTTGTGCATTTTTACAAGTGCTTTTTTTATTCACACGTGAAAACGCATGGGAAGGGAAGCCCATTTTTGCAGAAACATCATGGGCATTGCTCATTTGAATGTGTTACTTATGAGACAAATCACATAACTGCTGGGGAGGGAATTTCATTGTGTGAAACTAGGAGAGTATATTTAAAGAACTATATATAGTAATCTTTGTTGAAGTTTGAGGCACCCTTTTGTAGCCTGAAAGAACTAGTGATGATGAAAAAGAATACTTATCCCATTTTGTTTACAAATACTAAGTCGTTAATTTTTACAACCCCCCTGAGAGGTAGAGAAGTGTTTATTATTATTCCATGGGACAAATGAAACCCAGAGAGCATTGCGTCTAAAACTAAAACTTGGGGTTTCAAGGTAGGCAGACCTAAATACCTATTTGGGCACCTGAACAGTTGGTTTGGTTTTCAGAGGGGTTGAATATCTGCAGTTTTCATTGATTTTATATGGATTTAGGATGCATAACTTAGTTACCCAAGTTAGACATTTGGATTAGAATTCAGGATTTCCAGATGTCAGCACCATCCTCTATTTATGACCATTCAGCTTTTGTATTGAGAAAAGAATATGTACTAATAAATAACAGTAACACTGAATGTAACGCAACAAAAATTAATTGAAATGAACAAGGACATTGCCTTGTGCATGGTAGAATTTCTTAAAGGACAAAAATATTAATTATATCAAGGTGCTTTTGAATGAATTAGAAAAGGATGTAAGTTCATGGTCTTGTTTTTCAATTTTAGATTTAACCCCCACCCCTGCTACCCCAGATCTGATTGTGCATCTTAATTGTTTTCTTTTATCTTTTTCCTCCACAATCCTGTTTGTGAGAGAAATCCAAACATATGTATGGTGTTTGGATCTCAGGCCTCAAACAAGCTCAGGAAGGCTGTGACATACAGTACTGATATTTGGGAAGTTAGTTTGCTTTACATATATTTATCATTTTCTAGCCAGGCAGGAATCAGTCTGTTGTTGAGGTGAGCACAACACTGGTGTTTGCCTTGGTGACGCAAGAAAAAACAGTTTGTGGTGGCTGGTAATCAATGATTGAGGCGAATATTTAAGGGGGGAAATAGAAAAGTAAATTCTTTGGCAATCACTTTGTCTTTGGCAGTTTTTTTAACTGTATTCTGTGTAGAAAAAATATTTTAAATGAAAATATAATATTCAGTTTGATCTCATTATGACCTCAGTCCTGCAAGTTGCTGAGCACTGAAACCATTCTGTGGAACTATGATCAGCTCTCCTGTTTCTGTCCAGGTGCTCCCTGTTGGGCCAATTAAGGGGGGGGGGCAGCATCTCGGGGCTCTAAGGGTGTGTCTATTGTGTTATTAGACACCCATAGTTGTTCTGTGCAGCTGACTCAGGCTTGCAGGGCTTGGGCTGTTGAATTGTGGGGTAAATAATTGGGCTTGGGTTGAAGCCTGAACTCTGGGACCATGGTGGTGAAGAGGCTGCAGTGTCAGAGGTCTGGTCTTAGAGAAGACTGAGTCAGTCAGGGGAGTCGAACAGGAGAGGAAAGCTGTTAGGTGGTTCCTGTGAGAAGGCTGAAGGCAGGAAATCAACAAGAAGGGTTTGCTTACTTGCTTGCATGCATGCCTCCTTCTCTCTCTATTCCTGACTGACTTAGTCTGTTCTGCCTTCCAGGGTGTCTTTCTTACCTTCCCCACCCTTATTAAATAGGATGAAATTCAATAAGGATAAATGCAAAGTACTCCACTTAGGAAGGAACAATCAGTTGTACACATACAAAATGGGAAATGACTGCCTAGGAAGGAGTACTGTGGAAAGGGATCTGGGGGTCATAGTGGACCACAAGCTAAATATGAGTCAACCGTGTAACACGGTTGCAAAAAAAAGCAAACATCAGTCTGGGATGTATTAGAATGTTGTAAGCAAGACATGAGAAGTAATTCTTCTGCTCTGCTCAACGCTGATTAGGCCTCCACTGGAGTATTGTGTCCAGTTCTGGGTGCCACATTTCAGGAAAGATATGGATGAATTGGAAAAAGTCCAGAGAAGAGTAACAAAAATGATTAAAGGTCTAGAAAACATGACCTGTGAGAGAAGATTGAAAAAATTGGGTTTGTTCAGTCTGGAGAAGAGAAGACTGAGAGGGGACATCATTTTTCAGAACAGGTTAGACAAATACATGTCAAGGATGGTCTAGATAATACTTAGTCCTGCCATTAGTGCAGGGGACGGGACTAGATGACCTCTCAAGGTCCCTTCCAGTCTTATGATTCTATGATTATCTCTAGTCTGACTCCTTCTCCAGGCTTTCTGCATAGGATATGCATTGAGGAGGCTACCGAAATGTCCTTCCCTTCGTGTAACACTGGGTAGATCTGCATAGAGGATTCTTTCCTTACTCTTGTCTTTAGGGGAACAATAAGGCCCTCTGTGTTACATGTATTTACAGTAGCTCTTCAGCTGTCACTTTGTTGCTCCTTTAAAGAGGAAGCTTTTTACGTGTGCTGGCATAGCTCCACATGTGGTCTAAACGGGTCAGAGGACTGGCCAGCCACACTTTTTAGCCAGAGAACTTAGTGGGTTGGTGGTGTGCTGGCTGGCACAGAATTAAGTCTTCCTTTTCGCTCTTTCCTGGATGCTAGGTAGCACCTTGTCCTGCTGCAAGCTGAAGAGGCTCATAGCACTGAGAAGGAGACGTGCAAATGTAGCATAGGCAGGATTTGACCCATAGACAAATATTATACTGCCTAGAGCTCTTAGCCAGTGGCTGTACAGAGTTGCTCAGAAGTTGGCTAATAGAATGCTTAACAAATATCTGCAGAAAATTAATTTCTTTCTGAAGACTGCTGAGCCCTTTTCACATCACAGAACATTACTGGTTCATGCTTGTTGCTCAAGATGAAGATTAGGACTCGAATTAAATGTCTGTAGTGATCAAGACTGGGTTTAGTAGCAGAGCTCCATGAGGTTATCTTGGACAGCTCCACAGTAGGACTGATCCTGTGTTCTTTGTGCACCCCAAAAGTAAATTGGAGTTCTTGGTGTCCAGGGAAAGCTGGATCTGCCCCTTATGTGTAGCTTTGGCTGAATTTGTTTATTATAATTTCAACAGATAACATTGTGTTTATTTTTAAGTGTCTTTTCTATTTGTCTTAATTTAAATTGTGGTGAATTACGGGATGCGGAATTTGATAGCAATTAGTGGCAATAGATTAGAAGGTTCAAAAAGTTAAAGCTTGTAACTGTTACAGTACAAATTGTCAATATTATATGTCAAAATACACAATGTAAATATCTTTACATCAAACTTCAGTAAGTCTCCAGCCACACTTTTCTTTCTTCATCTTCTGTAAATTTCGATTATTGTGGATGGAAATATTTTTTGTCAGTTTGTATGTATGTCAAATCACATTTACCAACATTTATTGATAAACACTCTAACTTACCAGGCCTACTTATATGTGATTCAAGTCAGTGGTACCAGTCCCTCACTTTTACGAGCACCTAATTCATGCATAAATTTTAAAATAGACCAACAAGTCCCCCTCCGCAAAGAATCATTAAGGTAGCAGGGCCTTGAAAAGGAAGAAAATAATCAAGGAAGACTCTGACATTACTTTTTTCCCCATATCACTGGAGTTTTCTCCATCTCTCTTTTAAAAAACTGGATTTGTCTGAAAGTTTTTTTTTAAATATAGCTGAAACAAAAGCTAAATCATCTGTAGTACAGAAGCAAAAATAGCAAGAAAGCAAACAGGCAAGAAGATGAAATATGAATGAGATACATATCCCACTGTTTCGTGAAAGAGAGAGCTCAAACCCCAAAGCCAAAGAATCACAAATCTAAAGTAGTAAAATTCAGATGGATACTTCTTTGATTTGTGTTACAGTATTCAACTAGCTACAGTATAGAATTGCTTCATTTTTTTTTCCTTTAAAAATATGAGAGGGAAAGAAAGAGAAGGAAAACCAGCTCGCTGCTTATTTCTTTTTCCCACTTGCTGCTTTCTGGTTTCAGTTAATTCAGCAGTAATTGGATACACTGTGTCTAATTTTTAATAAATCAACAGAACTTTATAGTGATATTGACAGTGGCTTTACTAGCCCCATTGTTTCTATCAAGAGTTTTA
The DNA here is from genome assembly GCF_007399415.2 of Gopherus evgoodei. Classification (NCBI taxonomy): domain Eukaryota; kingdom Metazoa; phylum Chordata; order Testudines; family Testudinidae; genus Gopherus; species Gopherus evgoodei. The sequence goes on from NC_044323.1 coordinate 71,662,493, forward strand.
TTCTGCTTCAAAACAATTGCTGTGAACGCCCTTGTTTGTTTGCCACACTAGTCTTTGTTCTGGCTAAAACTTTGATTTATAAACTATATATAATTGATGGCTGTGGGGTAGGTGGACTATAGCTATTGCTCCTCCTCTTTTAATCTAGCTTTGGCCTAGAAATCCATGTAGTGGCGCATTCTCAAGGAACCAGGCTGGGAAATTTTCTGTATACCCAATGGGAGGCCATTAATCATAGTGAAGAGTCCTCTTACTGGCTGCAAGCATGTTTGTGAAAGTAAGGAAAACAAAAGTGGACCACCTCAAATGACTTATCAAGAGAATAGATGTTAAAGCTAATGTATTCATTGTGATACATCAAAAAAGATAGTTTATGCATTGCTAATTGCATTGAAGGATAGTTATTCAAATTGATTTGGCAACTTCAAAGTTATTTGAACCTAGTGCCCAGTATAACTTCAGAAATCAGAGATTAGAGTCATAGTAGAAATGAATATTTGAAATATTACTGCTTTAAAACAGAAGCTTTTAAAGCAATAGATAAGAAAAGAAGAGTACAATTGTTGAATATTTGCCAGAGGAAAACGTTTGTAAAGATTTATTCTAAAATTAAAAGTGCAGTTGCTGAGACTCAGGTGGGATTGCTGACAAAAATGTTGATTTAAAACTTTTTAAAAAGCCTATGAAACTTTTTAGGTTCACAGAGAGATTTTAAATCATAAAGATTGATAGCAGGATTCTGAAATCAACTATAAGTAATCTCTACAAATAGGAAAAAGGTGATCAATTCTTCACTACGGGCTCAGGGTGCTGAGCATTCTGACCATTATCCAGCAGGACACTTTAGCATGGGCTTAATTTAAAACATGTGAGACGTCAGGTGGGCTACTCAAATGCTTATAATTGGTGCCTAAGGGATTCTGCAGTTTGATATCTTTTGTATTCTTCATACAAATTAGCTTGTCAGCAGCAAAATCTTTTATAAGGGATCCTGGTTGTGACTGCTCAGAAAATATTTTACAACACGGCGGTTGTGCCAGAATTTGAGAATAAGTAAGTTAGATTTACAAGAGGTATTTTGTGATTAGAAATTTCTGCCCAGTAGGGAGAAATAAAGGAAGTCAAGAGGCAATCAAAGTTTTTAAGCACTGACATCCTGGACCTTATCCCATATAAATAACCACACAGCATGGGAAGTAAGCTATTTTCATACTACATAACATTCACTTTATTTACTAAACAGCAGCTTGTAATTTAGAAGCTAAATTTTAATGCAGTCAAAGGTAAGAATGCTACAGTTTATTTTTTCACGAACCTCTGATGCAGCATATTTAAGCTATTTGTTTTACTTTGATTTGTTTTACTTCACAAAAGCTCCTTAACTGAAGCTCACTATCAGGAAGGTATAGCCAGTACCAATTTCAGTCTATTTTATATACTTTAAAGAGGCTACTAGAACTGATGCATAGTTCCAGGAATGATGCTAAAATCCAAAATGGAAATAGTGCTTTTCATAGTTTATACTCTGTTGTTTGAAATGCTGTGAAGTAAGGAGAACTGAATTCCCAGAAGCTGGTACATTAACACCACAGCTCATATGGTTAACAACAGAATCTATTAGTCTGGGTAACAATACCTTCAGACTGGCTCGTTATGGGCACAGATTCAGTCATGTTATACTGATGTATGTCATTACAAAAATATCTTAACAGAAACACTGCAAACAATAATTAAAATCCATAACATTAGCCTGATTTATTGCACAAAATATGAACCCTGGTACAGTAGAAGAATGAATGAGCACTTTAGCACATTAGAACCTCATTTAAAATAATTGGAGAGGAAAAAAATGTAACATTTTTGACACTTCTACAGTTCGGCCAAAAAAAAAAAATCAGAATAAATTCTGCTGTGATGGCAACAGGCATGTCTTGGTTTGTCCTTTTCACTGTTTATGGGCAGAGATTTATTTTAGTTTTGTACACACTGTAATTTACAATATCTTATTCCTTCACATCTGTTACACTTTTGATACCTGATCCTGCAAAGTACTTAAGACCATGCTTAACTGTAAGCATGGGCTTAAGTTATACTGACTTCAAGTTATTCATGTGTGATAAGCATTTTACTGAATATGGATTCTTTCCTGATTTAGGGCCCATGAAGTATGTGCTTAAGCATGTTGCTAGATTATGCTATTGTCACTTAACAACTATTTCTTTGGTTTTAAAAAAGAAAACAAACGTGTTCTTTCTGTGCATTGTATAGATGATGTTCTACGTATCGACATAATGCTGCCTGTAATCTTAAATCCCTTTTAACTATGACCCTTTCCCTTGTGTTCTTATTTCTAAGTTTGATTGAAGTCCAAATGAAATAAAGTTCAAAAATAAGTGTTCATCCTTACTAGAATAAATTGTGTAGTTTTTTTTCTTATTACAGGACATTTATTTGGAGTTTTGTTGGACTCATGGGATCAAAATATATTCCCTGGTTTCCATAAAATTAATAGTGTACTGTCCTTCACATTTAAACCAAACATAACATATATTAAAAATGTTTTTTCAACAACTTAAAAAAATGCAGCCATATGTTCTAAATATAAATCATGAGTTTATTATCAACAGAAAGAGGTCAAAAGCAATCCATGTGCTTGAATAATATAAATGACATTTTGGGGGCAAAATATATTCCCTGCCCAACTAAATAAGTGAAAAAGGTGTATCTCACCAAATAGATGTTTAAAACATGTTCTGTATACATTACATGGAATGCTCTTTGCTTTTGAAAAATGTGGAGTTTGAGGGATATGTTCGAGAACAGCTGAACTATGTTAAAAGGCATAATAAACAGTCATAGCTTTGTATGCAATTATTTAATTGGCAAATAGATTTTTCTGTCACTGTCACTGGCAATAGCAGCCATTTGATACTAGGGCTTGGATTAAATGTTTCATCAGTAGTGCCTATTTAAGGATCTTTATGGAACAACAAGTTAGTCCCTTGGGCAAGCCTGTGTCAACTGCAATAAAGAGATTCATACAAGTGAATGAGTTGCATTTTTGCTGGATTTACAGGGAGACTAGGATTTTCTGTGCTATCTGGGTGCTTTCTAAGGCTGCTTCCCATTTTGTTTAAGAGCAGTGTCTACTAGTGGCAAGGGTTGAATGCTTGGCTTTGCACGTTCAAGGGGTTTTTATAATTTCCTTATCAGAGTGGATTTACAAGGCACTATCCTCAATCTGGAAACAGGTGAGTTTCTGATAAAAGCAGATGCTGCAGGAGTTGTATAGGTTTTATTATCCAGTAAATATTCTACATCATAACTAAACCCTGAACTGGTAATGAAGCAGCAGTGCGTTGTTTTTTCTGCTTTATTCAAAATACAGTCTTCTCTTTAATACAGAGAAAACGGGATGTCTGTAGTTTTCAAGGTTACTTTGCTTTTAATTCACCATCTCTGATCCCTGTTGGCTCATAAAAATCAGTGCATGTACTTAACTCTTGCAGCAATGTTTTATAATTGTCGCACATAGTATATGCATTTTCCACTTTATAGCACATTGGCTGAACTGAGAAGCAGTTTAAAATGTTAATTTTGGGAATATATATTCATTTGGAACTGAATCTGTAATACTCATCTTCAGCAAACAGACACCCTAATTTTTGTGGTGTTGATTTTAATTTCAGGCTTTTGTTTAGATACATGTTTTCCACAAATTCTTTAAAAACAAACAAAAATGCATAATGTGGACTAAATTAATTACATCCAAAGATTAATTTTCAGATCTTTACTAACACAAAATTAAATTTCCGCTGAAATAAAATAGTGTTTGTTGGCCCGCTTTTTCTTGGGCAGTAAACTGATGATATGCCTCACCTCGTTAGCTAGCCTACTGCTTTCTGAGATTGGAAAAATTAGAGCAATTCCGTGGTTTACCTGCAATGAGCTGTTTGCAGCAGATTCAAACTGATGAACAAGCATCCTTTGGGCTCACTTGTAACAGTTCAAACTTTTATTCACTCGCTGGTCTTGGATGAAAAACTAAGCCTAAATGCTGCCATTATTTAATCAACTGATTCTATAGCTTTAGCTGAAAGTGAGACCAGTTGAGGGACACACATCTTGCTTCCCGAACTGAAAAAAATAAAATTGCCATTTTTAGATCGCATGTTCAGTTTTCTTCGTGAGTACTCCCTTCAATTTAATAAGTCTTTCCCTAGGTTTTAGATGGTTCTCATGCAAAAAACTGTGCCCATCTAAAGGGCCTGAGTCTCACTAATACTAGGACCCCTTTATACCATTCTGGCAGCGGGGTGGGAGTGAGTTATATTTGCACCCATTTTGATGCCTTTCACACTCACAGAAAAGTGTAAAAGGGATCCGTGTAAATGAGAATCAGGTCCAAAGTTGCTAGCCTATGTATTCCACCAATGGAAAATGTAAAAAGGAAGGAAATAATCAGGTAAGTCACTCAGACACCCCATGTACACTCCCTTCATCAATTTCCTATTCCAACTTCATCCATCTTTGCTCCATTCTGAGCTCCGGTATCGCTAGTCTTATCTTGAACAACTGACAGGCAATCTTAACTCAGAGCGTGTTTGTTGGTTATATGTGCGTGTATTACAATGATTGATACAGGGTTGCTCTGGCTTTCATAAATTACAGTGTGTGTAGTTCTGTATGTGGTTTTGGTTTGGCGTGAGTCAGTGGGCTGTGCTTTCCGGTTCCAGTTCATGGCTGCCTCAGAGAGTTGTTTCTCTGTAATATTTAGGTAACATTGTGCAAATGGGTGGGCCGTGATCTTTGTGATTGCTTTAAATGTGGTTTTATTTTTGGTTGAGATTACAGAATTAAAATCTACATGTACCTTGGTGTATTGTATTTTTATTTGTAGTTTTAAAGCTGCACATTAATTATGGTGGAGATATGTGGCTGTTGAGGATGGAAGGCAGTTATTTGAAGTTAAAAAGGGAACTAATAAATGAACAACGGAACCCTAAATTACACACTCTCCACTCTGATAGGCATTCAAGTTTGATGTCCCTATGTGCCCATTTCTCCCGCAAATGCCTCTATGCTTTCTTCCACACTGCTCCTTACAGACAGAACCTCAAGCTACTCTGATAGGCCGCTACCCTGTCCTTGAAATCACTGCTCAAAATCTCTTGTACCACAGGGCCATCTCATTGTTGGGGTTTGTATGCATGTAGCACAGTGGTCCCCAGCGTGGTGCCCGTGGGAGCCATGGCGCCCGCCAGGGTATTTGCGTGTGCCCACCTAGTGCTCAGCAGGGGACCTGCCAGGGACAGAGAACTCAGGCTGCGAGCGTGGTGTTTTCTGTTTCTGGCAGGTGTGAGGTCTGCCTAGTTCCCAGCAGAGAAGAGAATCTGGGGCCCCGCGCCTGCTGGGGACAGTGTACTCCAGGGCTACGGGCACCAGTGTTCTCTGTCCTCGCGGCTTTTCTCCGGCTTCTCTCTGGATTCATATATAATATAATATTAAATATGTTTTTTTGTATTATTTAATGTATAAATACAAAATATGCCTTCTAAAATTGTTGGCTCCCACCACGCTCTTCTGAAAACATGAATGTGTTACTGGTCACAAAAAGGTTGGGGACCCCTGATGTAGCAGAATGGGGTCCTGGTCCATGACTGAGATTCGTAGGTGCTTCTGTAATGCAAACAATAAGTAATGGTAAGGCCTATAAGAAATAAATCAACTAATAAAGGTTAGGAAGAACAGCAGTCAGGGCTTGCTGATTTTGTTTATATATAAACAGCACAAATTTAGAATAACCAAGTTAAGCTCATACCTAACCTGTGAAGCTGTGTGTACTTATTACCATAGTCCTTCATTCCAGGCTGGAGTCCTACTGATTTCAGGGAAATGTGTTTATGAAATGACTACAGAATCTGGCTCTGAAGGTCTATCCTGACAATATTCACTCAGACCCTTGTTCTGACCCCCTGGCAGAAGCTCAGAATAACTGGGTTTTGCACAAAGGATCTATCCGGGGGCTGGGGACAGGGCCGGCTCTAGGATTTTTGCCACCCCAAGCAAAAAAAATTGTGGCCGCTCCCCCCTTTTTTTCATGCCCCCTGGCCCGTCCCCAACTCCACCCCTTCTGAATCCCTTCCCCAAATCCCCAGTCCCGCATCCTCCCCCGGGCATGCAGCATTTCCCTCCCCATTACTTGATGGGGGCCCCCACAACCTCCCACCCTAGCTCACCTCTGCTCCGCCTGCTCCCTCCGGTGCTGCTGCTCCACTTCTCCCCACTCCCTCTCAGGCAAGGGAGAGCGGAGAAGCGGAGCAACAGCACATTCAGGGGAGCAGGTGGAGCATAGGCAAGCTGTGGGGGGCGTAGGAAGTAATGGGGGATAGAGGAACCACAGCCCTCTCCAGCTCACCTCCACTCTACCGCTGCTGCCTCCCCCAAGCATCTGCCGCTTGGCTTCTCCTCCCTCCCTCCCAGCCTTGCTGCACAAAACAGCTGTTTCACACATGGCAAGCCTGGAGGGAGTGGGGAGAAGCGGTGCAGAGACGGGTTCAGGGGAGCAGGCGAAGCTGAGGTGAGCTAGGGTGGTGGGGTGCAGGAAGTAACGAGGGGTAGAGGAACCGTTCCCCACTCCAGCTCACCTCCACTCTAACAGAGCCACCTCCCCTGAGTACCCGCCGCTCGGCTTCTCCTCCCTCCCAGACTTGCTGTGCAAAACAGAAGAGGAGGGAGAAGGGGGGGAGAAGAGAAGTGGTGGCGGCGCGCTCAGGAGAGCAGGCGGAGGTGAGCTGGGGTGGCGAGTTGGGGCGGCAGGGGCACTTTTTCCCCATGCCCCAGAGTCGGCACCTATGATGGCTGGAGCCAGAATGCCGCCCCTAGAAATGTGCTGCCCCAAGCACCTGCTTGTTTTGCTGGTGCCTGGAGCCAGCCCTGGCTGGGGAGAAGGAATCCTTACCCTAGCCTGCTGGCAGGGAATTTCCTGCATACTGAATGATACCCGTCCGCGTGAGTATTTTGTGTAGTGGATCTGTGTAATTATGGACCCACTGATTATGTCTTGAACACTCCTCCATGTTGCCAAAGATTGGGCAGCTATGAAATCGTGCTCTGTGGAGTGCTCTGCATAGCCTCAGTACTGCATCACCCAATGGAGCACAACCAACTTATTTTCTTACTAATGTGTAGTTTATTTATCCCAAGAGACTTGCTAAGTGGGTTTGAGAAATAAGGGTACATTGTATAAACATCCCCAAAAGGACAGAGAAAATGGGGGAGGGGCAGAAAGGAGAGGGCTATCACAAATCAACAGATAATATGGTTCTTTTCTCTGCAGTGTTTTGCAGTTTGGGCATGACTATTGAAGATATTATCAGGCTTCCCTGATAAAGAGCCTGGCTATATTTATGTGTGGCTCCCCCTCTCTCCTCCATGCAGTAGGGTAGAGATAAAGTGCCTTTCCTACATCCTTTTCCTTTTATGGACTCTGTTAAGGGCTCTGTGGGGTAGGGGGGGACATTAGCTGGGGGAACAGGTGGGCTAGACAGAGGTGAGGCTGGAACAGCTGCACATGGTACCTCTGTCAGTGTGATGGACTTCCCTATGGAAAGCCTAGAGCTGTACTGCTTATCCCATACTCCCATCATCATCTGCACCAAACAAGCCCTCACCCTTATGTGGATCTGGGGGTCAGACACCATCTGGGAAATTAACACTAAGGCTCCCACTTCTAATTCTGCTGAATTGAAAGATTTCAGACCTTAAATCTCTCCTGGCTTCTTGCTTATATATTTTGAGAGAAATTTTTCTTTTGTGGAGGAAAAAGGAAAATTTTCATTGGCTAGATAAACAAAAGGTAGTGGGTTGAAGTTGCTTAGAGATTTGTGATGTTAGAAGTAGCCAATGTTAGAAGGTGAAGATAGATTAGGAGGCAGATTGCAGGTACATATTAAAGGCAATTTATCACATGGGTAGAGATATCCCAACATACAGCTTTCGCTTGCTCAGTCATCACCTATTCAGTAGATTTCCACAGTTCTCACTGCTCCTACAAGCATTACCGGATAGTCACACAGATTACCTATTCTTGAACAGTTTTTCCATTGTGCTACGTGCAAGCGTGTTTCTCTTCAGCGTCACTCAGGCATGCATGCTTTTTGTTTCTGTCTATTTTTTTTTCAACAAACATATTTATTGTGACCATTGAAGGATTATCACTCTCTGGTAGTGTTAAGATTTTCCGTGTCCCTCATATAGGATCTCAGGAAAATGATGGACGATGTGTTCTTGATTCACGCTTGTCTATGTGAATTTTCCTTGAAGGCTCCAATGTCATGGAAATTTTATTGTGTTGTTTATTCTTTTTGAGCCATGCTTGTATTCTTTTAAAGAGATCGGTGGTCTGATTCTGATGGAGTTACATCGGTTTTTCATCGGCGTAACCCATGGACTTCAATAGATTTATTCCTTATTTACATTGGTGAAAGTGAAAGCAGAAACAATCCTTGAGAGTGGTTATCCCCATTTTCTGAATTTCTTTTTCCCTTGTGCCGTCTCCCAAGAACACATATTTGCACAACAGAGTTCAGAGGCAGCATCTTTTCAGAACATTAGCAAATAGTTTGTGTCAGGAGAACTTTTCTACACATTACCTGATAATCCATGAAATTTATGCCTACTACTCACCGGTGGAAGCTGGCCCATTGTAGCAGAATAGTTTGTAAGGCTTATATGAAAAGTACCCATTTTTAAAAAGGGATTGTAAAGAATGATGTTTTTAGTTTTTGTTTTTTAATGCTAACATTACTTCAATCTGCTTGAATAATTATGCTGGAACTTTTAAATCAGGGTTAATTCTGGACTCATAGAAACCAATAGCAAAGCTCTCATTGGCTTCAATAGGGCCAGGATTTTACCCTGCATGTTTATGACCATTGTGATTAGAGTGGTGTTAAACTTTCACTTTGATACTTGAAATCACACAGAATTCATGTGGTTTTTGTTTTCAAAATGTTCATAAAGTTCCTCACAAATGTTCTTCCTCGAGTACTTGCTCATGTCCAGTCCATGCTAGGTGTGTGTGTGTGTCGCTAAAGATTTTTCCATTAGTAGTATCCGTTGGTCCAGCCCTAGTGTCATCTGGAGCCATGTGTATATAAGAGGCGCTGCCAGCCCTACATCCTCTCAGTTCCTTCTTACCGCCCATGATGGTTGCTGGAAGACCCTTTCTTGCTCTGGCAAGGCTTCTCCTCAGTGGTTTCAAACTCTTTCTTCATTCATAGTGGTAATTGTTTAGTGTGTATAGTTTTTGCAAATAGTGGAAGTATATATAGTTCCTATCATTGAAGTACTTTTTGCCCCCGGGGCTGGGCATGACCCCGGTCCTCAGGCTTCAAGCCTTGTGCCTCCTGTGTCAAACCTATGCCTGTGAATGACCCGAACTCCAGTTGTTTAAAGTGCTTGGGGACAACTCACATAAAGGACACGTGCCAAATCTGTTGGGACTTCAGATCCCTCACTAAAAAGGACTGGGACGTCAGATTAAAGGCTATCCCCATGGAAACCACCCTCAGTCCTGTCTCAGAGTCAAGCTGTTCCAATTTGGTGCCGAGTACTTTGGTGTCTGTGTGAAATGCTCCCTCAGCACCAGGCTCTTCCTGATACTGTTCTCCATCCCTGCTGCCAAGGAAGAAGCACAAAAAGCAGCACACTGAGAGAGCACACTTGCCAGTGCAGAAGAGAGAGAAGTGGAGAGAAGAAGCGAGACCTGGGTTGGACCACTCCTCTGCCCCTGGATCTGCATTGACTCTCCCAAGGGCACTGAGTCTGGTGCAGGACTATCCCCCGACACCACTGTGGTACCAGCGGACTGACTGTGCCATCGACCGCAGAGGCTTTTCAGGCGGCTAGGGACCATCTCTCTCTTCTGTCCCTCCAAACCTAATGGGGCACCTGCCAGCTCCAGTGTCCAGAAGCAGGAGGGAACAGCGTGCGTCAAGCGCCTTCCCAGCACCAGGTCCCCTGGCACCATCCAGGGGTAAGCTCCACTTGATCCCAATGTCCTGCTCCCTGGCACACCGCTGGACCTCAGAACCCAGGCACCATATGGAGGCGGAAATCGGTACAACCCCACTGTGGCCACTAAGAGAGGAATCCTCTTTGGCATCCGAATGAGAACCTTATGTACTGCCAAAAGCCCACCATCGGTACCCAGGCTGTGCCCCACTGAGCTTCAGTGTGGTCCACCGGCAGGCACTTGGCCAGCAGATCACTGGCCAGTGCAGTGGTCCTACTTAAATCCCTGGTTTTTCTCTCTTTTTTCTGGGGCCTTCCTCCCACTGCTCCTATTCAGTGGTCTCCGAGAGATGGGCTACTTCTCCTTCCCGGATCCTGACCCCAGTAACGAAGTCCAGGAGATGCCTCCAATGGACATAGTTGAAGAAGAGGAAGGAGCCTCTTTTCTAGTGCAAGCCTCCTCCTTGTCCTCCGCAGATGAGGCTGTTGTGAGTCCCAGCAACCTACTTCCCCAGGATGATTGCAGGGCCCATCAGGACCTTCTGAAATGAGTTGCTTCAAACCTGGGCTTGGAGATCGAGGAGCTCAGAGAGACATCACACAGCCTTATTGATATCCTGATTGCAGCAGCTCCATCTAAGGTGACCCAACCCATCAGTGAGGTGGTGATGGGACCAGTCAAGGCCCTATGGTAAACTCCTTCTCTGGCCCTCACTTTAAAGAAGGCAGAGAAAAAGTATTATGTGCCAGCAAGCAGTTTCAATTACCTGTATTCGACCCCGGTGTCCCTCGTGGTATTTGCAGCAAATGAAAGGGATTGGCAGGGCCAGTTGAGTTCTACCCCGAAAATAAAAGACACTAAGAAAAGATTTATTCCACAGGTAGCTTCCGACTGCATATAGCCAAGCAGCAAGTTTACTGCGGAGATACAATTTTAATCTATGGGACTCCCTGAATAAATTCAAAGACTCTCTGCCCCAAGAGTTGAGACAAGAATTCATGGTTCTTCTTCGAGTGATTGCTCATATCCATTCCAGTTAGGTGTGTGTGCCACGCGTGCACATTCGTCGGAAAACTTTTACCCTAGCAACTCAGTGGGCCGGCAGGTCGCCCCCTAGAGTGGCGCCATCATGGCGCTTGATATATACCCCTGCCGGCCCACCCGCTCCTCAGTTCCTTCTTACCTCCCGTGTCGGTCGTTGGAACAGTGGAGCGCGGCTTAGCTGACCTCCACTTCCCTAGCTACTCGTAGTTCTCGTATATAGTTATGCAGTTATAATCCTTTTATATATATATTTGTATAGTTATACGTTTTTTCTTTGCTAACATAGTTAGTTTAGTACTAGTTAGCGGGGTTCAGGAAGTAGCCCCTTCCATGAACCCGGTGCCGGAGCCCATGCACGGCTCACTACGGTTTAAATGGGCTCGGCCTGCCAGAAGCCGATGCCGAAGGAGATCCACACGACTCCTGTTTGAAGTGCCTCAGGGACTCACACTTGACAGCTAAGTGCCCCATTTGCAAGGCTTTTAAGCCGAGAACAAAAAGGAGCGGAGACTTCACTTACCCCTCCACCTTTGGCGCCGAGCGATGATCAAGCGGCTGGCAGAAGCGCCTCCTCGGCTCCGGACCCCCGCCGGTACTGCCAAGGCCTTTCGGCACGGCCGTCGCCGGCACCGAAGTCGACTCGGCACCGCTCCCTTCCTCCGAGGTCGAGAGAGCCTACGATTCCTGCTGGTGCCTGACGGCTTCCCCGGCACGCGCCGTGGTTGAGCCCCCTGTTCCTACTGCTTCCGTGCCACCTGCATCGCAGCCAGAGAGCTCATCTAAGTCGGATTGCCCGGCACCGACACCTGCAGAGGCACCGATGACGTCGGCACCGTCAATCCCGGTCCCACAAGGGCCGTAGAATCCGGTGCCTGACGGCTCCCCGGCACGCGCCGTGGTTGAGCTACTGTTCCTGCTGCTTCCGTGCCAACGGCACCGCAGCCAGAGAGCTCGTCTAAGTCGGATCGCCCGGCACCGACACCTGCTGAGGCACCAACGACGTCGGCACCGTTGATCCCGGTCCCACAAGGGCCGTAGAATCCGGTGCCTGACGGCTCCCCGGCACGCGCCGTGGTTGAACTACTGCTCCTGCTGTTTCCGTGCCGACGGCACCGCAGCCAGACAGCTCATCTAACTCGGATCGCCCGGCACCGACACCTACCGAAGCTCTGACGACCTCGGTACCGTCGATCCCGGTCCCACGAGGGCCGTCGAATCCGGTGCCTGACAGCTCCCCAGTATGCACTGTGGTTGAGCCTGGTGTTCCCTCCACGCCAGAGACATTACCAATGGCGAGGGATCTCATTGCCATGAGAGAGTCGATGCTGCCTGACCCCGGCACCGCCGGTGCGGGTAATACAGTCTTTTCATGTGACCGTCCTCTGTCAGCACAGCAGAGCGGCACCGTTCATGATCACCGTCCCACAGACACTCCAGGTCCTGTCGGCACGCCCGACACCACTTGCAGTCCCGTGCTGTTTTCCCTCATCGGTACTGGTGCATTCGCGGCACCGGTCGGTACCCGTTCGCCGACCCGCTATCGGCACCATTCCGACTCCCGGCACCGCGACAGGTACCTTGACTCCTGTAGCCTCTCCCGAGCCTCAAGATCTCGGTCGACCTCCCGGCACCGTTCTGGTTGCGGGTCTGGATCTCGTTCCAGGTACCGGTACGCCTCCCGGTGCCGGTCCCCGGTGCCAGAGTTGGGCAAGGTCCGATAGAGTCAGAGACTCTGCCTGTCCTTCTTTAGTACCTCCATGGCCATCCAGACACGCATCCGTGTCATCCCACATGCGCAGATCTTATGCTCAGGACCACGATTCTGATATGATGGCCGCGGGCGCCAGCCCCGAAAACCGAAAGAGGCTTGGCGAATGAACCTGCTTGCCGCCAGGTTGTACTCTGCAGAGGCCCTGCAGCTCTGGGTAGCAAGCAACAAGCCTTGCTTAGCTGCTATATATTATAGCACCTGGGTGAAGGTAGTTTAGTTTATGGAGTTTCTCCCTCAAAACTCCGGCCAAGAGTTCGCTGCCGTCTTGGAGGACGGGGAAAAAGGTACCCAGAGCGTCCCTCCAGGCCTCGTTGGACGCAGCAGACTCTGCAGCCAGGACTCTGGCATTTGGTGTCGCCACGAGGTGCATCTCATGGCTTCAGGTTTCAAACCTCCGGCCGGAAGCTGCAGTATGCCATTCAGGATTTACCCTTTGTTGGTAAAGGCCTCTCTTCGCGGCAAAGACAGCCCCAGGCTGCGAAGCCTGATGGACAATAGGGTCCTAATGCGCTCTCTCAGCATGCATATGCCAGCGACCAACACAGGCCTTTCTATCCCCAGCCGCCATAACTCTGTGCCTAGCCAGAGACAGGACTTTGGCAAACAGCGAGGCCAAGGTGGTCGCAGACGAACATCAGGACCCCTAAAGAGCCAAGGTCAAGGTCCCTCGCAATTACCACTGGGACCAAAGACGAACCTTCCAAGGTGCGCCTGAGAGCGGTGTACCAGTCACAGGCTGGGATCCCAATCCCGCTTTCTCCTGGCGTGGCCCCAGTTAATTTCAGATCGCTGGGTCCTGCGCACGGTGGAGCATAGGTACCACCTCTAATTTGTTCCAGCCCTGTCCCCCTTCAGGGGACCCCTCTCACGAGCAATTCCTCGTACAAGAGGTGCAGACGCCGACTGACGAAAGGGGCAAGGGGGGTTACTCCCGTTATGCCCTAGTCCCCCACTCGAACAGAGGTCTCAGACCTTCCTAGTCTGCACGGACTCAACCGGTTTTAGGATAAGGTTGAAGTTCAGCACGGTATCCCTGGGAACCATTATTCCATCCTTGCCTCCTGGGGCTACTATGCCGCCCTTGATATGAAGGACGCGTACCTTTCACAGCGCCATCTTCCCTCCGCACAGGAGATACCTCCGCTTTCTAGCCAACTGTCATACTTGTGGTTACTGCCATAGTCGCCCCGCCTACCTTCACTGATGTCGGATATGCGTTTTTCCGTTCTGGACGATTCGCTTATCCGAGGAGACTCTGAGACACAAACCCTCAGCGCGTGGGCATCGTCACGGTCTTATTCACAGGTCAAGGCCTGATGATTACTATAGAGCAATTCCACTCTGGTTCCCACGGCAGAGGTTGGACTTCCTAGGGGCTATCCTGGTCTCCTACCTAGCCGGAGCCTGCTTATCACAACTGCGGTTTTAGGCGATGGCAACAATCATCTGAGGTCTGCAGGCTTTCCCAACGACCTCGGCTCGTACTTGTCTCAGTCTCCTGGGTCCATGGCTGCCCGCAAGTTTGTAACCAAACACGCCAAGCTCCGCCTCCGTCCTCTCCAAGTCCGGCTCACCTCGGCGTACCACCCGGACAGGGAGCCAATGGTCTTGGTAGTCACCGTTCCCTCAAGCACCTTCGGCTCCCTAGAGTGGTGGCTAACTCCCTCCCTGGTGTGGGCAGGGATGCGGTTCCATCCGCCCCAGCCCTCACTGCCCCTGACGATGGACGCGTCATCTCTCTGCTCGAGTGCTCATGGTCACCTCCGAGCTTAAGGCCTTTGGTCTTCTCGGGAGCTGGCATTCCACATCAATGCCCCAAACAATGAAGAGTAGTCCGCCTGGCGTGCCAGGGGTCCAGCGGCAGCTGCGAGGCCGTGGTATCTCGGTGTTTACAGCCAACACAACGGCCATGTGCTTCATAAATAACCAGGGAGGGACATGGTCCTCCCCCCTTTTGTCAGAAGGCCATCCATTTCTGGGACTTTTGCATGGCCCACTCGATAGAGCTGGTGACGTCCTTTCTCCCAGGCGTTCGGAACGTCTTGGCGCTTTGACTCAGCAGGTCTTTCCTGTCTTACGAGTGATCACTCTGCCCATGTGAGGCGTTCTGCTTTCCAGAAGTGGAGATGTTTCCTCACATAGACCTGTTCGCTCACCACGAGAGCAGAAAATGCCAGATGTTCTGCTCCTTCCAAGGTCTCTCCTCGGGATCGATCTTGGACACATTCCTGATGCCGTGGAAAGGCCAACTCCGTTATGCCTTCCCGCTATTCCCACTGGTTCATTAGGTCCTGCTCAAACTCCGCAGGGGCAGAGCGCGCATCATCATGATCACTCCAGAGTGGTCCAGGCAGCACTGATATACCACGTTGCTCGGCCTGTCAATAACCGACCCAATTACCCTGCCACCCCACCCAGACCTCATCACTCAGGGCAACGACAGGCTTCGTCACCCGGAGCTGCAGCCTCTTCGCCTCACAGTGTGGCTGCTGCGTAACTGAGCCGGGGTGACAGGAAGCCTTCCACCTGGTCAACGTACCGGGCCGAGTGGAAGCGTTTCTTCTACAGCTGCAATACGCTCGGTCTTGCTCCTACTGAGGTCTCGATTCCCTCTATTTGGCCTGCCTCTGGCCTTCAGCGGCAGGACCTGGCGGTATCATCGCTGAGGATACACTCAGCAGCCATCTCTACCTTCCAGCCAGGCTAAGGTGGACGTTCCGTGTTCTCACACTCTATGGGTTCGAGGTCCCTCAAGGGCTTGGAGCGCTTGCACCTTCGGGTGCGCCGCCCAGCCCCAACCTGGGACCTCAACCTAGTTTTAACCAGACTTATGTCTCCCCCATTCGAGCCGTTCGCGACCGGCCCTCTGTTATACCTGTCTTGGACGACAACTTTCCTCGTAGCTGTTACATCGGCCAGACGGGTCTCCGAGCTCAGAGCTCTTACGGTGGTTCCGCCGTACACTAGGTTTCACAAAGACAAGGTGCAGTTATGACCGCACCCGGCTTTCCTCCCTAAGGTGGTTTCGGCCTTTCATGTTACCCACAGCTCAACGCAATGGGCACAACCATTGCACTCCTTGGACATCTGTGGAGTGCTCGCATTTATATTGCGCTGACAGAACCATTTCGTAAGGTGCCCCAGCTCTGTCACGGTAGCGGACCAAAGGGAGGGCTTGCTTGTTTTCCTCTCAGAGGATCTCATCTTGGGTGATGGCGTACATCTGCACTTGTTATGATTTGACTCATATTTCCCCAAGCCACATTATCGTACATTCTACCAGGGCTCAGGCTTCATCTGCCGCCTTGCTGGCTCGTGTTCCTACCCACGAGATCTGTCGCGCAGCTCCATTGGTCCTTGGTCCATACCTTTGCTTCGCAGTATGCCCTGGTTCAACAGTCAAGAGATGCTGTAGCCTCTGGCTCAGCAGTTTTCATTCTGCCACATTTCACTCCGACCCCACCGCCTGCGTAGGGCTTGGGATTCACCTAACTGGAATGGATATGAGCAATCACTCGAAGAAGAAAAGACGGTTACTCACCTTTGTAACTATTGTTCTTCGAGATGTGTTGCTCATATCCAGTCCACACCCGCCATCCTTCCCCACTGTCGGAGTAGCCGGCAAGAAGGAACTGAGGAGCGGGTGGGCCGGCAGGGGTATATATCAAGCGCCATGATGGCGCCACTCTAGGGGGCGACCTGCCAGCCCACTGAGTTGCTAGGGTAAAAGTTTTCCGACGAATGTGCACGCGCGGCGCACACACCTAACTGGAATGGATATGAGCAACACATCTCGAAGAACAACAGTTACAAAGGTGAGTAACCGTCTTATCTTTTAGAAGCGGGTAAGGATGGGGCCAAGACCTCTCTCCAGGTGGCTCTGGATGCTGCCGACTTGGCAGCCCAAACAATGGCCTCCGCAGTCACCATGAGGCACTGTTCCTAGCTCCAGTCCTCCAGCTTTCCCCAAGAGGTTCAAGAGCCAATCTAGAACCTCCCACTTGCAGGGTCCTCTCTTTTCTTGGAACAGATGGAATGATGGCTTCATACACTGGATGATAAGCGAGCCCTTGCCTTTTACACTGAGAGGACTAAACCCTTCTGCAAATTCATGCAACTCTTTGTAGCAGTAGCAGAAAGGATGAGAGGGTGACCTGTGTCAACCTAAAGAATCTCATCCTGGATAGCCGCTTGTATTCGGGCTTGCTATGAGCAGGCGAATGTCTCTGCCACCAGCCATCATGACTGCTCATTCCACAAGAGCCCGGGCCTTGTCAGCAGCGTTCCTTGCACATGTACCAGTCCAGGACATCTGCAGAGCCACAATCTAGTCATCAGTTCATACCTTCGTGTCCCACTATGCCATCACCCAACTGACCAGCTTTGGGAGAGCGGTGTTGCTGTCAGTACATCCATGAACTCCGAGCCCACCTCCTGGGGTACTGCTTGTCAGTCACCTAGCATGGAATGGACATGAGCAAGCACTTGAAGAAGAAAAAATGGTTACTAACCTTTCATAACAGTTGCTGTTTGAAATGTGTGGCTCATGTCCATTCCTTTTACCTTTCTGTTGGAGTTACCAGGCAAGAAGGAACTGAGAGGGTGTGAGGCCAGCTGCACTCCTGCACTCCTCATACTGGCACATAAGTGCATGGCTCCAGAGAATGCTAGACATCGCTAAGGGAAAAATCTCTGGCAACAGTGCACGTGGTTCATACACACCTAGTATGGAATGGACATGAGCAACGCATCTCAAAGAACAACAGTTATGAAAGGTTAGTAACTGTTTTTTCTGAATAAAGTCTTTAACTGAAAAACTGAACACCAAATGCAGCTTCATCACACCAAATTAGGAAAATATTTGGATCCAAGCTCAAAGTCTCAGGTTCATCTCTACTTTTGAATGAATCTAGGTTCATTTTCAAGCAATCCTGAGCTGATTATTGGTGTCATGGCTATACTATGGGGATTCAGTTTTGCATATGAGTTCTGTGTGGAACTAAGAGAAACTTTGTAGTTTAAAGTGAATTTTCCTTAAATGTTGTGGTTAGTGTGAACCTTAAAATTCAAAACAAAATCAGTGGTTGAAGGCCAGATAAACTAAAACTGAAGCAAACATTTGCACAAAACTCTACGTACAGAAAATATCATTTGTGCAGCTCTACTTGCTTTGTTGCAACTGGAAGTCTGCAACTCAGATTTCTCAAGGTCTTAGGGAGCGAATACGTATCTTTAGTGTTGTTAAAAGCAGTGCTAATGAAATGTTTTAACGGCTAGATATAGGTATTTTTCCTTTCCTTTTTTTAGTGAGGGAGGAAACAGGAGGAATCAAATAACTTTCAAGTCAAAAGGAAAAAAAATATTCACTAGTCTTTAATAAGAATGTGTGTGACACTTATTATTAGTTGTAGTGTGGCCAAAAGTTACACCAAGTTGAAATCCGGTACCCTGAAGTCATAGGGAGTTTTGCCATTGACTGCTGTGGAGTGAGGATGAGGCCAAACCAAAGGGATGAGGAGCACAGAAAGGCAGGATAACAAGGTGAGGTATATAGGATATGTTGGTGACTTGGTTCATGTGCACTTTTGAGCAAATGAAAACAAAAATGAAAGCAATGAAAAAAATGTAGACTCTTTGGAATCTTCCATTGGTTGCTTTACATGTAAGAGCAGTATCATACTGCAACACAATTATTTCTTGTAATATTTGTAGCATAGTCCTTAGTGAAGATTGGGAGTCATTTTTGTAACTCTTCATACATCAATTTGTCCAGAGTGACCATATTTGTATTTATTCAGGACTTATTGCAGGGCAATACAAGGTGAAATTTTTGTTATGATGTGTAATAAGTTCATCTGGTGGCCAGTTGATCAAGCTATTCGGAGAAGTAGTTAAGACATCACTTCCGTCATAGCTGTTTGTATTAGTTTTATATCCAGCTGCTTTACTTCAGCTAATGCCCAGCTTTGCTATGCCTGATTCAGTAAATCATGGTTAATAAACAGCAATTTGTTAATGTAACGGCATACTAAAAATAACAGTATGTATAGGGCTATGGGTTTTACATGATAATAAGCTTTCCACTCTGTTTCCTATTGTGTAATTCTACGTTGGTGCCTTTCTTGATAGAATTGCTCTGTTCACAGTTTCTACTGTGTGAATGTCCCCATGGCGATCACATGCTGTGTGTGCTGTTTTTCAGTTAATAAGATCCTAGATGTGAACTGAGGCTTCTTTAAGACATATTATAAAAAGATATCTGTAAAACAAGTACTTTGCTAGATTGTTTAAAAAATCATAACTGATATAAAAATAGCAACAGATCATTTTTAGGTTTTCTGAGGGAGGGAATTTGGAGGGGCAAAAGTATAAACGAAGACAGCAGACATTCTATCAAATATAATTGCACAACAAGGATGTCCTTCTGATAGTTCTGTTTTCATTCATTTTCTTAATAGCTTTGCTTTCTTTTTGTTAAAGGAGGATGTTGTATACCTCACCAGGAAGTAATGCCATACAACAAATGCTAAGTTTGCAGTTCTTCTGAAAGCTTCTTGTTACTGATTGCATCCAATTCAATCTGTTCCTACAGCATGGCCTCCTTTCCTATTTATTGGTGTCCCTCTTTATTTATAAATATCTTTTTTGTACACTTTTTTGAATGTCTGGCTCATTAAATCACAGCCAGAAGTACAAGCATTATCATTATAAAAGAAGTCCTACCGACCTTGTAATCAGTGTCATCAGCTGTGATGTTGCATTCTATGTATTATCAATTTTACTGTAAGAGGAAAATTAAAGCATGTATTTTCCACATGAAGAAATCAAATGTAATCTAAATGCAAACCACAGATCTTATTGCACAGTAATATTTGATAGCAGTGCTATTACTAATCCCAGCATGACAAGAAACACAATATAATTATCAAACTCGCAACACAGGGTTTTGTTATTTTATATGGAAAAGACACAAAGTCAGAAACCAATGTGTGAAAGATTATTTTCCAATCTATGGTTTTAGACATGCCAAAATATTAGAGTATTATAGTTTATGCAAATTAATTCAGATGTGGTAAGAGTAAACGCTTATTCTTTATAATGTCAGTGAAAACACTGTTGAATTAGTATAATTAAACTGGGATAATTAACTACACACAATGAATGCCTGATCATTGACACAATCTTCTTTATAACATATTTCATTTGGGATTTTGATTTGTTTTTATTTGGTATTTTAACTTTCTTAATCAGTGAAATGACAAGGCAAAATTATTACATTTACATTAACACCAAACATTTCCCAAGAGGAAAGCATATTGTGGTTGGTCTCATGGAGCATACAAAGCAACTAAGAGGAGGCTGGTTGAACTTTTTTGTAGTGTCCTGTTAGACACATTACACTCCTATAACAATGAATTTTCAGTTTGGTTCAGTAAAACTGTCATAATATTTAATATTGTGAGAAATATGGATATGATACAGTCCCACTAACTGGGTTCATTAAGTATATTAACTGATACAGACCAGGTTGAGATACATTTTGTATTGGTTTCCTCAGATGTGAATTGTCCCTTGAAAAAAATACCGTAGATTTTATTGAACAATTATTTTGTGTAGGCACGGGATATAAAGGCTTAGTCAGTCTGACTGCAACTGTGATTATAGCAGTTGCCATTAAAAGGAAGATCAGTAAATTAGTCTCGTTTGATTTCCCTTTTCAAGTCCAGTACAGCAGTTACCATATATAGTTTTCTTCATAATGTATTATCTCCATAGCACGTTTTTATACAAGTTATAATAATAGCCATACTTGGCAATTTCAAAATAACTATCATCTAATAATCTCAAAGCACTGTACAAACATTAAATTCACTGATCCTGACAACAATCATTTGAGATACAGATTAGGATTTATTCACGCATAATGCACATGGGGCAGGACACAACAGCTATTTAAGAGCACAAAGCATCACTATACAACAGGTTCTGACCAGAAACAAAGACTAATACACATACAATTGAAACTTCAGGGAGAACTTAGGCAGGCAAAATGTAATTGCAAAAGGATAAATTTGGCCAGGATGCTAGGGCTAATTCCCATACTCAAATGAAAAATACAATAGAATAATGAAAAAACGTAATCAGGATCTAAGTTTTACATATCATCTGAAGGATGGTACCTTTGGCACCAAAGTGCCCTGTTAATACCCTGCTGGGGCATTAGATCAATACTTACTCAGTGAAGAATGCCACCTACTTGAATAATTGACACCGCTTCCTCCAGCAATTGAAATTTTCATGGAGGTCTCCTATTGAAGAACTCAGCCCAACATTACTGATCCATCAGGTTTGAAGGATCTCATCACATGGCTGCAAGCTCTCAGAGTGCTTGTACTCAAGGCCAGTCTTCTAACATATGGGCTTATGACTTGTTCAGTGTAACCATGGGTAAACACAACACATCTTGAAAGCTACAAAGGAGTGTAGTTGGAATTTTAACTGAATACTATATTTTGTATCAAGATTGGTGATATACACAGAAACCTTATTGTTGGTCATACTTTCTGTCTCCTATTACTTTTCTGACTAGTGATAGCGAAGTTTGTTTTCCAGCCTTTAACAGGGAGGGTTATTTTGTTGCCCCTTGGTTTCCTTCAAAACCCATTGAAGACTAAGGACCAGGCCTCTCTCTGAACCTTGTGCCTCAGCATTTCTTCCACTTTGACTGGAAGATGGAGTCTCTGGTCCTTTCATCTGAAAATTTAGCATCACATGTGAGAATATTGGTCGATGGGGTACGAATTATATTGTTTTTAGCATATCACCTATTTGTTGTGGGAAAACTTCCTTAAATTCTATACTTCTATTGGTTGCAAAAATCTGATTGTTTTGCCTGGGGAGAGAACAAGAAGGACAAGGAAATAGTTTAGCAATAATTCTTATAACCAATACAGAATTGACATCACAATTAAAAAGGAAGATTGACCTATAGGAGTCTTCCGTACCTCTTAGTTATTCTTTTAGTTATTCATACACAAACTATCTCCATTGTAGAAGGCTATATTAATATTAAAAGTTCTGTTAGCCTTAATGTTAACATTTTAGCTATTACCAAGTCAGATACCCTGCCTAGTGCCTTTCTGGCTAATTGGATTTTGGCCATCTTTTCATTTGTGTTTGAGCTAGTAGAATCACAGAATCACAGAGTTGGAAGGGACCTCAAGAGGTCATCTAGTCCAACCCTGTGCTCAAAGCAGGACCAATTCCCAACTAAATCATCCCAGCGAGGGTTTTGTCAAGCCTGACCTTAAAAACCGTTAAGGAAGGAGATTCCACCACCTCTCTAGGAACCCATTCCAGTGCTTCACCACCCTCCTAGTGAAAAAGTTTTTCCTAATATCCAACCTAAACCTTCTCTACTGCAACATGAGACCATTACTCCTTGTTCTGTCATCTGGTACCACTGAGAACAGTCTAGATCCATCCTCTTTGGAACTCCTTTTCAGGTAGTTGAAAGCAGCTGTCAAATCCCCCCTCATTCTTCTCTTCTGCAGACTAAATAACCCCAGTTCCCTCAGCCTCTCCTCATAAGTCATGTGCTCCAGCCCCCTAATCATTTTTGTTGCCCTCTGCCGGACTCTTTCCAATTTTTCCACATCCATGTAGCATCGGCCCAAATTGGACACAGTACTCCAGATGAGGCCTCACCGATGTTGAATAGAAGGGAATGATCACGTCCCTCAATCTGCTGGCAATGCTCCTACTTATATCGCCCAAAATGCCATTAGCCATCTTGGCAACAAGGGCATCTGGGCATACAATTCTATTCTCATTGAAGAGTTATTAGCAAAATATATAAAAGGGTCTAGTTTGTTTACAGAAACTTCTGTGGAATGTACTGTAACTTAAGATAAAATGAATCAAATTCAAAAGTGGTGTCTGGTAATTATATATATGTTACTTTGGTTTTTTAGCATGTCTGTTCTGTTCGTTGCTGTTTTTCCATCATTGATAATGGAATATGTCTGCTTTATTTCCGCTCCTGGTAGTTTTGCCTGTGTCTCTATTTAGTTGTCTCAATTAATACATTTTTAGTTCCCTGTTTTAGTTTCCAGCTGCCTGTACTTGAGCTTGCCCACTTCCTTTGTGCAATTTTTCTAAATTGTCCTTGCAGTTGTTTGCTCTTTGCTTCTTCTGAGAAGTGGATAAGGAAATTAAATTACCTCTGAGCAAAGCATCCGATCAGAGGACCAGAGAGATTTTTTTAAGAAAGTTAAGTTCTAAGTATTCTGTTATAATGCTTTCCATTTCCAAAGGAGAGAGTTTATTTTTAAGCAGGCCACAGTTGTATCTAATCATCAGAGGAGTGAAGTTCTGGAACAGCCTTCCAAGGGGAGTAGTGGGGGCAAAAGACATATTTGGCTTCAAGATTAAGCTTGATAAGTTTATGGAGGGGATAGTATAATGGGATAGCCTAATTTTGGCAATTAATTCTTCTTTGATTGCTAGCAGTAAATATGCCCAATGGCTTGTGATGGGATGTTAGATGGGGTGGGATCTGAGTTACTACAGAAAATTCTTTCCTGGGTGTCTGGCTGGTGAGTCTTGCCCACATGCTCATATTATAGCTGATTGCCGTATTTGGGGTTGAGAAGGAATTTTCCTCCAGGGCAGATTGGCAGAAGCCCTGGGTTTTGGGTTTTTTTTTGCCTTCCTCTACAGCATGGGGCACTGGTCACTTGTTGGAAGGTTCTCTGCACCTTGAAGTCTTTAAACCATGATTTGAGGACATCAATGGCTCAGACACAGGTTTGATACAGGAGTGGGTGGGTGAGTTTCTGTGGCCTGCATTGTGCAGGAGGTCAGACTAGATGATCATAATGGTCCCTGTTGACCTTAAAGTCTACGATTCTATGAACACCTCTCAGTACCAAGATGTGTACAGGCCTCCTATTCACACTGTGGTACTGTTGCCGATCTCTGGGGTTAGAGAAGTTCTTCTGTAGTACCACACTCACCATCTTGACACCATTCTCCAGACCTTGGTATTGACTTAGCTTTCTGGATTGGAGGACCTTTTCATATTGAAGGAACTGGAGTTTCCTCTATTACAGACCTCTACGAGAGCCCCTTCCCTGGTACTAAGTATCAGGTGGTAGCCATGTTAGTCTTTATCCACAAAAACAACAAGGAGTCTGGTGGTACCTTAAAGACTAAGAGTGTGGCTACACTTACAGCTGTACAGCGCTGGGAGTTACAGCTGTCTTCGTACAGCTGTGTAGGGAAAGCGCTGCAGTGTGGCCACACTGACAGCTACCAGTGCTGCAGTGTGGCCACAGTTGCAGCATTTGCAGTGCTGTTGGGAGTGATGCATTGTGGGCAGCTATCCCACAGAGCACCTCGTCCCATTTTGGTGCCGTGGGTTGTGGGAAGGGGACGGAATAGTGCGGGTCATTCCACTGCCTGTCCCAACGCTCCATGGTGCATCGCTTCACATCCCAGCAGTCACTGTTTTTCCGTCCACATTTGGCACCATTGTGAGAAATGAAGCCCGAGCTGCTGAGGACTTTGCTGATGAGTGTCGCCAGCACATCACGTTTGGCAGTTGAGCTATTCCTTCAGCTCCAAAGTGACAGTGAGGAGTCAGACGATGATATCGAGTTGCCTGACACGTATGACACTAAATTGCTTGTGGCATTTACGGAAATGCTCAGCACCATGGAACGCTGCTTTTGGGCTTGGGAACCAAGCACTGAGTGGTGGGATCACATCATCATGGAAGTCTGGGATGACGAGCAGTGGCTGCAGAACTTTTGGATGAGAAAAGCCACTTTCGTGGGGACTGTGTGAGGAGCTCGCCCCTACCCTGTGGCGCAAGGACACGAGATTGAGAGCTGCCCTGCCAGTGGAGAAGCGAGTGGCTATTGCAATCTGGAAGCTGGCAACTCCAGACAGCTACTGATTGGTCTCGAACCAGTTTGGAGTGGGAAAGTCGACCGTTGGAATCGTGTTGATGCAAGTTTGCAGGGCCATTAATCACATCCTGCTAAGAAGAACCGTGATTCTGGGGAACGTGCAGGACATTGTGGATGGCTTTGCGCAAATGGGTTTCCCTAACTGTGGAGGGGCGATAGATGGGATGCATATTCCTATTCTGGCATCACCCCACCTAGCATCCAAGAACATTAATCGGATGGGTTATTTCTCTATGGTTCTCCAAGCGCTTGTGGATCACCGTGGGCATTTCATTGACATTAACACAGGCTGGCCTGGAAAGGTGCATGATGCACGCATCTTTCGGAACAGTGGCCTGTTCAGGAAGCTGCAGGCCAGGACTTTTTTCCCAGACCGGAAGATCACAGTAGGGGAAGTCGAAATGCCCATTGTGATCCTTGGAGACCCCGCTTCCCTGTTAAAGCCTTGGCTCATGAAACCGTATATAGGGAAGCTTGACAGGAGCAAGGACCGGTTCAACTACAGGCTGAACCGGTGCAGAACGACTGCGGAGTGTGCTTTTGGCCATGTAAAAGGGTGCTGGAGATCTCTGTATGGGAAACTAGACTTGGGGGAAAGCAGCATCCCTGCGATTATATCCGCGTGCTGTACCCTCCATAATATTTGTGAAGAGAAGAGTGAAACATTCAGTCAAGAATGGACCTCCGAGGTTCAATGCCTGGAGGCTGAATTTGCACAGCCAGAGAGCAGGGCTACTAGAGAGGCCTAGCACAGGGCTACAAGGATTAGGGATGCCTTGAGGTAGGAATTTGAGGCTGAAAAACAACAGTAATGTTTGGTGCCTTGCATGGGAATGAAGTGCAGTGGTTACAATGTTAGCAGGAATCTGTTCTTCCTAAAATGATTTGCTGTGCCTGTTTCTTTCCTGGGCTATGGTATCTTTCACTTTCTGCAATAATAAAGACTTTTCAAAGCCAAGAATTCATTTATTGAAAAGAAAATAACTTTCTTGACAGACACACAACATTTTGGGAACCTAAAAGGGCAGGGAGGTGAGGTGGTGAACTGTACAGACACAGGTTTGAATATGTGCTGTCTGGAGTTCTGTGCAATGACTGCTGCACATCAGGATGAAAATACTGCATGGTGATGGGGGTTGAGTGCAGAGGGTAAGGGTCGTAGTTCTCAGGGCTGGTTGGTGAACGTACAGGTGTTCGGGGCAACTGGTGGTGGTAAGAACCTGGATGCTGGGGAAGGGGCTTTGGAGCTGACATGGGGGCACAAAGGAAAGAGCTTTGAGATGGCGGGGGGGGGGGCCGGCACGGTAGTGCTCTGCCTGCATGGCTATGAGTGACTGGATAGAGTCCGCTTGGCACGCCAGGATGCTTATCAGCTGCTTTGTGCTTTTCTTCTTAGCCGCTGCGTTTCTCTGGCGGAGCCTGCTTTCCCTTTCCCTTCAGTCCTGCAGTTTTTTCCTCCAGTCCTGCAGTTTTTTACTCTCTCTGGCAGTGTGATCCATAACTGCTTTCAGCATGTCGTCTTTGCTTTTTCGTGGCTTCTTCCTGAGGTTTTGTAGCCTCTGAGCAGTGGATGATACAGGCAGTCGAGTAGTCAAGGACACTTTTTGAAAGGCAAAAATGGCAACAGTTAACATAGGCTGCATTGTTTATAATCTCACCCAGTTATTCCCACACAGTGAAGGAGTTTACAGTCTTCACTTTAGCATACTTTTCCCATACCAAACAGAGCGCACCTAACCCATAGGAGCCAGGAAATGGTGAGTAAGGGGGACTGATTACTTCAGAGATGTGCAGGGGTTTCTGTGCGTTGGGGAAAGCAAACTACTGCAGGGGGCATCTACACTGAACACTCTCCCAACATTTTCCACAGGAGTTAATCCTGGAAGATATCTCGCTGCTGCAGGTCACCTGGGAAGAGCGGGAGAGTCTTCTACAGCAATGTGGATTCTGCCCTGGCCCCTATGCAACGTGCCTGTGTGTAGCAATGGTCCCTCCGCCCCTCGCGGCACAGTGGCACAGACGCGTTAGCCTGACTGGGACAAGGACCACAGTGGCTCTCCCTATAAACTTGCGCAAGCGCATTGCCCACACTCCGGCTGAAACTTTTGAAGAGATTACCGAGGCCGATTACCACAACGTGATAGATCACATCAATGGGCTATTCCACATCTAGGCATGCATGCAGCCCTAACCCTCCCTCCTCTCCCAAAACATTTCCATCCTGAAAATAAAAGCCGCTTACTGGGAACCCGCTCCTCTGTTTGTCCTTTACCAAGTACCGGCTCCTGCGACTGGCTACCTTCCTCCTGGCTTGAGAAGAGCTCCTGGCTGCGTGCCTCCTGGGACTCCAGTGTGTCTACCTCCACCCCAGTACCCTCAGTCTTGGTTTCCTCCCCCTCCCCCCCCACACACTCTGAAGTGTCCATCGTGGTCGTCGAATTGGCACTGGGGTCACCCCCATGTATCGCGTCCAGCTCCTTGTAAAAACGGCAGGTCGTGGGGGCAGCACCTGAGCGGCGTTTTCCCTTGCGGGCTTTGCAATAGGAACTCCACGGCTCCTTTACTTTAACCTTGCACTGCACTGCATCCCGGTCATGGCCCCTTTCCAGCATGGCCCTTGAGATCTGCCCATAGGTATCATAATTCCTACAGCTGGAGCGCAGCTGTGACTGCACAGCTTCCTCCCCCCAAACACTGATGAGGTCCAGCAACTCGCCATTGCTCCATGCTAGGGCTTGTTTGGTGCATGGAGGCATGGTCACCTGGAAAGATTCTGATTGCACTCCACACCTGGCTGAGCAAACAGGAAGGGCATTTTTAAAATTCCCAGGGCATTTAAAGGGCGGGTCACCTGAGGCCAGGGAAGTAGAGTGCGAACTGATGAGCAGAGTGTCTGAACAGGCATTCTGGGATACCTCCGAATACTCTGGAGGCCAATTACAGCGCTTTTGCTGGCCACACTGGCGGAGCAGCGCTGCATCACCAGCGCTGCATCACCAGCACTGCAATCGTTATACCCCAGGCAGAGCAGGAGTACAGCCAGCGCTGCAGCCAGGGAGATGCAGTGCTGTATGTGCCTTGCAAGTGTGGACGGTGAGTAAGTTGCAGCGCTGTAAACCCACCACCAGCGCTGCAACTCTCCAGTGTAGCCAAGGCCTAACAGATTTATTTGGGCATAAACTTTTGTGGATAATAAACCCACATGCATCTGAAGGAGTGAAAATTACAGATGCAGGCATTATTATACTGACACTTGAAGATAAGGGAGTTACTTCACAAGTGGACTACCAGTGTTGACGGGGCCAATACAGTCAGGGTGGATATAGTTCACGCTGAATAATTGATGAGGAGGTGTCAGTTCCAGGAGAGGCAAAGTTGCTTTTGTAGTGAGACAGCCACTCCCAATCCCTATTCAAGCCCAAATTAGTGGTGGTAAATTTGCAAGTGTATTTTAGTTCTGCAGTTTCTTTTTGAAGTCTGTTTCTGAAGTTTTTTTGTTTAAGTATGGCTACTTTTAAATCTGCTGTAGAATGTCCAGGAAGATTGAAGTGTTCTCCTACTGGCGTTGTCCATTTATTCTTTTATGTAGAGACTGTCCAGTTTGGCCAATGTACATGGCAGAGGGGCATTGCTGGCACATGATGGCGCATATCTCATTAGTAGATGTGCTGGTAAATGAGTCCCTGATGGTGTGGCTGATGTGGCTGGGTCCTGTGATGGTGTCGCTAGAGTAGATATGGGGACAGAGTAGGCAACAGGGTTTGTTACAGGCATTGGTTCCTGGGTTATTGTTTCTGTGGTGTGGTGTGCCGTTGCTGGTGGGTACCCAGAAGTCACCTACTACGGGACAGGCCCAACAAGGAAAATGACAGAATATCACTGGCCATCACCTACAGCCCCCAGCTGAAACCTCTCCAGCACATCATCAACGATCTACAACCTGTCCTGGAAAACAATCCCGCACTCTCACAGACCTTGGAAGGCAGGCCAGTCCTCGCTTACAGACAGCCCCCCAACCTGAAGCAAATACTCACCAGCAACTGAAGAAGTGGGTTTATTACTCACAAAAGCTTATGCTGAAATAAATCTGTTAATCTTTAAGGTGCCACCGAACTCCTTGTTGTTTCTCTGGTACTGTTCAGACATCTGCAACTGTAATCCTCCTGAATTGAATCCTGTTTGGAACTTCAGCCTTTGCTACCAGCACCTATACGTGCTGCTCCCCGTTCAAGCCCATGGGGTGATACCTCTTTGGACTCTGAGGTTTCGGCACATGGCTCTCTTTAGGCACCATACCATCACACCCCACTGAGTCAGCATACTGAAGAGGATATTCTGGACCCCACCACATAGCCTTACTCAGACACCCTGGTTTTAGGGTAAGATTTTGGCTCAGGTATTTTTAGTAAAAGTCACATACAGGATATGGGCAATAAATAAATCACGGAAACTGGAGCCCTGCCACTACATGCTGAAGTTGCAGTGGTCATGTAAAATCATCGAATCTGTGACCAATTCGCAGCCTTAGTTATGAATATCTGCAGGGACCCTTCCCTTGCCCACCTACTCAGTGGGCTTACTGAAATCTCTGGGGTCATCTTGGTGAAAAACCTTGTAGAGTACCAGCCAGAAAGAGATCCCAATGCCCACCAGTTCCACATCACTCACAGGCACCGACTAACTAAACTTTAGAACCGCACAATTGCCCTCTTGTACTTTATGTTCCTTCATCCTGTAGATCCTGCTGTTCTTGAGTGCCTCCTGGTGCCGAAGGAAGATCTCCCCCATCAGCAAAGTCCTCTTCATCCCCTGATGAGGTGGCAGTGCCCTCACCACCCTCTTCTACTGATGATTTTCAGACCTTCCAAGGCCTCATGAAATATCTGACAGAATCCTTTCATATACCTTTAGAAGAGGTCCAGGAGTCTCAACACTCCTTAGGGGACATTTTAGATATTGCCCCTTGGGAAAATTGCACTTCCAATCAATGAGGCTCTGCTATCATCTGCTTGCATAGTCTGGCAAACACCTGACACTGTCCAGCCCATTATAAGCAGGCAGATAAAATGGATTATATTCTGTCTAAAGGAATGGAGCACTTTTCCCATTCCACTCCCAGTTCCCTGGTGGTGAACATTGCTAGTGAAAGAAACTGATAAAGTCCACATTAGACTCTCTCCTTATGATGAGGTGTCCAAACATTTAGATCTCCTAGACAGAAAAAAGCTGTTTCTTGGCAGCTCTCTTATTTTGGGTGGCAAACTACCCAAGCCCTGTTGGCAAAATATGATTTGACACTTATTACAAATGTACACATTTTACTGAACATCTGCCATAGCACCAATGGGAACAATTTCAGGCCCTCATTTTGCAGGGTAAGTTGATATCAAAAACCTCCATTTAGGCTGCTCTTGATGCTGCCAACACAACTTCTAGATGCTAAGCCATGATTGTGATCATGCAGACAGCATCCTGGCTTCAGTCTTCTGGTTTCCTATGAGTGGTGCAGGATACAGTTGAAGACCTCCCCTTTGAAGGACCTATGCTCTACACCACAGACAAGGACTCCTCCCTCCACATTCTGAAGGACTTGAGGGTGACCTTTCTGTTCTGAGACTTTACGGTTCTGCAACAAACAGATGGTTTAGTAGTTCCTAAATATCACAGAGCTCTAACGTCTGTAACAGATTTTTTCCAGACCTTCTGACTTTCAGAGAAGGAGATCTAGACATCAAAAAAGGGGACTGCCCCCTTCTATGCCATCATCATCTGCACCTCTGACTAAGAAATAGTTTTGCCATCTCAGTCAAGGGCCTTGAGTAACCTAATTTCCCAGATCTTGCACTGAATGATTCCATCCACTATCCCTTTTGAGACCAACTATCCCACTTTTTCCTGCCTGGGAACCTCAGTCAAATGGATCTTGGAGGTGATCCACGTGGGATATTCCATCTACCTCTACTCCCCTTTCTTGTCGCTCTTCAGTGATCCCTCTCATGAAGAGCTCTTAAAACAAGAGGTCCAGTTTCTCCTGCTTTGGGTGGTGATCGAACTGGTTCCCCTAGAGTTCATTGGAGGAAGGTTCTATTCCAACTATTTCTTAGCTCTCAGGAGGGGCAGAGGATGGTGATTGACCCAACAAGGAAGAAAATGGAAACCTGAATACCTGTATTCTTTCACAGTACTTCAGGATAGTGATATTAGCCGCTATAATCCCATCCCTAGTTCTTGGAGACTGGTTTGCTGCCCTCAGCCTTCAGGACACCTGCTTTCATGCAGCTATCCACCCATCCCACAAATACTTCTTACATTTCATAATTGCCTCAGAACACCACCAGTACAGAGTCCTTCCATTTGGGCTTTCCACAGCCCTGAGGGACTTTACTTTACAAAACTTCTCTCAGGAGCGGTAGCTCATTTATGTCAGTGGGGCATAGCAGTAATCCCATACCTGCACGATTTGACTCCTCCAAAGTCAATCAGCTCTGGACATCCAGTTTGTAATCTCCAAGGCTGCAGCCTTGTTCCAGTTCCTTTGCTTCAATTTAAAGAAGTCTTCATTGACCTTAGTACAAAGAATAGATTTCATCGAACCACT
Source organism: Gopherus evgoodei (assembly GCF_007399415.2). NCBI lineage: Eukaryota > Metazoa > Chordata > Testudines > Testudinidae > Gopherus > Gopherus evgoodei. The sequence continues at coordinate 71,693,899 of NC_044323.1, forward strand.
CTGGACTCCCAACTTCCAGAACCTACCTCACAAAGGACAGATTCTCTGTGTGGCTCGAAAGCTTGTCTCTTTCACCAACAGAAGTTTGTCCAATAAATGTATTACCTCCACCTTGTCTCTCTAATATCCCGGGACTGACACGGCTACAATTACATTGCATACAGTCTGTTCTGGACAGTACAATGCAGCCTGCAAACCACTGCAAGGACCTGTCTACAACTCATGCAAGACTTCACCTCAAGTGCCTTCAGACGTGGTTGAGGACTGTTCACACCCCAAATAGACACAGTCTCTCCAAATGCATCATAGTACCTCAGAATGTTCTGGTCTCTCTCAGGTGGTGGTTCTATGTGGGAACCCCATTCTCACATTGCCTACCCTCAAAGATCCTCACAACAAAAAATTATCTTTGGGGTGGGACACTCACTTCCAAGGGCAGCCAAGGGCAAGTGGTCCGCACAAGAGATGACCCTCCACATCAGCATCTTGGAGCTGAGAGCAGCTCAGTTTGCTTCTCAACACATCCTTCACACCGTACAGGACCGTTCTGTCAGGGTAATGCTGGACAACAGAGTAGCAATATATTATATCAACAAATGGGTCAAGCAAGATCCCTATTATTACCTATTACTTTAATTCACCATGAGATGTAGGAAGCATGTCAGGTAGATAGAAGTAGGCTTCTCAGAATGGTACGTCATTTTTCACACAATGTTTCTTTTTTGTATACAAAATTGAACTGGATTATGTAATTAACTTGGGAGGTCATAAATATCTCTTTTCTTAATCTCAGTTCAAATCAAATAGTAGTTCACTATGAACTATATGTCTTCCCCAACACTCTCCAGAAAATCACTGGGAAAAATAATGACATTCAAAAAACTATTAGCAGCACTTATCTAGGGCTTTTCACTCATAAATCTCAAAATGTTCTTCAAAACAGAATAAACTTTATCTCCATTTTACAGATAGATAAACGGGGGCATAGAGAGGTTAAGTGACTTGCCTAAGTCACAAGCAAATCAGTTGCAGATCCAGGAATAGAATTTGGCAACCTTATTCTCCACTGCATTGTGCCTTATGTAGTCATTTACACCTGCAAAGCAGGCGTAAAATGCTACTATTCTGACTTGGTAATAATTTATACTTAATTTGGACTTATGTAAGCAACTACACAAGGCACAGGGCAGCAGAGAATCATGCCCTAGCTCTCCTCTCTCTCAATCCAGCCTCCTATCCGCAGTAGAACTACTCAGGTGAATAAAAATTACTTAAGGTGAGTTAAGGGTCTTAAGGTTTTGATTGTCCCCAGCACTGTCATGAGTGGAAGTGAATGGGACCCAGATCAGGTGCAGAAGGGTAGTTGGTCATGCCAGATCCATAGCGTCACCATCTTCCCCATTTCTGATCTCACAGAAGACCCCTGTTTGGTACAGCATGAAATTTAGATCCTGGACTGGAAGGAGTGGAACTGCATTTATCTGGGGGGACAGATAGTTTGCGTCAGTCCCCTCCAACAAATCTACAGTGATTCTAAGAGTAAGGTATGGCAGAAAAAAATCAGCATTGTATTATGCTTTTCCCCACTCTAGTGAGTTAATTACTGTGGGCAAGTTAGTAAAATTATGCAAGAAAATAATTGGGGATTCAAAATGCGAGCCCAGAATGGAAAGTGTTGGCAAGAACTAGTAGGAGCAACATTACTGGATAGGGAAGGAAGATATGGAAAAAATAGATGCCATAGGTGGTAAATCTGGAATTCAGCTAAAAGAGGACACAATAACTCCAGAGGAATTGAACAAGTGCAACAGTTTGTTGGCATGTTCAAAACAAATCTCCTTTCTAAGGAGAAAATCAACAGCAGGCAAACAATAGCCATTCATCACAATAAAAGTGCAGAGACGCAGAGAGCAATGGATAAATTGGATGTTAACAAATTGCCCACATTGGATCGGATACACTCTATGATTCTACCGGAGTTGAATAAAGAATTGGCAGGGCCAATGTCTTTTTGAAATATCACATCCCACAGCAATGAGAGATCCCTTGATGACAAGAAGGCGGCAAAATTAAATGTTATGTGAAACGAGGAAGTATTAATTTTTAAGGAGAAAAGCCGGTGAAGGAGAGAGGCAGGATAATATAACCCTGTTAAGTCTAACTTATGAGTCAGAATGCTTTTTGTAAAAATCTTATTAGGGACAAGCTAGTTGTGAGAGGGCCAGGGTTAGCAGCTAGCAAGAGAGTTCACTGGAAGAATCCTCTCTGAGATGTGGTTTTTTTTTTTTTATTATTTCCTAGTTCTAATTGAATCAAAGTTCAAATCTGGCAACAAGGTCTCTGGCTGTATTCTTGTCATACAGTTAGCAATAAGCTACCAGCAGAACGGTACACAGGAAATAAGGTAGCTCTTGTTTCCCCACCACTTCTAGCCCTGTCTTTTGATCAGCAAAACACCCATCTTTCCCTGCCATGGGAGTAATCCAGCCCCTCATGAGGATCAGCTGGGCCTGATTAGCTCCCAGATACGAATTCCTCTCTTTCCATCTGCTGCTGCCATCAACAATTTGTGCCCCAGTGGTGCCGGCACCCTCCTCCATGCTGGGCCTGGAAACACAAGAGGTACAGCTGGGGTTTCTCACTTCTGGATCCTATTGTCTGCTACACACCAATGGAAGAGGGCGGGCCATCTTGGTGATACTGTTACAGAAAGTGTCTGATTGCATGTTTGATCCCTCTCTTTTCACATTTCCCACAGTGCTTGTTGTCTTCTCATGTGAACTCTGTGGGGCAGGGACTTGCCTTGCTGTATATTTGGAAAGCTCTAGCATACGTGGGTGCTATCAGAAAGCAAATCACGTTGGTGATGCCTCTGCTGCATGCGTTCTGTGAACGTGTTCTGCATGCGTTATGCTTCCCTTTCCAATCCTCTCAGCCCTGAACCGTTCCTCAGCACTAAATTCACTTCAAACATAGTTAAAATGTTAAAACATAAGAATATTGATGCCTGCCAACTTTGACAGACATCCCATACTGTAAATCTTAATACTAATTGCATAATGAATGGATTAAAATGTTTTTGTTTTTAATAGGTTCCTAATAAGTTGAAAATGAAATGCATGAATTTTAGTGTAACTTTTTCCAGCTAAGTTTATTGTAGTGAAATACTGAGTCCTTGATTATTCCATAAGAAAATCATAAAATATTTAGGTCCTTTGCAATTTGTGGTGACCTCTATTTATAACAGAAGAAAGCTATTCTTCCTTTAAAGTATAACTATGAGACTGTTCCTGACTGTGAGACATTGAAAGCTGCTAACTAGATTTGCGTAGAATCTAGTTCTCGTGTGTACAATTAATTAAAAAGCAATGAAACTAAGGCTAGCCTCCTAGGAAACACATGGGACAGCTCTGAGGAAATAACTGTGATTTAAACAGAGTCTAAAATGATTGGTTCTTGGTATCAGTGAAAGAAACCTCTCTTGCAAAATAGGACAGCTGTTGAAGAAATGTGTATGTGTGCTTTCATATACTTCTTGGAAGATTGGATGCTGTTTCTTGGCATTGAGCTGCTATACATTTCCTTTAACTGAGTGGCCCAACAGCCTTTTAGTAATTTTCTACAGTGGTAGGCAAGAGACTTGGATTTGATTCCTGGTTTGGGGGTTTCTCATGCCAGGATGGTGGGGGCTAGGACAACTGCAGAAAGAGCATGCGGAGCTTATCATGGGTGGAGTATTGAGTACTGGCACTAGTGAGTGACATTGTCAACCAGTCTTCCATGATGCAGGATTTCAAGGGGTTAGTAATGGCCTAATCCACCTGCCAGTGAAGTTGTTGGAAGTCTATTGACTTGAGTGGGAGCTGGATCAGCTCATGAAAGCTTTGGGCTATGTGAGACCAAAAAGAACCTTCTGAGAAAAAGGGACTTTGGACTAGACTGTTATTTGGCCTATCCACCTGTGCAAGGGACTAAGAGACCCCCTTGCAACTCTCTGGCTCCAACCAAGAGTGCAGGCTCACAGGAGTAGGCATGCACTGCTTGGCTACTGCTTTTCCTAGTCCCCCCAGCAGCATGGAGATGGCAGTGAAGGAATTGTTCCTCAAAGAAGTATGAGAGTGGCAGTGTCCTCTGGTTCTACACCTGGGGTGGGGAAATGTATTACTTTATGTTTCTTCTGTATGATTACTAAACTTTTCTAACCTATGCGGTGAATCCTGCCATGTTAGGAAAAACTTAATGCTGCCATGATTATCTAAACAGTAACTTAGCTTCACAAGCAAGTGTGGATGATATATAGCCATGCTGTCTTCAGTCATCCGCACTTTATTTCCCTTTTGTGCTTCTGTGCACACCTGTTCACTCTAGCGTGAGATATAATAATCATTTGTAAATGTATTTGCTATCAATGTAAAGATCCAGAGTTAAAAGTCAAGGGGGGAACTATTTTGAAAAAGCTGTGCATGTTTGTCATGGGTTGCACCACTCCCTGCTGCGCTGGCACCTCCTCCTGGTCGCTCTGGGGATTAGCTCTCGAGATTGATGCCCCTTTCCATGGTTTGCATGCCGTCGCTCTGACCCTATCCCTGGTCTGCAGCTCCTCTCTCACTCCAGGACCTGCAGCATCTCCTTCGTGACTCAGCCCTCCAGCTAGATCAACTCACCATTTTCCTCTCAGGGTGCCAAAGTCTTTCAAAGTCGCTCTCTCCATATTAGCAGTCTCAGGCAGTTTTCCCTTTCACTGCCCCACCACTCTATCTCATGCCTTCGGAGGCTGGTAGGGGAACCCGGCCCTGCCCTCTACTCGGGGTTCCAGTCCAGGGACCCTGAACCCAGCAGTTCTAGTTTTCCTCTCTCTGCCCTCAGTAGTCTCCTGCTCTCTGCTCTTTCCCTAGTCTGTTTTATACCACTCTGGTTTTCCTTTTTTCCTTTGGGCATCCAGCTCCAAACTCTCCTCCTCCTTCCTAGGGAGTGACTGTAGTATACATGCCTCTGCAGGCTTCCAATACTTCTCCCTCTTTCCAGGAAGTGACTGCTCCTTCCCAGCAGCAGCAGCAGCCCCATTCTGTTACCTGTTCCCTGGCTTTATAGGCACTGCCTGTTCCTGCCCGGCTGAGCCTTATTCAGTTAGTTCTGGGCTCCCTGGCTTCTCTGTAGCTTCTGCCAATCTGTGCCTGGAGGATCCTAAGCAAACCCTGTTGCAGTTTGGCCAGCATTGCCGAATAGTCCTGCAGGTATAATTGCATTTCCCATTATCTCTGTTGGATCTCTAAGACCTGACTAATAAGTGCCTGAATCCCCATTAGTTGTCGGCCCCCTTGGATGGGAGTGGCAACTCTGGGTTCCAGCTTGGAAAAGTACACTTGCCTTCTGCTGAAAAGGCTTCCGCATGTGGCGGCTCCATTGTCCCTTGTCTTTTCTACTACTTAAGTCTCTTCACTCTCCCTGGTGTCTAGGGTGACTGGCTGATAAAGTCTTTAACAGTTTCTTAGACTCCTCTTCTATCAGGGGTAATCACATGGCCAGTCTTTCACCCTCCACTTGTATCTGAGGCGACTGAGTGCCTGCATTCCCCACCACATTGTCATGGCATGCAAACCATGGAAGGAGTAGTCTGCCTTGAGGGCTAATCACCAAAGTGATCAGAAGGAGGTGCCAGACCAGCAGTGAGTGGTGCACCCTGTGACAATGTAATAAATTGTGTCTGATTTTCAGAAAATATCATCTGCATAGAAAGGCTAGTGTGAACTAAGGCACATACTTTGTTCAGGCCTGTTACCCTTCCATAACATTTGAAATAAAATTTTAATTGTTAGAGTCAATGTGTCTGTTGTATTGATGGGCTTGTGTATACCTTCTCAATAGTTTATCCTTTGAATTTTTCTTTGATATTAAGCAAAAAAATGTAGCCTATAATGAAATAGGTGCTGACTTTGGTTCATAAGTTTTTGGGTCCAAATCCTGTTATAGAAGATTTGCAAAGGATTTTGAAAATTATACTGCTTGTGTTGTATTTTACTTTATGATGTATTACGAAGTCCTGAAAGAGGTTTTAAGTTTAGAAATAGGAATTTCAATCCTGCTCTTCTCTGGTGTTGCTAGAAAACCTCTTGGAGGTTTTGTGGATGTTCACTGTGACTGCCAACATATTAATTAATTGAAAGTGCGAGGGTGTTAATCTTTAACAATGGCTACCTTTTATTTAAAATGTTAAATAGTCCTTGAAAATAAATAGGATTTAACAAAAAAAAAAAGTTCCAAACAAGATGACAATAATCCCTTCAATTGCTCAACTTTCACTCTTGTCATGTCACCATTTTATAGTGCTCCAGTCAGTCTTCCAGCCTAGCTTAAACATTGAATTTCTAATATGAAAAAAGTAGAAAAAACATTTTTCCTGATAAATCAACATACAAAAAGTACCAAAATCATGCCAGGAAGCTATTTAATGGTGCGATGCTTAAAGAGAGAATAGTTTCAAAAAGACTTAACAAGATGCAGTTGAGGCTCAATCCAAAAGTTCCCATTTGCATCTTGTTTTACTGGGCCATTCATCATCAAATTTAAAAAATTTGATTTGGTATATATTTTTTCTTTTTTAAACAGTTTCAGTTGAAGACAAGAGTACACCAACTTGCTGTTCATAAGGAGGTGTGCCATACTCATTGTGTACCTCTGTATTATTCTGTGTTTGTGTTGAGGGTGTGACTGACTTAAGTCAGTCTGACATTAATTTTGCAAATGTCAGCTGTGAAGAATATATTCTGAAAAACTTTGTAGCTTAAAATGTCTGAGTTTGGTTCTTGTTTTTTAAGGAATCATTATTTGTCCACATCACAAAATCTATAACTATAGTTTGCATGTTGCTGGCATTCTTAGTATAGGAGAGCAAGGATTGAAAATGGGCCATAGACACTAACCATTCATCTCAGAATTGGCTAGTCCAGAAGAGCACTGAGGTACAGTGGCATGGCAGAGTTGGTAAGCTTGCCGTGATGGTACCCAGCCTTTTCATGGTTTGTGAAGTCAATCCCATACTTCTCACAGTCTTTTTCAGAGATCTCTGTTCAGTGTTTCTTGCTGGCATCCTTTTCCTGAACTTTTAATCTCACTCACATTTTCAGTCTTTTGTAATTGTCCCAAGCCGTGTAGTTGACCCGCGTGTTCCCAAGGCCCCTCCCAGTTATTGAGAGGAGACCAATGCTGTTTTTTCTGAGTAGGACCACAGTTTCTCACAGCCTACTCGGGTTCTCTGCTCAGTGTTTTCATCTGGCACCCTTTTGACCTCACTTCTATTCTTGCACTTTTTTTAAGTTGCCCCAGGTAAAGAATAAACAACTCTTCTTTTGACCTAACTGCCACTTCTTGAGGGAGCGAATTTAACTATTGCAATGGCAAAACCCTTTCTGTTGCTGTGGCAAGAGTCTACATTATAGTGCTACAGCTGTGTCTCTCCAGCATTTGTAGTGTAGATATAGCTTGAGCCGAAATATATGTTTTGCTTTTGCAAAATTTGTTTCACAAAATTGAATATAAGTGTTGAGGTGTGGTTTCGGGAAATTAATGTAACAGTCCCACTGTTCCCCTCTTCATTTTCATGACTGGGCTAATTTGCAAATCAAGACATATGGACATAAAAATATGTGAAGCAACTACTAATGATTGCAAACATATATCCCTCTCCAAAGTCACAGAGCCAGCTCCCACTTTTCAGCCAATATCAACAAAGTAGAAATGTAACAAAAGCCATCCAAAGAAAAACAGGGGAAAGCTGTATAAGAACTTGAATCTGCATAGTTGACTGGTATTCCTCATTCTATTAGCGCTTCTCATTCTATAGTTTGGTTAAGAAACTTCAAGGCAGATTAATAATTCGTTGGTATTTACAGAAGTGTTTATGTGCAAGCATAAACATTTTTTTTTCTCACGACCTCCTCTCTCCTCATCTGTAGACTGACATTGCATTTAGGATCATAGAATATCAGGGCTGGAAGGGACCTCAGGAGGTCATCTAGTCCAACCCCCTGCTCAAAGCAGGACCAATCCCCAACTAAATCATCCCAGCCAGGGCTTTGTCAAGCCTGATCTTAAAAACCTCTAAGGAAGGAGATTCCACTACCTCCTTTGGTAACCCATTCCAGTGCTTCATCACCCTCCTAGTGAAAAAGTATCAGGGGGTAGCCGTGTTAGTCTGGATCTGTAAAAGCAGCAAAAAGTCTTGTGTCACCTTATAGACTAACAGACGTATGCTTTGGAGACTACTACTTGTACTTTTTATATCATATTTCTGCTGATTTTATCATCTCCTTACTGATATTTTTCTAGTGCTTTGGTATTAAAGTCACTGTGTAGATAAATCTAGTGTAACCTTAGAAGCACATCAGTGCCCTAATTAGAGAGATGACTCACTGCTTTTGATTTACTTGTTCAAAAATTGATTTTCCTGCCATCAAAAGTACTCAAGCTGAAATCTAAGGAAGTTGTTAAGTAGAAGAGTAGTATTCAGAAAACTGTATCAGAATCAGAATGAGCAAACAATTTAGGAAAAAATAACAACTGAACCAAACATCTGCCCATCTGCTTAAGCAAACTGGAAACTCTTGTCAGGTTCAGATACTCTTGTATCCCTCTCCCCACCTGCGCATGTATTATAAAATAACAATAGTCACTGTATTCAGGAAAGTTATCTACTCTAATTACAAAAATAGAGCAGTAAAGATCTACAGAGAAGGTCAGCCAGGCACTATAACAGCATGGTACTCACCTCTCTTGTCCAACTGCGTGTGTCTGCACTCTCTCAGCTTGTGGTGGGTCTTCAGCGACTCGGCCCTCTAGCCGAGTCTCACACAGTGCATATGTGAAATATAAATCAAATCCCTTCTGGGGTAAACAGTCCAACAGGGTCCTGTCCCTGTACTCCTCAGTTGGCCTTTCTCTTCCTGTAGCCCTTCCTGGGTTCAGGTCCTTATTTAGTCCAGCAGTCTTTAAATGGTCTCAGTCCTGGCATCAAGCCGTACCCCAAGAGCTCTGTCCCTGGGGGCAGTGTCTTTGCCCACTCTGTGCCTTTCTGACCCCGTCTCTCCAGCTGTGCCACTAAACAGTTCATTTTCCCTTCTAGGGGTGCATCAAAGTCCAGGCCACTTCCCCAGTGGCCTGCCCATTACTCCAGGTCCCGGCCCAGGGACCCTAGAGATAACAGCCATCCACCAAGTCCCTTTAACTAAACTACATCACTGCTGTGAATCCCTGGCCACTTCCCTGTCGCCCCAGCGCATTCTTCGTCCTTACTTCGGGGCCTTGCTCTGGTTGCATCCCAGCAGCCAGCCAGGAGCTCCTTCTTGCTCCCCTGGTCCCTACCAGCAACTGCTCTGTCTGAGGTTCTGGAGGTCCTTCAGCCAGCCAGGAGAACCATGCTCACTCCTCTGGCTCCAGGCAGCAACTACCCTCTGCTCTGCATTTCAACTCCCTTTACATGGTAATGCTGGGCCCAGATTGGCTGCTCCCTGCAGCCCCTCTCTGATTGCCTGCATTCAATGCAGTCTCTCTAGGCTACTTGGAGGACTTAGTCCCAGACAGAAGCAGTGGAACCGAGTGTGGTAGGACCCTGAAGCCTCCAGCAGCCTGGTACACTCTGTCACAGGTACCATATTTACCCTCTCATAATTCAAGAACAGGGCAACAGTCAATGAATACTGAAAGGCATCTAGATTAATACAAATAAAAGGAAATTCTTTTTATACAATGCATAAGTAACCTCTAAAATTCATTGCTACTAGGTTTCATTGAGGCAAAGAGACTTGTAGGATTCAAAAGAAGTATTAGGCATCAGTATGGATAATGAGAGTGTAGAGAATTCCTTTAGCTAGGATACCGAAATAAAAATATCAGAAGAAACTTTCAAGCTTCAAGACTGTCACATTCTGGGGTGCAATCCAGACCAGTGAGGGTCTGCGTCACCAACTGCCCCGTAATACTGAGTGCCTCATAATGCTTTGTTGTTGTAGCACCCAACCTGAGCCTCTCACAAACAGCCTAACAGCAGGAAGGTTACATTCTGAATGTTTGTGTATAGCTGCAGCCCTGATGCAGCAACTCTGACCCCAGCAGCCTGTCAGCAATACTCCAGTCACGCCCTGGCTTCCACCAGCCTTGGTTATGACTTGCAAGGTGGCCGAACAAACTCCCACTCCCAAATTTCCCCCAAAATGGGTGTTCTGAACTATCCAGCCCTCTCCTGGACAATTCAGATATTAAAGATCTGTTGCCCCTGTAAAGGTCAATATTTAAGAGTCTTCTACTTTACCAATCAGTTTAGTTTAAACACATCATTGGGTTCATTTAGATTTTAAAAAATAATACACGTTTATTAACAAAAGAAGATAGGATATTTAAGTAAATTCTGGTATTGGATAGGTATTAAAGTCAAAAATGGTTACAAGAGAAATAAAGATAAAACTTTTTAGTAACTAAAAGGCAACAAGCTAAACTTTGTTCTATGTAAAATCTTTACCAAATGTTCCTAGTAATATGGATGCCAAATTGTCAGGACAGACTGTTCCCGCAAAGTTAAAAGGCTGGTTCCTTTGTCTTCTTAAGTAGAAGAGATATGATTTGGTGTGTGTTTGCTCCTTGCTTTTATAGTCCAGTCTCTCTTTGAAGTGGATTCTTCTGAAGATTAGCTCTCAAAGCAAAGTTTATTCAAACAATAAAGAAGGCAACGTGGTGGTGTAGGAGGCTCCATACTCTTCTTTCTCATCTATGTTTGCTGAAATGCAATTTGCCCTGTCTCCTGTCATTCCCCCCCAACCGATTTGAGGACCCTGTTTACTACTTATATGTAAATTGAGGTAACACACATTCCATTGTTCAGGATTGACCTGTTTAACTTCTTTTGCCTAGTCAGGGCTGTGTGGTTTTGAACATGTGGGGATTTAATAACTGCATATAGTGTTGCTACATACATTTTGCCATGATACTATTGATCAGTGAGTTGTTATTTTTCATGGCATGTTTTGTGCAAAGAACAATCGTTTGTAGGTTTGAATCCAGGGGTGCCTTCAGTCACAAGTGCATAAGCCAACTACTACTTGATTAGAATTAGGAAGAAATTTTTCCTTTTAGGCAGCCTATTCCATAATTGCTTAATTTGAGGTTTCTTGTTTCTTCTTCAGAAGTATGTGGGGTTGGCCTCTCTCACAAAGATGATATTGTATTAAATGGACCACTGATCTAACTCAATAAGGCAATTCCTATTATCCTGTATTCACAAGTAAACTTTTGTCCATTGGGATTTGTTCTCCTGGAAAGGAGAAGGTGACTGAAATATTTTTACAATATTTGTCTATTATTTTGTAGGTTATTTGAAAATGTGCATTTTTCTTCTTGAATGTCAGTCTTTTTTTTTAAATTATAAAATCTCATATCCTGTTCAAGAGATCCACTTTCAGTAATCTTTGAGTCATGAGTTTATTTAAAACTTTGTGCTTTTGGAAATCATAGGGGGCAACATTAAGGTTGGGTGGGTGGCATAAGAATGAGTGATGAAGGATTATATGGCAGCTGTCTCAACTGTTCATTGCTAGACATTATAATGTTTGTTTGTTCTTTAAAAGTGTAGAATTTTTGAAAAGAAAGTTTAATGTTATTCTTGGGTGTTAGCTGGACTCCACTGAAGCATACTTTCCACCTTAACCCCATTTTAGCAAAGAGCTTTTGTTTAGGAATGTATTTAGTTAGACTGAAAGAGGTGAAGTGACTAATAGTACTGAGGAATGTGAAGTTGGGGTATAACGTTGAAGAATTGTGTGCCTTGGATTTTCTGTAAATCCCAAATTGGATTTACTTGTTTTTCTAAAGTTTAGAAGTGGATGAGACCATCAAGCTGTTTTAAGCCAGGTCTTTTTAGCACCTCGGACAAAATTGCTCCACATAGAGAGCAGTCAGTCCTCTGTACCTCTTAAAGGTGTCTTAGAATCATGGTATAGGAGTTTGCTTCGTAATACCCAGAAAAAATTGAACCTCATACAGAGAGAATCCATTTCATTTCCTCACTATATGCCAACAGCAAATTCCTGGACCAGTATTTATGAAATGCAGAGATGCTTTTGGAGAATTGTTACTGACTCACGTCTTGGAAATGCTGGACTGGAGCTTAGGATCTAGCTATAGCATTTCTCACATTTTGCCATTACTCTTCTCTCTGACCTTTTGGTCTTTGACTTTCAGCTCCGACTTTCAGATGCTGCAATATTTTCATGTTCGTTATTATAAAAGAGAATAAATGTGTATGCCTGTCACAGACAATCCCATTTCCTCATAATAAAGACAGTGGGACTGATTCTCTTTTACACTAAGGCCCCTTAATGTCTCCCTGGCAGTGTAAAGGGGCCTTAAAAGCCACGTCAAGTGGAGTGCTCCAAGGGTTGGTCCTGGGGCCAGTTTTGTTCAATGTCTTCATTAATGATCTGGAGGATGGTGTGGACTGCACCCTCAGCAAGTTTGTCGATGACACTAAACTGGGAGGAGTGGTAGATACACTGAAGGGTAGGGATAGGATACAGAGAGACCTAGACAAATTAGAGGACTAGGCCAAAAGAAATCTGATGAGGTTCAACAAGGACAAGTGCAGAGTCCTGCACTTAGGATGGAAGAATCCCATACACTGCTACAGACTAGGGACTGAATGGCTAGGCAGCTGTTCTGCAGAAAAGGACGTAGGGGTTACAGTGGATGAGAATATGGATATGAGTCGAGTACCCTTGTTGCCAAGAAGGCTAACAACATTTTGGGTTGTATAAGTAGGGGCATTGCCAGCATATCGAGGTACGTGATCATTCCCCTCTATTTGACATTGGTGAGGCCTCATCTGGAGTACTGTGTCCAGTTTTGGGCCTCAAACTACAAGAAAGATGTGGAAAAATAGGAAAGAGTCCAGCAGAGGACAAAAATGATTAGGGGGCTGGAGCACATGACTTATGAGGAGAGGCTGAGGGAACTGGGATTGTTTAGTCTGCAGAAGAGAAGAATGAGGGGGGATTGATAGCTGCTTTTAGCTATCTGAAAGGGGATTTCAAAGAGGATGGATCTAGATTGTTCTCAGTGGTAGCAGATGACAGAACAAGGAGTAATGGTCTCAAGTTGCAGTGGGAAAAGTTTAGGTTGGATATTAGGAAAAACTTTTTCACTAGGAGGGTGGTGAAACACTGGAATGCGTTACCTAGGGAGATGGTGGAATCTCCTTCCTTAACGGTTTTTATGGTCAGGCTTGACAAAGCCCTGGCTGGGATGATTTAGTTGGGGATTGGTCCTGCATTGAGCAGAGGGTTGGACTAGATGACCTCCTGAGGTCCCTTCCAACTCTGATATTCTATGATTCTATGTCTACACTAGGAAAAAGGTGTTTTTACCGTGTTAGCTAACATGTTACAATCATAGTGTAGACAAGGCAGTTGTACTTTTAACTTGTGTTAACTGTGGGGCAGGAGGACACACAAAGGTTTACCTTAATCACCGGTTTACCTTAATCACCTAACATGTTAAAGATACATCATGTTAGTGTGACAGGTTCAGTCACAGAGACCCCCTTGGGACTGTTACCTGAAGTGCTCAGACTACCTCTGAGCCTATTTTCTCTGCTAGTTTGGTCCTCCAGAGCCTGTCTTTTTGAGCCAGATATGCTAATCTGCTGCAACACAGAGCCAGGGTCTGACCCATGCCCCCAAAGCTGCAGACTTAATAGTTCGCTTCTATAACACTGATAGAGAGATATGCACAGCTGTTTGCTCCCCCAGGTATTAATTACTTACTCTAGGTTAATTAATCAGCAAAAGTGATTTTATTAAATATAAAAAGTAGGATTTAAGTGGTTCCAAGTAATAACAGACAGAACAAAGTAAGTTACCAAGCAAAATAAAACAAAACAAGCAAGTCTAAGCCTAATACAGTAGGAAACTGAATATAGGTAAATCTCAGCCTCAGAGATGTTCCAGTAAGCTTCTTTCACAGACTAGACTCCTTCCTAGTCTGGGCCCAATCCTTTTAAGACCAACGTTGTGGTTTATGGCCTGGATCCAGCAGTCACTCACACCCTAGTAGTTACAGTCCTTTGTCCCAGTTTCTTTCAGGTATCTGTTAGGGGTGAAGAGGCCATCTCTTGAGCCAGCTGAAGACAAAATGAAGAGGCTTCAAGGGCCTTTTATATTCTCTCTTGTGGGCAGAAACCCCTTTATTCTTCTGTTCAAAATCACAGCAACAAGATGGAGTTTGTAGCCACCTAAGCAAGTCACATGTCCATGAATGATTCAGCTTTTTGCAGGCCGGTGCCATTGTTCACATGTTAGTTTGAGTGTTCCCAGGAAAGCTCAGATTTGGGTTGGCGTCTCCCAAAATCCATTGTCAGATAAATGTTTCTTGATTGGGCACTTATTCAGAATAATCCTTTCTCAAGAAGCTGACCAAATGCTTCACTGATGCTATTTAGAATCAAATACATTGATATACAAGTACATAGCCAATATTCATAACTTCAAATACAAAAATGATACACACATACAGACAGCATAATCATAACCAGCAAATTACTACCTTTCCATAGGCACCTTGAACTCCTTTGTACAAGATTTGATGCAACTATAAGACCTTGGTTGCCACAATGATCTATATGGTCACAGTTCATGGCAATAATGTCAGTTAGTTAACATGTTTTAACTAAAACATATTAAAATTTTTTTTTCCTAATGAAGATGAGGCAGAAGTCAGTATAGATGAAAATCAATGTAGCACAAAAGGTTCCTTAGGGAAAGGAATTTCTCATAATATTAGACCTGGTCTACACTGCGGGGGGAGCAGGTCTGTGAGGTAAGTCAGTCTAAGTTACGCAACTTCAGCTACGAAAATAGCGTATGTGAAGTTGGCATACTTAGAGCTACTTACTGCGGTGTCTTCACTGCGGTAGGTCTACTGCTGCTGCGCCTCCTTCAACTCTGCCTATGCTTCTCGTTCCAGTGGAGTACCAGAGTCAACGGGAGAGTGCTTGGTGGTCAATTTATTGTATCTTCACTAGACGTGATAAATTGACTCCCACTGGATCGATCACTCCAGAGGTAAGTGTAGACATGACCTTAGTGTCATGTCTCTACCCTTCGAGGAAACTTGCAGTATGTTATCACTTTTCTCATGAACATAGCCCTCAAATATTACTTATTTTGAGAGGAATTACTTATTTTTGTCCTGACGTTCTACGGAGTTTTCCACACAACATTGGTGTTCTCCATTTTCATTTTTAAAAATTATTTGATCAAAAATAAAAAATCATGACACTGAGGTCATTCTTCGGGTCTTTGTCCATGTGGAACTCATGGTGCACATGCGCCTTATGTGTGAGAGACTGGAGTCATTAGCAGTCATGCTTGTGCCCCACCATCTGAGGATATACAGTGCGAAGTAACCCCAGCTGATTCTCAATTTCCTCGCTAATTCAGAACCCCAGCAGAGATGGACCCCAAAGGAGTGGGAATGGGACTGCAGGTCATGAGATCCACATGGACAGGTCCTCTTAAAGAGGTTACTGCAAGGTAGGAGACACATATACTAAAGAAAAGACTTCTATAACATTTAAAAATTCCTGCATGAATAATTATTTGTGTCCTCATTCTGAGTCTTTGTCACAGACTGTAGTCCATACTTGGGATTGGCAGGTTGAGAGGTATACTCATGTACCAGACAATCCTGTTTCTTTCCAGCACACTCTCTCGTTGGGCTACTTCTGCTCAATCCATATTCAAATTGTTTTGGATCACGTAGGTCAATATTTGGATGTTTGATTGGCTCCATGCATTTCCAGTTCATCTCTCTTTATGATCATCTGAGAAACTGTGAGTGACCAGCCTGTGCCATGAGATGAGCTTGCCCATCCTGCAGTATACTTGATGCAGTGATAAGGGGGCAAGGTTCCTTCTGGTGATTGTTAGACATATGCAAATCCACATGATTTGATTATCTGAGGGCTGGCAAACTGAATTGTGCAATTTGGAATACAAAGGTGAGTGAGTCAAACTTTACAGGCCCACTTAGAGGTTTGAAGTGAAATCAAAACCTCCAATGGGGACATCTGATGATCTTGTGATACACAGCCAATATTATCTCTTTGTCCAAATTCCCCCAACGCTTCTCAGGACTTCATTGCTTACTTTTATCCAGCCCCTCAAACTTCCCCCCCTCCATCCTGGGCAAGGCAGCCCTCTACCATATCTTACATTCATAGACTTTAAGGCCAGAAGGGACAATCATGATCATCTAGTTTGATTTCCTGCACAAAGCAGGCCACAGAACCTCGCGCACCCACCCCTGTAATCGACCTATAACCTCTGGCTGAGTTACTGAATTCTTCATGGGTACCGGGGAGCTGTCCTCCCAGCAGTGTTTTGGTGGGGGAGGGTGGGGAATCACCTGGTGTGGCCATCAGATCCTAGTACAGCAGAGCCATAGAAATAGCCTGGCTGCAGTTGCTGGCTATTTACTGAGTTGAAACATAGGCGCATATATTATCCTGAGGAGGGTCATTAGGGAACCCATGGGTCTGCTGTCAATGTTAAAAGCAATACCCCATCATCCTTTGAAAAGGGTTGTACTGTGTTTGTATAGTGCCGGGTGTAATGGGGCCTTAATCCACGACTGGCTCCCCAACGTGCTACTGCAATAATAATAAATTGTTCCTAGCACACACACGCACATGTCAGAGAATGCTAGGGCATTTTGTATTGAACTGACTGGCAGCAGTATTACTTCCCTTCTCCAGCTGAACTATAGTTTATCCTTCCCCATCCCAAACACACTCTGGGTTGTGAGGGGCAGTGAACCCTATTGAAGGGAACAGAAGAGAGCAGGCCCCAGGTTTCCTCTAAATCCACTGAGGGTGGCTGAGTGGGTAATTCAGAGAGGCAGCTGTATGGAGGGGCTGAGGGAACTGGGTCAGGAATATTAAGACTCAAACTTTGAATGTAGGTTATGGTCTCATAGGCATAATGGGGGGAATTCTCATAGGGGGAATGTTTTGCATAGCTCTGGCCCTTGCTTCAGTTATTATTGTTTATGATACAAATATGAAAATGCTTTATTTTCTATGTACAGAACTCTGTTAGTATTAAGAGTTATAGATATGCTCTAGCTAGTGACATTCAATGATGTATTAACAAGTTTAGTCCTGCTCCGTTGTGTGCTCTGTTTAATCTGGTTAGAACTGGCTCCTTAGTCCCATACCATTTTCAAAACCATCTAAATCTCATTGGTTTTAGTGAGTCTTGGGCTCCTAAGTGCTTACGTCACTTTTAAAAATGTGATTTAGGCTCCTAAATCACATAGGTGCTTTTGAAAATGTTATATATAATATAACCTATATCTCAGAACTTTTCCAAGGAGATAGCCCTTCTTAATGCATCATGATATGGCAAAGTTGCTGCTGCTTTTGTGGCTTCCAGGATTGATGGTTGTAACTCTGTCCTTATGACCTGACCAATAAGGTTTTGCAGAATTTGCAGATGATTCAGAACACTACTCCCAAGGTGCTTACGTGTGCTATGTTATCTCAGCATATTATTTGCATTTCGCAGTTGCTTTATTGGCTCCCTGTTAAGCACAATATTGACAATAAAATTGCTATTTTTGTCCTACAAGCCATTGCATGGTTTTGTCCCCTCCTAGTTATTGCCTGTGCTCTTGTCTAATGTTGCTACCTTATGGTTACTTTGACAAGAAGCCACAGAAAACATAAGTTTCAAAATAAATGTTCATAATTTCCACCAGCTCAGTGGCATATCATGCTTACCCTATGGGATTCTTACTCAGAATACACTAAAACTTACAACTCATTATAAATGAAGGCTCTGTAGCCTAAAACAGGAGATGGAAATGTTGTCTTTTCAATACAGGATGGTTAAGGAGCCTTTAATGACTCAGAAGAATTATACTACCTTTCACCAGGCTATTACTGTATATAATACATTTAAGAAAAGAGATGAGCCAAAGCAGCTGTGTTCAATATTCTTTGTTAGCACATTTTCCATACTTCCCAGATTTTAGGAGCATAGAGCTACTTCTGGTCATATGGTTGAGATTCATGGTTTGAACATTAGCATATGGTCATGACAGATTCCTAAACCAGTTATCCCAGCCCACTCCTCTCTTCCCAATTGTCACCCTCATTGTCCTCAGTGTCTTCATGAAAACGCCAAGCATGTGACCTAAATCCAAATACTCCTAAACTTTGAGAATCCAATTTTGCAGCTAGCTAGCTGCTCTCTTTCTAATGGGCTAATTTAAAATCCTGGATTCAACACACTCCCACTCCCCTCAACTTTGGTAAAGCCAGACCTGGAGCTGGATCAGAACTTCAAAGCGTAGGCCCACCCTAAGCTTTGTAAGCTTGTTTCAGGTTTCTGTTAGATAAGCATTATTATCAGTTTTGCCTCAGAAGTAATACCCAAGTCTTTAAGTAGATATCACACAAAATTAAAGACAGTCTGAAACCAGAATAAGATAGTGTGAAAGTACAAGTGTCAAACCTTAGTCCCAGATTTGGACCTTAGCGTCCAAAATATGGGGGTTAGCATGAAAACCTCCAAGCTTAGTTACCAGCTTGGACCTGGTACTTGCTGCCACCACCCAAAAAATTAGAGTGTTTTGGGGCACTCTGGTCTCCCTGAAAAACCTTCCCTGGGGACCCCAAGACCCAAATCCCTTGAGTCTCACAACAAAGGGAAATAATCCTTTTTCCCTTCCCCCCTCCAGGTGGTCCTGGAGAGATATACAGACACAAGCTCTGTGAATTTAAACAGAGGGAGTCCACTCTCTGTAATTCCAGTCCTGGAAACAAAAGCACTTTCCTCTTCACCCAGAGGGAATGCAAAATCAGGCTAGCAAATCCAACACACACAGATCTCCCCCTGATTTCTTCCTCCCACCAATTCCCTGGTGAGTACAGACTCAATTTCCCTAAAGTTCCCCACTAAAAAAAAAACTCCAACAGGTCTTAAAAGAAAGCTTTATATAAAAAAGAAGGAAAAATACATACAAATAGTCTCTCTGTATTAAGGTGACAAATAGAGGGTCAATTGCTTAAAAGAATATTGAATAAACAGCCTTATTCAAAAAGAATACAATTCAAATCACTCCAGCAACTATAGACATGTAAATACATGATCTCTATACTCACAACTTGGAAACAGAAGATTAGAGAGCAGAAATACTTCTCCCAAGCTCAGAGAAAGCAAGCTGACAGAAAACAAAGACTCAGACACAAAACTCCCTCCACCCAGAGTTGAAAAAAAATCCTGTTTCCTGATTGGTCCTCTGGTCAGGTGCTTCAGGTGAAAGAGACATTAACCCTTAGTTATCTGTTTATGACAACAAGTGATAATGAACTTGTTTAAGCAGCACTCGGAGCAGGCATTAGTTAAGTACGTAGCCGATAAGGAAAACAAATGGAAGCAAGAACTTCTGTGAGATCAAGATACCTGCTCACCACCTATGCTACCACCATCAAATATATCATCTGGTGTGACAACAATTAGGTCAATCATAAATAAGTGATGTTTGTGACATTTTGGGAATTATGGCAAGCCAGTTACCTGTATATTTCAGAAAGATATTAAAATAAACGGTGTAGGGCAAATTAAAGCATATAGAGTCAGGCTGACTGGTCTTTAACATTTTGTGTGGCACCTTGGTTTGGGAAGGTGATTAGGTGTGTCCAGCTTAGTCTTCATGAAGAGCAAGTTTTGATGGCAGCATCAATTATGTAGCCCTCTACTGGTTAAATAATGAAGCAATTCAATTACAACTGAGAAGAAAAAGCATACTTTGTCCTCCAAACTGGAGTATGGGAAAACATTAGGGTTCATGTTCAATGGGAGAAAAATGGTGGCTTTAAATACTGGGCTGGACACTTTGCTCTTTTAAACCTATACAAGCCATTAACACTTACGGCAGTCCTGTTTTCTGGGACCTCCTCACTCTGAATTGACTCCAGCAGAATCAGCTGCCAAAAAATAGAAATGTGAAATATTTTAAATAATAATATACCTTTAAATATTAATAAATTACCGCTAAAAGATTCTTGGAGAAATTAATTTAGTGCCAGCTAAGGTCAGGATACAGGAAGCCCCCTTACCAGAGTGTTGACTCCTCTCTTCTCTACTAGAACTGTTCATCTTAATGGGAATTTTGGATGTGGGAAGTACATTTGGGGAAGAAATAATGTGTCCTATGTACCAGGACAAAAAGTCTCCATAGCCCCTTATATTCTGTGCAGAAACTGCAGCAGATTCTCTGGCAGAGTGATTGAAAAGTTGCTGAACAGGAAATTCAACTTCTTATCCCATAAACATGAGCCAGTTCTACCATATTTGTCTTCTCGGGACATACACAGTAAATTGTTAACCCCATCACCTGACTTAGCCGTTTATCTTTCTCCTCAGTATAGATTTGACAACTGCTGAGTAATGAAAGAAATATGGAATGCAGATAGCCTAAAAATCCAACCCAAACACCCCCCCAAAAAAGAGCAAGGGGAAGTGAGAAAGACATGAATAGTATAATGTGGTGTGAGGTTCTTCAATATAGCTAAGATAGAATGACAAATGATATTCTGTAGCTGTTGTTCTGCAGAGATGCAACTCTGACTATATCACCCCCCATGTCTTTTTTTCGCCAATTATCTGTCACTTATTTATTTGCTAACATTGTACAGATCATTCTTTTCTGAGCAACTCTGAAGAAATAGGCATTGTGCCTTTCAACCCTTCAGTGTAAGGAGAGTGCATTTCTGAATGTTATGTCTTACCAATAAAGGCTGGTTGAAACAAAGGTTACCCCCTTGAAATAGATGATAATGTTTTTGGATGCTATATACTTGCAGCTGCTGCTTTCCAGCCCGGACTCTCATTTCTATTAAAATCAATAGTTGGCCCAGCAGGGCACTGTTGTATAGTATGTAAATAAATGGGTGCTGTTGTCTCTCACTCTTCTTTTTTTCCCTTTTCAAATTTAGATATGCAATTTTCTTGGAGTGTATCAGGGTGTGTTTGAGACACAAGGCATATGAAGCTTAAGTGCTTAGCAAAACATAAGAAAGTTTTTCAATGCACTCCCCAGCAACTTTTGTTCATTAACTGCCAGTTCCATTAATTATGTTAATAATTGCACTCAGGCGAAAGAAATAAAACAAACCCCAATAACAAGCATTAACAATTAGTCAAGAAAAATTTTGTCTCATAAGGTGATAGCCTTACAAACTCGGAGATAGGGGAAAGGTCTCAATGCTAGACAATATGTATTTGCTAATTTTTGTTTCTGCAATTTATTGTATCTTTTTCACAATTTGTCCTGAACCTATAGCTTCAAGTATTTGATAATTTTGGTTATTTGGACTATATGAACTGAATATCTGCTTTTCAATAAATTCGCCTGAAAGGCCTGTTTCATACATCTTCCTTTATATTAATACATCTGGTCATATGCAATAGTTTACTTTTTTTGGCTGAAGACTTGGCAGATACAAAATGCAGATGTTATTCTTGTGACATAATCTGCTATATTAAGATTTTTGGCTATTGGTTGAAAAGTTTAGGGCTCAGTTGTTTATTTGCTTATCCAACCATTAGCTTCCTATGTTTACTTTCATAGTTTGAGATTAACAGCATGGTCTTTTTTTCACCATCATGGTTTTTTGATTAATAACACAGTAGAAGATGTTATGCCTGAAGGAGCTATTATTTGCCAAAATCAAAACACAGCTGTAGCACTTTCCCTTTAAGAAAACCATATCTCCCTCCAGATGTCTGCCTCTCTTTGATACAGAAGGGTACACTAAGTTCCATCTATAAACAGAATCCACTAATTAAGAATAATTGCTTAGGAGATTGGTACAGACTATTCAGAATCAGATGCATGTTCCTCTGAGATATCCATTAGCCTCTAATAAGATAATGTAGATGTGCCAGGCTGTTTCCTGTTTCCTTCTATTGTACCTTTATTGCCATATATGGACCAATGGGATGGGCTGAACAATAAGTGGATGTCCTTTTGCTCCCTGAACAGTACTCAAAGGAATGTTTGTTATTAGATTGCTTCTTCTGTTTAGTTTCACATCACTATGCTAATAAAGGAAACATAACACTCTGAAGGCTTTTTTACCTCTGCCATTGTAACTAGTTTATTGTTTAATTAAGTCTCTTTATATAGGTAAGGAAACAAAATGCAACATCTCACGCTCAAAGATGATCTATGGAAAACTAAACACCTTTTTGAAAAATTCCATCTACATGTTTTAAATAGTTATAAAGGTGGCATGAAAATCATGTTACTATATCTGACTGATTTACAGTTAACTCCTGGTAAATCTGTTGAATTATTCAATTCTATTCAGTGTGATACTATCAGCTAGCATAATAGAAAGCATATGCATAACCAAGGATTTCAGCATAAACTATAAACCCTTTATACATTAGATATACTGTGGTTTGTTTAACCTATCAGATCTTGATTTATTTTGAAAATAGCATTTAAATTTGTCTTCAGCTGCATAATAGCTAAGGGCATGATCAAAACCCTCCCCTGGGATAAGTGGGAAGAAATTACTGAAAGGTTTTTCTTGTGAAATTCCTCCTGATTTGTTCTGTTGAGTAAGGAGGGGTTTGCCTCTCTATGGAGCATACAGATCAGCCACAGCAAAGAAGAGCCAGACTCTCCCCTCAGAAAGGAAGGGTGGCCCAGTTGTTAGGGTGCTAGCCTGGGATTTAGGAGACTCAGGTTGGATTTCCTGCTCTATCACAGGCTTCCTGTGAGATCAGAGGCACTTAGTCATTGCTGTGTTCAGCATTGCAATGTCTAATTGCTTTAGGAGCCTCTCTCCATTTTAAAATGGATTTAGGCACATAGGCGTTGCAACACTGAGCACAGCAGTGCCTAAATATCTTTAAAAATCTGGGACTTTGAAAGAGACTATGTCTCAACTCCCTGTCTATAAAATAGTAACAGTAGCTCTCCTCTACCTCACAGGGGTGTTGAGAGGACAAATAGATTAAAGACATTGAAGTGCTTATCTACCACAGTAACGGGGGCCTTATACCTGAGAATTTCAGTAAGATCTGTGGGTAAGGTAGAATCCCACAATGCTGTTTTAGGAGTCCATAGTAGAAACCAGTTTTGATGATGTTGTTTTGGGGAAAAGGGGAAACAGAGTAAAGGAGAACAAAGACACTGATGTTGTGACTCTGTATATGTTGGCTGTCTTGTGGTGGAAATTGGAGAATGGCAGAAGAAGAGAGAAGAATGCTGGCCTGGTGCTGGATCCCAGCGTGATAGATGGGAGGACGGAACACAGTCTCCTCCGCTGACCGCTTGCTTCGACCAGGCCATCTGCCCTGGCTCCCTCACCAAGATCTCTTCCTGCCATTGATATGTATGCCAAGTCAATGGCACACACAGTCGCCCGTGGCTATGAAAGGGTTTTGTGAACTGAATTCAGTTATTGTTTAAGTGAAAGCAGCTTCACCAAACTCAGTAGCATCAAATGATAGTAAAATAAATGGAAGCAAATGGGAGTAAAGTAAATTAATAAACTCTAAGAGGATCAGCAGATGCTCAGAAAACAAAGTTGCTTTCCAAGACTGATCTTATATAAAATTAAAATAACGAGAAAACAGTAAAAAAAAAAAACAAACAGGCCCACTCCCTCTTCCCAGTCACAGATGTTTTTGTGTATAAGAAAGCAGTAGATTAAAACTACTGTTCAATTATATAAAACACAAGAAGAAATGGAAAAGAGATAGGTACACTTTGTATCTTAACTATAGCTGGTAAATATGTTTTTATGCTTTGAATCTATTCTAACCTTCTTTATTCATACTTCTGTGGCCTTCTGCTGTATCTCTCTAATCAAGCCAATAAAAGATCTATAAAATACAAAAAAGGAAATATATGCTTTGTCAAAGAAGAGTCACTGGTTGGTGCTCAGTGTACTGCACAGTATGGACATCTTTTAGCGTTTGAAAAGGCCTTCCATACGATCCCCTTTGTCCTTGCTCTTCCTATGAAGGGGTTCTGTTGTGCAACCCTTAGGCTGCTGAACTCCCATTCGTGATAATAGTCTCATGAAAGTTGATTTTATTTATTGAGTGGGTTTTCAGAAGCTCCTAAGTGACTTGGACATCTTTGAAAATCCCACCCATCATGCATAGGATTGAAGCCCAATGGGCCTGCCTGCATGAGTGAGGGTTGCAATCAAGCACCATGGTCACTAATAGCATGCTGCCCATGCAGGAAGTATTCCTTTGGCAGGGAGTGTTTGTTGGTTTTAATAACAGCAAATGAGCAGTGAGATGGAGCACCTTTCCTTGCAGCTGGTGAAGGTAGTGCTGCCTTTACTGTCCTAGAAAACTTTGGTTCAACCTATCTGAGAAAAAGAGAATGTCACTGTGGAACTGAAACAACACTGGCTCCTGGGAGCCTTCTTCCTCCACACCTAAGACTGATGTCTAATGCCAGACTTAGATACCACAGTAGTAAGGTCTGGATATGAATCCAATAATACTTGCAATCCTTTCTAATAATTTCTTCTACAATCTTTTGGGTATCTTATAAGTGTTGACCCACTCATACTTCATGTGAGTGCTAATTGCCTGTGGATACCCAGTTTTCGAACCACCACCATTTTCTTCATTATACCACGTTGCCTGTCTGCACATATATAAAGAACAAGACAGTGAATGAAGTTTAACATCCTGCCTGTTCTGCAGGAGATTTTCTTCCCTGAAGACTAATATCCAATGAATAGCAGTGAGTTTTTCGAAAGGCAGGAAAAGATTTAATGTTCCAAGAGTGTGTAATTTGTATATGATAACGGCTTATGTATGGACTGTCAGTGTTTATGATTATGTGATAATCCATAGTTTGGAGCTATAATATTTGCATGGACATGCACATTAAAAATGTTATGAAAATACTGATGCATTTTCAAGTAACTAGAAAATGTATTATAGAAAGTATTCCAGCATTGTTTGGGAAATGACTAGATGATGTTATTTTCATTTCTAATTTTTATTTTTCTACAAAAAGTAGTTATTTTTCATAAAAAATAAGTTAACATTCAACTATACAGGTATGTCTCTCTTTAGTAATTCTGGAGAGAGCAATGTAGCTGAGGTTTAAACGTTAGTGTCTTGAACTAATGTTTGAATATTTCAACAGTAATTCATTAACTTCCATCTGAAACTAGCCTCTCATAAGGCTAGTTGTATGGATAAGTGTTGGAAGAACTGGTCCTTGTGTTTTTTTAAATGGAAATCAAAGTATCTAGTCCACCTTTATGGAGTAATGTGCTGCAATTTCATTTTAGACATTAAAGACAAAGAAGCCAAAATGTAATCTGAAATTCTACTGCATTTGCACTTCTACATGATAAGTTTGAAAACTTGCTAGTGGGTACTTTATAATAAGTGAATTGAAGATAAAAGAAAGGTAGTATAATCGTGTGTGTAATATGTTGCCTGCTTAGCTCATCACACAGTCGTATTTCTGCTCTGTCTGAAATATTAGCAAAGGCCACTGCTGTGCACATTTTGATAATGTGTGCTGAGCTCTGCATGATTGAGTTAACAGAAATATAGTTGAAAATATTTGATAGTTTTATAAGCTGTATTTTATTTCTGGAGGCCTCATTTAATGATAAAGGGCCTCATTTATCCCTGGTCCAAGACCCTTGACTTCAGGGTGAATTTGTTCTATGTACCTCCCCAATTTATAAGCATCTGGGTATTAGGAAGTTGCTGGTGTATGGGATCTGCCCAAATTGCTCCTGGAAATTCAGTGAGATTTTATTTTTGTCCCTTCATTGTGAGATTCTTTAATATCTAACATCCCCCATCTCTTAACTTTCAGTTTTATCTTGATGCCATTGTGACCCATTATTTTGGCTATGAGTTGTCCTCCAAGACCAGTATTATTTCACTGATCTCCTGGAAGATGGTCCTCAAAAGCAACATGAGCAGCGCTTTTTCTGCCTTCCACCAAATGTTTGTTTAGTGCAATATACCAATCATTACATTCTCCTCCACATGCATGTCTAGCTTCATCTGTGTTAATGCTATTCACACATAAGTCACGCAGTTATCGAGTACTTGCAAGTACATTTGTTACCCCTTAAACATGCTGTGCTCAGCATAAATTGCTGTGTCAAAATGTGCATCACTAGTAGCCTTTCCCGCTAGTCCACATATAGTAGAAATATTCCACTTCTGTGTGACTTGCCAGGCAGGTAAACACATGAATTTCTCATTTTAATTCTTAATGACAACCCATGGACTGACTAGCAGCAACTACCCTTAAAAGCTGTGTTGTCACCATTTTCCCACCTCTGTCACTGATCTGTTTTGTCACGAGCAGGTCACTTCACTTCTGTGGTTTAGTTTCCCCATATCTAAAAAGGAGATCATGTTACTCACCCTGCATTGTAAATCGCTTGGTGATCTGTGGATGAAAAGCACTATATAAGAGGGAAATCTTCTTATTCTTTTTCTGCACCTGCTAAAGATTTCTGGGCTGACACTCTTCTGCATTGAAGCCTTTATACATCTGAGGACTTCACTTCATGAAAGCACGAAATGTCACGGATGCCTACTGACTATTTGCTGATGGGAAAGGCTAAGATTGCCATGTGACTCTTCCTCCTAACTCCTTTTGTAGGAGAACTTGAGGAGCCAGCCGTATTGCATTTGCTGACTTCTCATGCTTTTGTCCTCTTAAGAATCCAGTGTTGTGGTTAATGGTTCACATTTTGGTCTTTCTTAAGGTCATGAATATATGTGGACTTGGTGCTTTGGTCCATCATTAAGCAAATGAAAATGAATTGTACTCATTCTGATTGCTATAACTCCTAGTGACAAGAGTTCAGCATAGAGTCCATAAAATTACTACGCATTCAATGCCTTAAGATAAAAACAAACATCAACTAGTAGTGTTCACAGTCAGCAATAATAGCAACCTGTCACTAGATTTCAAAATCAGTTAAGACTTGGCAAAGGCCAAGCAAGTGATTGGCGGAAAAGATAAGCCATACATCATACCCTGAAATCTAATGAGATAAATTAGACATTCAGAGGGAGCAAATTTCACTTTTTAGGACACCACCAAAAATGCTCCTCCTCCAGTTCAAGACTTTGAATCTAGAGAGTATCACAAAGAGGAGCATCTCAGTTATTCTGATGAGGCATGGAGGGAGGAAGCTAAGTCCCCATTGATATATGGCTTTAAAAATTGTAACCACCACCTTCCCTTGCACCTGAAAGCAAAAGAGAAGCCCACAGAAGAGCACAAGGGTAGTTTATTATTACACCAGCATGAAATAGCTGAAGCTTCTGAGTGTTCTTCAAGGGAAGCCCCAAGTAAAGTGCATTATATAAAATACTATAATTATTTACACTAATAGATACGTTTGTTGGCAGTCTAAGGGCTTGTTTACACTGTCCTTGAGTTAGTTAATACATGTTCCCAGTATAGGCAGTACCCTAAGACAAGAAGTCAAGGATTGAATGGGCTATCAACAATGAATCACAGAGATGGTTCTTCTGGGCCAGAACTGAGACATTTCTGGTGAAGTAGAGTGGGGAGCTTGCACTGCCGGCACTCATTCTGTATCTGTTATGGGGATGAGTCTTCAGGATTGAAAATGCATGATCTGTATTTGCTAAACACACTTTAAAAAAATACACCCCAAATATATTTCTAGGATTTGACTTGTGTTGATATATTGTATCTTCAAGAACATTTAATCTTTACTTGATTTTTCCCTCCCCATCAGGATTTCAGCTAATTTGGTTGATCAAAGTTCAGAATTTGGCGGTTTTTAAAACAGAAGTTGTGTCTGATTAGCAATAAAACATTCAGTGCTGAAATCTTGGCCCACTGAAATTAATTGGATAGGGATTTCATCCCTGGGATTGTCGGGCCCATGTTATGGGACACTGGTAAATACTTCTCTTTACAAAGTAAGCACAGAACAGAAAGATTTTCAGCTTTTATGCATAATATACCAATATACTTTATTTTTTCCCCTCCAGAATAAATCAGCATGCATCTGTAGAGTGAAGCTATCTTTCCAGAAAAAAAAGTTATTTAAATAAGCACCTGAACTGCACACCACATGCACAGATTAGGAAAAGAAGATTTTCTGTTCTCAGTCTGCACGGCAAGAATATACTGGAAAAAGCAGTAGAAAGCAGCAATGAAATAAAGGATTGTTATCTAGTGAATTATCTTCTCATCCTCACACAATCCAGCTCAAGCAGTACCTGCAGGTTTGTCAGCCTCTTCCATTCACAAGTTCAGATATTCATTTCCTGGCCTGGAGTAATGCAACATAGTATTTGTACACTTCATAGCCTTTGAAGTATTAACATGACAACCAGCAGCCACACGTGTCCAGTACCAACAGTGAATGGACATATGAATCACTATCCAACAGCCCCATATCCGTTACTTTTTCCTCCCGTCATTGGTGGACTTTCACTTCCTTCCCTTCATGGACTCCAGGGTAACCCACCAACAAGTGGATGCAGCACCCCATCACCTGCAAGTAAGTGCCCAGTTATTGATTCTTATGGCTGTTATTTACAACAGTAGAACCTCAGAGTTACGAACATCTCAGGAATGGAGATTGTTTGTAACTCTGAACAAAACGTTATGGTTATTCTTTCAAAAATTTACAACTGAACATTGACTTAATACAGCTTTGAAACTTTACTATGCAGAAGTAAAATGCTGCTTTCCCTTTATTTTTTTTGCTAGTTTACTTTACAGTACTGTACTTTTTTCCTTTTTTTTTGTTTGTGCTGCTCCCTTATTTTGTACTTCCAGTTCGAAATGAGATATGCGGTTGACTGGTCAGTTCGTGACTCTGATATTCATAACTCTGAGGCTTTACTGTAATTTCGTTTATTAAAGAATGAACACGTTGATTATTGTCAGGTTAATTATAGCTGTTCATTTGCCCTTTCTTTAAAAACAAATTTATTTTGAAATATGATTTTTATTTTTCTTTGCCTTTTTTAAAAAAAGATAATGAACATGCAATAGTATGAAATATTCCAGCTATGAAAATCATGATAAGACCTGCTAGACATTAGGAAATCTTGCGTTGTTATTCGTTCGTAGCTGTGATGATACCTTATCATACCACTATAGTTCAGACCATATATGTGTTTTTAACAAATCACAGAGAAAAATAATTTCTTCTCTCATTAGCAAATAGCTATTGCCTATGTTAGTACATAATTAATAGTGCTTTTTTGTTTTGCTTCCCTGTTGCTTGCCATACTAAGGTCCCAATTCTGTAGCTGCATATAGAATCCCCACGTATGCATCTGAAACACATACTAAGTGTACTAGCCAAAATGAGTTGTTCATTGCTTTTTAATGAACACTACCATGTTTCAATGCATTGAAAGGAAGGGCCATTGGTCCAAGTGATATTCTCAATTACACTAGTGTAAACCCAGTGTAACACCATTTAAGGAAAGTGAGTTACTCTATATTTTCAGTGGTGTAACAGTGCAGAGTTAGGCCCTACGTGAGGAAAAGCAGTGCATGCTTGGTGGGATATTGGGGGAGTATTCTGTTTCATTTCACAGCTCACATTTATTGTACAGATGTTTGTTAAAAGACCTTGCTGTGAATGCTCCATATTAAGAAGTCTTTTGACTAAACAGAAAGCTACAAAGGGCTTGCAGAGTATTGATATTAGCTACTAAAATATGTGCTGGAGTGAAAAAGCATGAAAAGTTTTGCATTCCAGACAAGGAAGGAGAGGAAAAAAGAAGAGAACCATAGAAACGAAGAAGGAAAGCAACATTTTAGCATGAGGCACAGGAATGAAGAAATTCAAACGCTCGTTAATGCCACTTGCATGTGAAGCTCCTCCTTTATTCACGTACCCATTATGGGTGAACACCTCGCCTTACTGAAATAAATGTGTTTTGCTATTAACTTCAAGAGGGACGTGATTTCCCCATGCATGTAGACTTAGTGAGACTACATGCAGGCATATTGTTTCCAGGGTCAGACTCTTAGTTTCTTCTGTTTTATTGCACTGCATGATTTCTTTTATAGGATGTAAAGAAGAAACAGCTACAAGTTAGAAAACATTTTAAGCATTTGATTTCCCAGTCCCTTTAGAAGTGATCAGAATACTGAACTGAGTTTTTGCTCTGATATTGCACGAAAGTTCTTCTGTCACATGGACCAAATAGATGATTAATTCACAGCACCTTTCTGAAGACATGTATTGCTAAATATCCAAAATATATAGGACTGTATATGCACAATCATGTTCTTATTACATTAAGATTGTATTGAAATCAAATCAGTAGTTGTGACTACTGAGCATTTCGAAAAATCAAGCCGAATGTATGTTTAGGCACTCAAAACAAATGGCCAGTTTTGAAAATATGGGAATGTCTCTTTAAATCTCCACTGTCATGGTCTGGTGCTCCAATTTTCAGTATTTTCACAAGTGCTTGCCTTAGGTCAGACACTTTTATCCATATTTACATACGCAAGTAAAATTAACCTGATTCTTTAGAGGTGCTGAGCACCAGCAGTTCTCATTGACTTCACTGACCATAAATATCTGGTCACTTCAGAGCCTAGCACTAGGTACCTGTATATGAAAATTATGGCCTCTCTGTGAAATGTTGAAGGGGCTCAATGGGACAAAAATTTCTTAGGGGAAGAGATCCCTGCAAGACAGCTGGCCTTTTTGGTTGATATTTCTCACTTATTTTGTTTTCCGGTCTTACAGAAGTGGCAGCCTCTTTTGAATTTAGGCCTTTAGAGTTCTGGTAAGTTATTTATAAATCATTCAGGAGCCCCGAGAAAGGAACCTAGTGCATTGACTTTATATCTTAAGAGGCTTGGATTAAGATTTTTGAATGTAGTCAGAGTGGCCTATCCTAACTAATTTTTCCACTTCACAAAACTACCATGCAGTTTGGTACAGTTTAGCATGGTCAGCAGTCTTTCTATTAAAATGAGAGCCAGAACTGGACAGTGGGAGAATACAATTCTGTAGTGAGAAGTTATATGTGGGGAAACTTGCCCAGTATCTGCCTGAAGCCCTGCACTATATGTGACTGTATCCTCAGTGCTGTATCTTTCTATATCTTTCAACTGCATGAGTTCAATATTCTATTTTAGATAATAGGAACATTGTCAGGAATAAAGATCTCTGGTCCCTTTAGTTTTTTTTAAAACAATGTAATTTATCAGCTTTTGTTCAGAGCTATCAAAGTTGGTACAGTTTAAGTTGAAAGACTTCATATAATTTTACTGTACTATTTTTTGTTCTGTCTTGACTTCAGACTTTTTCCATTATACCAAGTACTTGTAAATTCAGCCATCTTGTATCTACAGTTGAAACTGACATGTCATAGAAATAAGAGGTCTCATCATCAGCCCCTTCTCCTATTAAAGAGACAAAAGGCTTTTAGACATATTAATTTTATGGGCATAAGTGGCCTACAGTGAGAGAACTGTGTTATAGTGAATTAATTTCACTGATGTTGATAATGGTGTTGACTCTTTCACCTCTGACTTGACTTCTGTTTTTAGACTGAGATACATAATGAAAAATACTTTATAATTATAAGGTTGGTCAAAATGCTAAAAAGGTCAGTAACAGAAAAAATATTACCTTTACACATAGGTGAACTGTATGTTAAGAGTGAATGAATAAAAGAGAGACTGTGGTTAAGAAGAAAATTACTTTTGTAAGCATGATTGATTCACCTAGTGCTGTACTAACCCTGGGCAGCTGAAAGCAGAGATTTTCAGTAGTCCCATTTGGCAGTACTCAGTGTGCATGCTCATGCAATAGCATTCATAATGATGAACCACAAACCTTTTCTACTTCAAAAAAATTAACTGAAATAGTTACAGGATGGTTGGTTTCGTAATGGTATTTCGAGCTTCAGTGGGTCATTTTGTTCTCATTTCCTGTGGCTATGAATCCATGAAAAAATGTGCATTGATAGTACTCTGGACAAAGAAGTTCTTCTTGGGACCTAAACAGGGACAAAGACAACATGGAAGAAAATGGAGGTCAGAGCCACTTTAATATCTTGTAAGTCAGAATCATACACCAGCAACTGTTGGGCTAGTTCTTTGAGTGATGTCTCTATGGGTTCTCCATTTGCTGATACAACAGTGCCCCCTGTGCCTGGGACTGGAAATCTTCATTAGCAGTGTCTGTCGGACCTTCCCCCTCTTGTGCTGTGCGCAGGACGTATATATAGCGCTGTGCAGTCCGACCACCCCCAGTGTCTTGTCTACTGCCTTTGGTCTGGAATAGAATGGAATCCGCAGCACAGTAGTTAGTATTTTCTTCTTCTTCTCCTTTCCTCTTCTATAAAAAAAAAAATTAATTATTATTTTTATTTTGTCTTTACCTTTACAGTTCTTTCACAGCTTGAGTTTCGGTTTTCCCCCACTTCCTTCCCTTCTCAATTGGGAAGCTTTTCCCTCCACCCTTATGTCCAGATCCCCTGGGTTTAAGAGGGTCATTTCTTGCAGAGCCACCTTCCTGGTAAGGGATGGCCACATGCAGTGTATCTGCTCTCTGGGAGAGAGACACGTCCCACAAAAGTGTTCCCACTGCCTTGGCCTGATACCCAGGGCCAGAAATCACTGGGATATTAGATTGAAACTTCTCCTTATGGCTGGCATCAGGCACAGGCCCAGACTCTTCCCCAGAGAGGCCCTCATGCCAGTGGCAGTGGAATCATCCCAAAAGCAGGGAAGTCTTGCTCCCTCCGTGACCCCAGACCCTCCGTGACCCTGCCCGGCCCCCCTCTTCCAGCTGAGGCCCCATCCCCGGCCAAACTGGAAGCAGGAGCTGCGGATCCTTCACCTGCTCAGGGATGGGGGGCCAAGAGCAGGCCCCAGCCCATGTCTTTGCCCCATGGGCCCCCTTCCCAGGACAGGAGAGTCTGTGGCTTTCCATAGCTGCCCGCGCAGCTCTTACCCCAACCCGAGTCCTACTGGGGGTGGTGGGGGGGGCTGCAGGGCTTGGCCAGGGCCCAGGGCTGCTCTTAGCCCTTCCCCCACCCCCAGGCAGGTGGAGGAGGCACCCTGGTCAGGCTCCAGCTGCTGGCCTGGCTGGTGAGGGCAGGGCCTTGGGGGAATGGGGAAGTGTGGGGGTGGCCATGGCAAAAAATGAATGGGCCAGGCCCCTGACACCCCCCCACTCCATTCCGGTGCCCCTGTCTCACGCTCTTTCAGGTCATCTGCCAGTCCTCATTTTCCCTGTCCCCTGAAGAGAAACTGATTCCTTGCTCCTTTGGATGACAAGAAATGAGCTTTCTCCTCACACTCTGAGGCACAGCCCACCAGAACACCGTCCCCAGCGAGGTCGTTTACCTCAGCCTCTGATGGGATACATGCTCCAGGGCTCATCTGAGCACCTCCAGTACCAGTTCAAAGAAACAGTCAAAAGACTTTAACTGAGCAGACCTACATCCCTTGGCACCATTTCCCAGCTCTGAGGACCAAGCTTGGCCACGTTCAGGAGCTATGGCACCGATGCCATTTCTGGCACCAACGAAACCATCAACATTGATTAAGACCTTGGCACCAGCAAAATTATCAGCACTGACCTAGTCTCAGAGACATACACCCTGCCTTCGGTGCATTGTCTGCCTTCAGAGCTGTGTCTTCCATCGACACCGATGAGGCTTTTTACCCCTCCACATGACTTCAGATACCCGACGGAGCGGCTGGTCTCTGACACTCCTGAGTCTCCTCTTCTGTGATGTGACCTCTCCCCACCACTTCCACCGTTTTCTCCAGACTCATGCCGCTCCTCCCTCTCTCCACCAAGAATGGCACCTCTCTTCCCTAGTGGTGGTGATGAGGAACACGAGGGCCTTTAGTGTTCCCTTGACTATGGGGCAATTCGTACCTGCCCATCCTCACTATACGCAATCTCCTGCTGATCATAAAGCCTGGCAGAGACCACCATGGATGTAGCCATATGTGCCACTCCCACCAAACTGGCTGTATTGGGAAACCTTGCATAGGGGGCAGTTCTCCCTACCAGGGAGCTTTGATGGATACCTACACTTCTCCCTTCTCTACCTATTTCTCTCCCTCAGGAGGTCAAACCACTGCTGGCATTAACTGAACAGGAGGAGGAAGAGTCTCCACCAACTTTATATTTTTCATCCTCTTCTCCTGATGATGCCCCAACCCCCCCATCTGCCGACGATTTCAGACGCTTTCAGGAGTTATTCCGCTGGGTTACAGAATCTTTCGAGATCCTGTTGGAGGAAGCTAAAAACTGCTGGATATACTGCACATATTCTCTTCCGCCAAGATCACATTGCCAATCAATGAGGCTCTTTTGACCTCACAAAGGTGCTGTAGCAGTCTCCGGCGTCTATCCCTCCAACCTGCAAACAGCCAACAGAAAATACTATGTTCTGGTGAAGAATGAGGATTCTTATTTTCGCACTCCTACCCAAATTCTCTAGTGGTCAATGCCGTGCAAAAGAGAGACCATCAGTTCCAGTCCTATTCTAATAAACCAGACAGAGATTGGAAACATCTGGACCTATTTGGATGCAAGGCATATTCATCAGCCACACTCCAATATATGCTTTCAAACTATGCAGCCCTTATGGCAAAGTATAACTATGTAAACTACTCCAAATTGGAGGAACTCTGTCATGATCTACTGGAGACCAAGAAGGAGCAATTCCAAGCCTTCATATTGGAAGGACACCTCCTAGCCTGTACAGCCCTAAAACTCTCACTAGACTCCACAGACACTGCTGCTTGATCCATTGCAACTTCTGTGGTCAAGAGGCGTGCATCGTGGCTCCACCCTTGGGTTTTCCTAAGGAGGCACAAACCACAGTAGAGGACTTACTGTTTGAAGGCAGAAACTTTTCGTGGAGCTCACGGATAATTCTCTGCACTCCCTTAAAGATTCCCTGAGTTTCCTGAGGATATACACGCCGGCACCAAAGGGATGCTTGGGGAAGTACCAAGTCCCCTTACGATTCAATACAGAACAATACACTCCTCGATGACACTATGACATCCAGCACCAACAACGAAGGCCTCCTAATAAATGTAAACAGTCCACTCCTCAGGGGTCTACCTGTCACATATCACCACCAAAGCAACAAGTTCGATGGTGCGATTGAGGCCCTGAGAAGCACCCCTTTTTTCCAGGCATGCCCACCATCTTTGATATTCCATCTGTTTGATGACCGACTGGCCCCATTCCTGTCATCTTGGGAGTCTCATCACCTCGGACAAGTAGATCCTAGAGATAATCAGGGAAGGATACTCTATCTCCTTCCTATCTATCCTGCCACTTCCACCTCCCCTATCCCTTTTCAGGAACCTCTTTCATGATTCCATTCTCTGGGGAGGAAATAAAACATCTTCTGCAATTGGGAGCCATAGAACAAGTCTCTTCCCTCCACAGGGGACAGGGCTTCTACTCCCACTATGTACTTATTCAGAAAAAGTCCAGCGGCTGGTGTCCCATCATGGACCTTCACAACCTAAACAAATTCGTCAAACTGCAATGCTTCAAGATGGTTACTCTCTCCACTATTATCCCAGCAATGGAACAGGGGGACTGGTGTGGACTTTCATATTTCCATACGCCCTGCACACAGATGATTCTTCCGATTTGTTGTGGGCACAGGCTACTGCCAGTACAAAGTACTGCCCTTTGGACTATCTGCCGTGCCTCGGGTGTTCTCCAAGGTCCTCATGGTAGTCATTGCCTATCTGAGGAAACAAATAATCATCATTTTTCCATACTTGGATGACTGTCCTCCCAAGGCCCCATCCGAACACGATGCTGTCTTTTTCTGTTGCAATCTGAATTAGAACTCACATTTTTAAATTTTAAGTTTCTGTTTTTATATTATCAGAAAACTACATAAAAGCCAAAGAGATCAGTTGTTGCCAATACATATATGTACCAGAATTGAAAGGGAAAATTCTCTTTTAATATAATATTTAGTGGATTGGCAACATAAATAGCAATGTGTTCACAATGCAGTCTGAATACAAATACCACTAAACTATGTTATGAAATAGTCATGCATCTTACGGGATTTTTAATTGAGTTTTAAATACCTCCACACAGATAAAACTACCTGGATTAAATCTAAATGAGGGCTAGAGGCACAAACAAATGGAGTCCACGTAAAAAAAGAAAAATCCCCTCACTTGAGATGGTCCACTTTCTCCTGAGATGGTCTCTTGTCATCCTCCTGATGAAGCAGCCCACAGAGCAGTTAGCTATTAACAATCATATGATGATCCACCTGTTATTCTCTCTGTGACTTACTGCTCCAATCTGGTCCTCAAGCCCCTGACCATAAGACTTGGATCCCAAGGATCCTGCCTTCATTTGTCCCAGGAATGTATAGGGAGGGATTGAGAGATGTGACCATATCATAATAAAGGACTTCGACAGAAAGTCAATAAGGTGAGTAACTGATCCACTTATTAGATAATCATAACCATTTTACATGGAGAGTCTATGCGGTGGCAACAATAGAGTTAAGGTAATTTAACTGCACATTTAAAACTGCATACACTGGAAAGTATGGAAAAGTGTAATCTTAAAATAGAATGTTCCACCTATTCTGTTCAGTATAGTTCTTTTGGACATGTGTAGAATTCTGAAAAATAAAATTGTTCAAGAATGTGGGATAGACAGGGAATAGAGTCCACTCTGACAATGCTATATGAACCCTTATCTAGCTACTAAATATAGTAATACTATGGTTTTGAAATAGCACTTTTGAGATACTCAGGCGAGGCAGATTGTTGTTTTAAAACATTATTATGTTCTGTTAGGAAGGTTTTCTCTTACATTGTTGCTGGCTATTTACAACCTGGGCTCCAGCTCAAATTCTTTTTGGGAGGGGGGGGCGGGGGGGAATAAATATGGACTGACTGACATCATTAAACTAATACAATAGAATGCAGTATTTTTAATGTGTTACAACGTAGTTTCCCCAGCTCCACCCCTTGTAGGCATTCATTTATTTTTCCAGTTCACCTGTTAATCATTGTATTGACACAAAAAGTCCTCCCAAAAGCACTCTTTGGTAGATTGCATTAAATATGAATAGTGGATATTCATTACGATGCGTTGCCCCCAAGAGAGTGCTAAACTATCCGCATTACTCAGGAACAGGCAAATACAGACAAATTCTTCAGCTATTCAAATAGTTCAGTGTCTCTCTGTATCTCTGATAAAATAAGACTATATCTCTATTTCCTTAATTACCTAGAAGGTCAAGGACTCCCAGTTCCCACTCTATCTTACAGTGCTACAAGAGGGGAATGTTTCCAGTGGTGGTTGAATCACAGTAAATATGTGATGGATTTTTTTCACTCAGCGTAGTTATAGTTTTCAACAGCTGCACATTAGTCTAATAATATTGCTATATCTGTATCGAATTAGGGGAAAAATCTGATATAAGTTAAAACTTTAAAGAACTTCATCTGTTTTATGTTTTTCAGTAGTTACAGCTTTCTGAGTAGTCTGCTTTTCACCTTTATTGCCTCCTCTTTCTTTAAATCCCATCTCACACTGAAGGCTTGCCATATACTCATTGCCATTTGCACACCTCTGCAATTGCCAGCTGTCTTCAGACATCGCCTTTTATCATCACCTGTGCCCATTTTATTTTTAAACATAGTTCTTATATTCAGAAGGTGGGATAGGCAGAATCTGAATATTAATTTATTTACATACAGGCAATATGGTATCATGCTAGCAATTCTGATATGAGATCCCCAATACAATATCCTGCTAATGACATCAGCCCTAACCTTAAAAGACTCTCTGCTTTTGGAACAAGCTGCCATCAATTCTTCCTGGATTCATGTAGTCTGAGACTCCTAAAACAATCAGACTGTTGGATTCAAAAAAACTATGTAATATGTTCTGTGATGGTTTCATGATAGGAACAGTTTTAAAGTACAGCTGATAAATTTTGGATCTCTGTTATGGTATTGTCATCTTCTAATGTGCTCTATGAAGCATAACACTTTTAAATGTGTTCCCCCTAAAAGTTAAACTACTCGGTAATAGCCCTTCCCTCAGACTAACTGCCCATGACTCCTTTTGTAACTCCGCCCTATCAGAGTGATTTCTGGTTATCCCATAGATGTAAGCCTCTTAAGAAACTAGCAACAAGGTTTCCTGGACTTGAGAATCAGTTCTGCAGGTAGAGGGACAGAGTAGACCTGCTTTCAGATAAGAACCAATTTTTAGAAATTCTCTAAGCATACAGATGGCTGAATCTGTTTCTAGTAATTATCCCCATAAGTTCTCTTCCCAGTGCCCATGGACTTGCTAATGTCTACAAGTGGTAGTATCCTTAGTTCTCTTACAGAATTGTTCCCCCACTCGTGGACCTTGAAACAAGGATATTCTGTAACAAAACATTTAATTAAAAAGAATCTATAATTGAAACTAACAACCTATGAGCACCATGAGCCCAAATCTTGAAATGCATCAGAGCAGGGTCTGTTGGCCTGCATGTACAGTAGCTCTCCTCATGCTCCCGACCAAGGGTATAAGAGGCCATAAGGATTGATGCCTCTTCAGTTCCTTCTTACCACAACATGGCCTGAGTAGGAATGGTGTCCTCTTTCATTCTGTTGTTTAACCAGTGAAGAAAGAAAATGTTTGTAAATAGTTATCTATCTTAGCTTAATAGTTAGTAGTTAAAGTTTATAGTTAGCATAGGAATTTCTTTTCCACCAGTTGGGGGGCCTTTTCCCAGCTCTGGGACTATGCCCGAGTCCTGGGATTCAAGAATTGTGTTTCTTGCCCTCGCGCCTTCTCCATCAGTGATGAACATCAATGGTGCCTGTAGTAGGTTTGGGTGAAGCACATATCTCTGCAAAGTGCAGTATCTGTGGCTTCTTCTCAGCCAGAACTCAAGAAGCCCAGGAGTTTTGCCTATGAAAGCACCTGATGGAGAAGATTATGAGGTCCCTGTCCAATCTGAGCCAGAGAAACCACCTCTCTGTATATTGGCTTCAATTGACCAGCAGTACTCCTCCAAGCACGTGATTTGGGATCTAAGCCCAAGGTCTTTTCTTGTAGAGCTCCCCGTGAAAGTAGTGTGCACTCTCATGGTATCAAGGACAGATCTCCGTCAAGGACTGTCCATAAGAAACATGCCTCCTCCCTGAACCTGTCCAGGTTCGGTGAAATGTCACGCCTGGAACCGGCTCCACTGAAGACCCCCAGATTGGAGGGCAAAGCATGTAAAAAGAAAATCCACTGGTTCCATCAGTCACCTTGGTACCAAAGTTTAAGGATAGATGTTCACTGTTTCTGTCTACCTCATTTATCTAAAGACCACCCAGCTGCCACAGGTGCACCGAGTCCTTCAGACTTCACTGCTGGAACCTCTTGATCACCAGGGTGCATGGAGATATACATAACACCAGAGGACATATTCTTTCCTTATCCACAGCTTTCACTTCTTTCCAGCCCTGCCCTCCTGAGCAATGTCCTTACTTCGGTGGAAGAGTCTATATTAGTATTCCAGGAGCAGACCCGTCTCCAGCCATCCGGCAGGAGTGCCATGGTACCGATAGCACTGCTGCTACTGATGGAACAGTTCTCAGACGTAGACGAGTCAGAGGAGATAACCATGCCAGTATCTCCATGGAAACACTTAAGCCCCATCAGGCAGTCGATGAGTTATGCTCACCATTCCTGTGGGTATGACCTCCCCCCAGGGACCATTGGTAGCAATTCTCTTGGGGTCCTGCACAGTTAATTAACCCCTCTTTCTGGCCTTATTGGTATCCATATAGCAAGTGTTTGTGCTGTTCTCAGGAGTCAGACCACTCCTCTCTCTCTCTTCAGCCGGTTCCATCAGTGTGTGAGAAAGTAGAGCCGGATTGGATCTGCAGGTACTGACAGCTCTGATGAGTGCCTCTTCATCATCCCTGGATGAAGCAGTCATTCTTTCTTCATCTTCTCCACCAGATGACCACCCCAGAACCAGGAGCTGTTGCAAAGAGTTGCCAGAGACCTATAGATCCCATTCGAGGAGGTCCAGGATTCTTAGCACTGGTTCCTGGACGTCTTGAAGTGCAGAGACCCAGTAAGGTGGGCCTTCCCGTCAGTGAGGCCATACTAGAATGGGCCAGCATGGTGTGACACACTCCAGCATCCTGTGCTGTCACATACACACAAAAAGTCTAGAGAGATTTTGTTCCTGCTAAAGGAGCTGCATTTTTGTTTTCCCATCCTGCCCCCAACTCACTGGTACTATAGGCTGCTACAGAAAGAGCCCAGTTGCACTATCAAAGGGCCACTACAGCAGATAAAGGCTCTAAAACACTGGACCTCCTGGGGAGGAAGGTCTTCTCCTCTGTGGGGCTGCAATATCATCTGCCAAGCTTCATTAGCGACATACAACTTCAATAACTATTCTAGGCTTGCGGACTTCAGAGATAAGTTTCCCATGGAGGACAGGCCCCAATTTCATCCACTTTTAGATAAGGGGAAGTTAGTGGCAAAAGTAGCTCTCCAAGCTGCAGAGGATGCCACAGATGCAGCTTCCATAAATTTGGCCACTGGTTTGGTCATGAGGAGGGACTCTTGGCTGCAATTATCAGGGTTTCCTAGGGAGGACCAGGACCTCCCCATTGATGAGTCCTACCTCTTTAATGAGAAAGTGGATGAGTCCCTGCACTTACTAAAAGACATAATCGATTCTGTGTTGCCTGAGAATTTATACTCCAGTCCCCAGGAGGAAACACCAGAGGCAGCCTTATAGACCAAGGCCACACCTTCCTCATGCACCTTATTACCAGCACCCTGTTGAACTTCCATGGAACACCAGAGGATTCAGAGGTCTCGCTTCTTGGCCCCTCTACTGCTGTGGCCTCTACTCATGCCCAACCACCGGCCATGGGATATTTTTGACATATTGGTCAAGAACCATGTGCCATCACTCATACCACCCTACTCTTTCTCTGTCATCTTTTTGGGTGGTCTTACACTTTATGCTTTCAACTGGAATGAGATCACTACAGACACTTGGGTTCTAAAGATTATCCATCAGGGATAATCCATAGAGTTTCTCTCCCTCCTGCTTCACACCTCCCCTTCCTGGTCCCTCTTCAGGGACCACTCTCACAAGGTGATACTTCAACAGGAAGCAAAATCTCTTTCATACTTAGGGGCAATAGAG
The DNA here is from genome assembly GCF_007399415.2 of Gopherus evgoodei. NCBI lineage: Eukaryota > Metazoa > Chordata > Testudines > Testudinidae > Gopherus > Gopherus evgoodei. The sequence continues at coordinate 71,735,211 of NC_044323.1, forward strand.
TGTGTCCTGCCTCCTTACCATGGGAGGGGGTTCTACTCCCCATATTTCCTAATTCCCAAAAAACACAGAGAGTGGAGACTCATCCTGGACATGTGGCAACTCAAGATCTTTCTTCAAAAGCTGAAATTCCAGTGAGCTCAGTGCCATCAAGGCAGACCCTCCTTAAACAGCATTTCACAAAGAAAAGGTTTCTCTTTGATTACCCCACAAATTTCTACCCAAGATTGTCTCTGAGTTTGACGTCAATCAGACAATACACTTACAAATATTTTTTCCAAAATCCCATGTTTCCTCTGACGACCAGAGAATATACTCTCTCGCTGTCCAGTGTGCCCTTGTGTTCTATCTATAAAGAACCAAATCCATAAGAAAATCACTGAGACTTTTTATCACCATTGCAGAGAGATCACCTGGGTAAGCCATATCCTCTGAGAGAATTTCTAAGTGGGTTTCAGGATGCATCTTAGAGTGCTATGATATAACTATAATTCCTCCCCCTGGGGGGTGTCAGCTCACTCCATGTGAGCACAACTGCCTTCACAGCATTCTGGTTGAAAGTCCCACTGCAGGACATCTGCAGGGCAAGCGATATGTTTGCAATGCACTATGCTGTAGTTCATGTCTCGGCTGCAAATGCAGCAGTCAGACTGGCAGTATTGCAGGCATCTTTGCTACTGGCTTCCTTCTACCTGTCCCCAGTCTGACACTGCTTGCCAATCACCCGCATGTAGAATATACATATGGTTCATTTTTCTTTTGGGTGCTGAAGATTACTTAGTGTAATTGGAGATTCTTCGAGATATGTAGTCACTATCTGTATATCACAACCCACCCTCCATCCCCTCTGCTTTGGATCCTGTTGGATTTGTGGTGAACAGAGGAACTGCAGAGGCGTCAACCTGCACTGCCTGTTATACTCTGGGTTGGGAGCATGAGGAGAGCTACTGTGCATATGTGGGCCAATGGATGCTGTGGTGAAGAATTTCTGGACTTGGGTGCATGGCGCATATATGTGCTAATGTGTGAAATACAGATTAGGACCACACATCTTGAAGAACCTCCAGTTGCAGTAAGTACACTTTTGAGCTGTATGTATAGCAACTAACATGAGCAGATTTTCTTTTTAGAGTGAATAATATTGTATGGACTGATCTTACAGAGGATGCACTGAGGCACATTCCTGTGATTAAATGGAGCTCCATTGTAGAATTCTGGAAAGAAAGTAACTTTGGGACACAGAAGTGTGAGTTCTTGGGAGGAGTTGTTAGTGGAATGACCTTGATAACTTTCATTCTTTACTATTTTTATGTTTTTGTGTGTTACATTCTGAACAGCATGTGACATTTAATCAGAAAGCTTTATTTCAGATTACTATATCCCACTTTTTTATTAAGAGAGCTTTAACTCTTTTCTCAGCTGGGGATTACAGTCTCTTCTCTTCTATTTTGGAAATACTGGGAATAATTCTTGCGTTACATATGTTTAATTATTTTCAGCTATGTTAAAGGCAGCAGATTTCCAATTTAAAATGATAAATACCCATCCAAACTGTTGAGTCTTGAAAGGGTATGGAATCCATTTTCCTTTTCTTTGTCCTTGAGTACTGTTTCCCTTTCTTACTGCCTAGAATAGGCTTACATCAGTAATATTCATAAATGATTTACAAAAGTAATTCCTGTGTAATAGCTTGGGACTTCAAGATTTTATGGTGCTGCCAGATGTGCTATCAAACAAAATTATCTGGTTCAAAAAACTTGATAAATCTAGTCAGAATAAATTCCCTGAAGCAAACACACACTCCCACCCTCCCTCAAGAAAAGTAACCATAGCCCATAAAATTGTTAGGCTCTCTTTTGCCACATGTATGAAATTAGACCTAACGTTGTATGTGAACGTTATGTTTGAAAAAAGAAACAAACAGTAAGGTCTTGCCTTTATTAAGTACTCCTTTCCCTCTGTGACACCACACATGGTAAGAGTAGATTTCAGTGATTTAAACTTCACTCATGGGACAACGGCTGTATAGTCTAAATATTGCACTCTTAATATATTGTATGACTCCTGAACATTATAGACCAGATTTTCAAAAAAAAAGGCTCAGCATGTTGGCTGCTGCTCAAGAAGAGGTTGGCTTATAGTTGGAATTTAAAAGGAAGTCAATGGGAGTATGCAAACGATACATATAGAAACAAGGGTACAATTTGTCCTTTTGGTATTCTGCAATAATGAAATGTAATAGAGTAAGTCTAGCTTTTGCTCTAAATTTCCTGAGTTTTGTCTGTTTAAGTTGGAGTTGAGACTTAATTTTAGTGAAGTTTTATGTATGTACATTCCTTTTCTAAAATGTCTGGAATGCAAGAGGACAAGACAATAGAAAATACAGCTTCAAAGGAAGGGAAATTAACTTGAAACATTCATGATATCGTCTTTCCATGTAAATATGTGTTTAGGACAGAATTCTGACCTCAAACATACATGCACAACTCTCATAGGGGTTCTGGAGCCCATTTTGAGGGCAGAATTGGCCCTTAGACAGTTTTATATATGTGCATTATTTACTGAAGTGTCTTTCACTGCTTCTTAGAAAGTAAAGCCCTGATCCTGCAACTGGATCTCTGCAGGCACTTAAGTGTGTATACAATTTATACTTACATGTAATACTTAGATCCTTCTTCAAAAAATCAGATTTTTATTTGATGTGCATGTTGACATGTGCACTGCTCAATAATTTGAGGATATAAATTATGCAATTTCTGTTAAAAAAATAGTTTCTGTGCATATGCAGTAATCACTTTTCAAAGTTAAAGATTTAATCTATTTTCAAAGTTTCATAACATAAATAACCCACTAGAACCATTGTGGAATACTTGCTAGACAGATTTGTTTTATAAATCAGAATCATTTTGAGTTGGTCAATCAATTTTAAGCGTTTGGAACCAATAATATATGTCTGTGCGGCTCTATACACTCGTGATTTTAAAACAGCTAGGCTGATCTTTTAAAATATTTTTTAATATTCATTCTCAGCCAGCAATACCCTGTAACCAAGTTACATCTTGGAACACACTTTTACAGTCATTGTATAAATCCCTCAAATTAGGTGTGTTAAAGGAAATGCTGATGAGCCCTTTAAATATAGTTACAATACCACAACTTAGTTCTGTGTTGAAAGAAAGAGAAACATTATTTTTCCAGTATTCTTTACAAAGTACGTATTTTAGCAAAGAAAACAAACTATTGGTCACTCGAGTATACCAATGCTGAAGGACCCAACCCTTAAGTATTCGTCCATGACACGCTCAAGAGTCCATTTTTGTCATGAATGATGACCATGTTATTCATAAGGCTATAGAGGTTGATATAATTGCAAAAAGGTTTAAATTACATGTGTGAGAAAAGCTTAGCTAGATGGCTTCTGTTTAGGCTCCAAAGTGTCCAAACTTGGGGGGAAAATCCTGATCCAATTAAAATAAATAAGGTAGCTCATCTCAGCAGCACTGAAAAAAGGCTGTAGTGTTACAACTACTCAAAACTGGGTCTGATTTACAAAATGAAATGTGGCAAGCATTTAGTCCATAATGTGCCCTAATCTTATTTCACTGTAGTTTTTGAATGCTCAATTGATATAACACACAGAGGCCCTTATCCTGTAAGCTGCAATGGACAGGAAGCCCCTGTTCTTGTGTAGAGCCCAACTGATTTCATTTGGGCTCCATTCGAGCAATCAGGTTATGGTTGCATGGAGCACCTTGACAGATCAGGCCCTTACTTAGAGTTACAGTGGATTTCATGGAAATGTCATTTTTATTCTCATTCCTTCATACCATCATTCCTCCACAGCACTAAACAATGCTCTTTGGTACACAATATATAGAGAAATGCATAGACTTTAAGTCTAGAGTCCTGGAGCTAAGCATAAGTTACATCTACAACCTTTTAAAGAACTTATCTGCATACCTACTCTACTTAAAAGCTATTGGTGAAGATGTTTGGTAGGAAATAAGGGTATATTTGGTAAAGAAAATTGTTTTTTCTTTCACATAACAGTTCCAAGATCATGCTTTCTGTTACTCAAGAAATTAAATTCTACTTGAATCACTGCAAAATTAACTATCTGTAAACCTATGAGATAAAATATTAATCATAAGGAGAACAGCAGAACATAATGCAGAGTACATCTGCTGTTTCAGTTTATGCAGAAGTATAAGCCTATTGGTATCTACAGACCATTTTAAATTGAACATCTTTAGAAACACTTGAAAAAGCAGCATGAGAAGCCATGCAACTGGTAAAACAGATTTTGCTGTGGTAACATTGTTCTCTGAATGGTGGAGTCTTACAAAAATTAATATAAATTCCTTTCAGGTCCTAGATCTTCCTGACATTATTTGTTAAATAGCTACAGGATGAGTAAACCTGGGCTGTGAGACTACTGAGTCCTCCAAACCCACCAGCCTGGGCTGTCTGTCACAATGTGATGCTAATGTCAAGCTACAAGCCTCTGACAGGCACTGCACTTACACAGCGGTCCACAGGCAGGGACACACCCAACTGAGCTACATGAATGAGCTCCTGGCCAATTATGAATCATCAATAGAGAGGCTTCAGCCAATCCTCCCCCCACCCATCTCCAGCCCTATGCCCCAGAACTGTACCATCTTACACTGTTCAAGGCTCCCTTGGGCAGTGCAAGTTCACTAATTAGTTGGTCACTCCCTCAGTGTGGAATGGACACACATTAGCCTTTGTGATGTGACCTGAGATTTCCCAAGCACTTCAGTCAAAACCATAGTTTTAGGTAAAATATAAAACTGATTGGTTAACTTACAAAAGATACATTTTAAGTGATCATAAATAGCAGGCATGGAGATGAAAATTGGTTACCAATGAAATAAAAATACATTTGCAGTCTAAATTCTAACTTAAACAGACTAAGCAAGATTTGAATCAAACAGTGTCTCACCATAACAGATGGTACAAGCAGGTTACAGTTCCTCACAGGCTGAACCACCTTCCAGCCTGGGACCAAACCTCCCTAGTTCAAAGTTTGGGTCTTCCAGATGTTCTGCCAGGTGTTGAGATGGGATCCTGAAAAGCCTCCGGGACAGGGCCGCCCAGAGAATTCAGGGGGCCTGGGGTCGCCGAAGTGCCACCGAATTACCACCAAAGTGGGATCTGGGCTGGAAGGACCCCCACCACCACCAAAGACCCGGAGCAGAAGCAGCTCTGGGGGCCCGAGCTCCACGAGAGTTTTCCGGGGCCCCTGGAGCTAGTGAAGGACCCTGCTTCAGGAGCCCCAAAAAACTCTCGTAGGAGCCCCTGTGGGGCCCAGGGCCTGGGGCAAATTGCCCCACTTTCCCCCCTCTCTGGTTGGCCCTGCTCTGAGATAATGGATTGTGTATTGATGAGCCGTTAACCCCATCTGGCCGGCAATGGCTACTCCTTTGTTGTAACTTAAAGGCTGGTTGTGGGAGTTTCCAATCTCACAACATATTTCAGTAACCATAGGGTGACCAGATCACCCAGGTCAAATATCGGGATGGGTGGGGTGGGGCGGGGGCAGAAGGGAAAAAAATTGCGGCAGAGCCAAAAAACAATAAAAATCCCCCACCCCTGATTCCTCCTCCCTCCGCAAGCACTGGAGGGAGGCCCGGGAGACTCAGGGGAGTGTGGGGCCGGGGTGAGTGTGAGTCCAGCCTTGCTCCGAGTAGGCAGGACTCAGGTGCGGAGAATAGGGGGGTGGCCTGCGGGGCCAGATGGTGGCTGTTCTCCCCACCTGGGCAGCGGGACTCGGGAGCAGCCACTGCTGCAGCTCCCACTGCCGCAGGGGGAAGAAGCGGCCGCTGGCCAAGCTTGGCGGCTGCGGCTCTGGTGCCAACGAACCCCCCCGAGCCCGGGCCTTCTGCGGGGATCCAGCGCGCACGCTGCGCGCACCCATCTCCTGGCCAGTTGCGTCTGGGCTGGCTGTCCAGCTGGTGCAATCGCGCAGGTGGCCCCGGAGTGGGGGCAGCAGGCCCCAGCCCCCCATCTCGCTCGGGTCCCGCAGGGGAACGAACAGGGCTGGGCTGCCAATGCCTCTGCTGCGGGATTGCACCAGCTGGGCAGCCAGGCCAGACGCAAATGGCCAGGGGCTGGGAGCAGCGTGGGCGCTGCAGGGTCCCCGCAGCAGGCCTGGGCTCGGGGGGTTCGGGCCCAGGTGCCAAAGCTGCAGCTGCCCAGCGCCATGTGATTGGCCACTTCCTCCCCCCGCGGCAGTGGGAGCTGCTGCAGTGGCTGCTTCCAAGTCCCGCTGCCCAGGTGGGGAGAACAGCTGCCGCCTGGCCCCGCGGACCACCCCCTACTCTCCCTTCAGGTACTGCGCCTGAGTCCTGTCTGCTCGGAGCCAGGCTGGACTCTCACTCACCCCAGCCCTGCGCTTCTCTGCGTTTCATAGGCATGGCGTGCTTGGCAAGAGGCGGGGATTTGGGGAGGGAGCCAATGGGGCAGTGAGGGGGCGGGGATTTGGTGAGGGATTCAGTGGGAGGAAGGAGGGGATGGAGGTGGGGCGGGGCGTGAACCCTTCTGGGCTCCAGAGCCTTTGCTTCTTTGTCCAGTGTCCCGATCTAACATTGGTCGGGACATAGGACAAACAAGCAAATATCGGGACAGTCCCGATAAAATCGGGACGTCTGGTCACCCTAGTAACACGTATAGCAATACTTCAGAACTTCACACACAATGATAGCACATACAATCCAACTGTATAATAATCTTCAACAGATCAAGACTTTTACAGTGATATCACACAAGGCATACTTTATACAAAACATATTATATGCCAGTGGTGAATATGGGGCTTCCAGGGTGCTGCTTTGAGGCACAGTGTGTCACAAGAGCATACAAGCCAAATGATGAGGGTGAGAAAAGGCACAAATCCTTCAATTTGAACAGGATTCTGGTGCTTAAAAGAGGATTGTATTTTTTAAAATAAGATGGTCACCGAAGATTGACACTGTTATTTTAAACAGCAGCAATGAGATGCTGTAACTAATATGTTTCACAAAACCTGCATGTATAGTCAGTGATTGATTAAATATTGTAATTGAACTGCATCTTCATAACTCTAACTAAGCCAATCAGTTTGATGGGAGATTTCCCCCTAACTGCATCGTTCAGCAGGGATCAACTAATTGGCAATTTTCTTCTTTTTAACAAAGAAAAATATAATTAAACTACAAAGAAAGAAATGTTGACTGTAGATTAACTGTGATGTTTTTTGCTCTGATATTTGACAGTCATTTGGAATACATCAGCTGATTAATACCGTGGCAGCCACAAACTGTATCTTGGCCCAATCCAATGTTTAATTATTTACAGAAAAATCTGGCTTTGCTGGGATGTGATTTGAAGAGACATTTGCCATTTTAATATATAGTTGCCTAGATAATGGAAACACCTTGATAAAATATCTTACAGTGCCTGTGATTTGGAAAACAGATAATTTTGGTGGTGCTCATGTCCATTTCAGTGTAGGGTGTGTGCTCGCCCGGAGCACTGACGTCCAAAAGTTTTCCCTCAGTGGTATCCATCAGGTCATCTCTGTTGCCCCCTGGAGACATACTGGAAAAGCATCAGTATAAAGGGCCTTGCTTCCCTGCCACCCCTCAGTTCCTTATTACCACCTGTGGTGGTTGCTGGAACTGCGGCTTTTCCTTGCATTTTCCCGCAAGTAAACTCTCTTGGTGGACTTTGTTTATTAGCTATATGTAGTTCTTTTTGTAGTGCTTAAGTTTTAATTAATTAGTTAGTAAGTAGTTAGCAGACCCCGCTTAGCAGGCTTATCCCTTCCCCGGCACTGGGATATGCCTCAGTGTGCGAGGTTTAAGCTGTGTGCGTTGTGCTATAAGCCGATGCTGGTTAGTGACCCACATTCCAGTTGCCTCAAGTGTCTGGGAGAGACCCACATACAGGAGTGTTGCGGATTTGCAACGGCTTTAGGCCCAGAACTTTACCACTTTACCATGCTCCTATTCCGCCTGTGAGTGGCCCCTCGGGTGTTCATAAAGTGCATGGCAGTCATCGCAGCCTCCCTGAGGAAACAAGGGGTTCAGGTCTACCCTTACCTCGGTCCAAGGCCCAGCTGGCAGCAAATGTATGGTTGATATAGTCAACCTTCCAGTTCCTGAGGCTGTTGATAAATATGCAGAAATCTACCCTTTTCCCAGTTCAAAGGATAGAATTCATTGGGGTGATCTTCACCTCGACCCAGGCCAGAGCCTTCCTCCTGAAAACCAGTTCTGGGCTCTCGGGACACTCAGAGAGAGCCTGAAGAATCATCCTATCACAACAGCAAGAAACTGCTTAAAGCTCCTGGGACATGTGGCATCATGTGCCTATGTGGTGTGAGATGCGAGACTAGAGCTCAGGCCTCTCCAGACTTGGGTGATATCTGTATACACACTGGGCTGACACACCATCTGGACATGGTGGTCTCACTTACCCCATCAGTGATCGCCACCTTCTTTGAAGTGGACCCTATGTTGGAGTGGACATGAACAACACATCTCAAAGAACAATAGTTATGAAAGGTTAGTGACTGGTTCCCCCTCACCCCAGGAAATACCTTGAGACACCGTGATAAATTATTTGGTGTGTAAATGGAAATGTAATCTGCATACTGAATGTATTGTTAGTCACAAAACAGGAGTGAGTGCTGTACTGTATTCACTGATTCCACATTGTCTTCTGGAACAGGGGTGGCTCTAGGCACCAGCAAAACAAGCAGGTGCTTGGGGTGGTAAAATATCAGAGGCAGCATAATGCTGGGGCCCCAGATCAAACCTGAGGCAGCACCCTGGGCTGGATCCTGACTGCCCCAGGGGCGGTAACCAGCCTGTTGTTCTGCCGGTGGGGCTGAACTTGTGATGGGGCTAAGGCGAAGACCGAGGATGAGCGCGGCTGGGATCCAGCAGCAGCCCCAACCCCTGACTGTGGCGGCAACAGGAGACGAGTCCACCCCAGGCCAGATCTGCAGCAAGGTAAGAGTTGGGCCGGGCAGGAGGGTCCCCAGAACTCCTGGGGAGCTTCTGCCTGCTGGAGCCCCAGAGGCTGCCGCATCCCTCCCCAGCCCCGCACAGCACGCTGGTTCCTGGAGTCTCCTTCTGCCTCCCCACCCCCACAAGGGGCAAGGGACCTGGCAGAGAGGGGCAGCATCTGTCCAACAACCCAGCACCTCTTCCTTGGCTCCTCCAGCCCCAGAGCTCTCTCCATTGCATGCCCCTCAGGCTCCCAGCTGGGCGGCCTCAGCATGCTGGTGCCTGGAGTCTCCTTCTGCCTCCCCCCCTGCAGGGGGCGAGCGACCTGGCAGAGAGGGGCAGCATCTATCCAGCAAGCCCAGCACCTCTTCCTTTGCTCCTCCAGTCCCAGAGCTCTCTCCATTGCATAATCCTGGGGCTCCCAGCTGGGAAGCCTCAGTGCTGGGAAAACGCCAGCAGGGCTGGGTCCAGTGTGCGTCCGAGCTCGCGGGGAGCTCTCACGACCTAGTGACTAGCGCCTTACCTATGGCAAGTACAGTAGTGTGATAGGAGCGTGGGGAGAAAAATATTGTGTCAGGTTGTGACACAGTCACTCAAATCATGATTAAGTGTGTGTGTACTGTGTTGCCCTATCGGCGCCATTCACGCTAATTTCTGTTTCGCGTTGGCGCCAGTGGCTATAGGGCTAAAATGCTGGGACAAAAACGAAAACGACTTTCTGGTGCTGCCTACCAGCAGCAAAGAGAGAAACGGCAAAAAGAAATACAAAAACTATCTCGTACTTCAAAAAAGTATTTTTAAAAAGTCAATAATCGAGGGGAAAGCTCTAAGCTATGCACTGAAGGTGATTATTCATCAACTGATGAATACCAGTCGAACCAAGATTATCTTTATCAACTGACAAAGATGAACAACAATCTGACCAAAGATTATCTTCGCCAACTGATAGAGATGAACAATCACAATCCCTCCAAAGATTTACTACTTCAGCTAAAGAGTCCAGAAACAAAGAACTGTTATCCAAATCTAAAACTGAAGAACAATTATTGGAAGGTGGAGAGACTGACATAGGATTGGATCCAAGTACATGGCTGATAATAATTACTGATGCACTGCAAATGATTATTGTGAAAAAAGGTCCTTCAAAACTACATCCTACATTTGAATATCCATTTAATGAGTCGAATCGGCGATTTATGCCATCCAGTGTGAAGAAAAAAAATGAAAAATGGAGAACAAATTAATAGATTGTGGTTAGTGTATTCACAGACCAAAGATGTAGGTTTTTTGTTTTTGCTGCAAACTGTTCCATAACTCGGACATTCTTCTGGCAACTGCAGGTTTTAATGAGTGGTGAAATTTGCATTAGCATTTGAAAGAACATGAAACATGCCGTTTAATATTTTACCACAGTGCAAGCAATTTACAACTCTTTTAATGCTTCCACACACCGTTGGAAAGTCTTGAAGAAGCATCTTGAACAAAAACTCACACTTAAACCCCTAAGTCAAACTAGATGAGAAAGCAGGATAGACGCTGTTAGACCATTCCGATATTCATCAGGAGAGATTTACGATGCACTATTCAAAATAAGGCAGGACTTGTCATATGAGTCTTCATTCATTTCAACATGAAGCTGAAACATTGGTTCAGAAAATGATACAGTTTCAATTTTCATGTTGCACGGTTATTTGGCATAATATTCTAAATCAAATTAATTTGACCAGCAAAGTTATGCAGAACATAACCATAGACATATCTGAGGCAAAGTCGATTTTGAATAAAATGCTGGAATATTTTAAAAAAATACCATTCAGATGAAGGATTTGAAGAAACTATCAAAGAAGCAACAATAGTAGCAGAGGATCTTGATTTTGAACCGACATTGCACCTCAACAATTCATTCGTCCTCAGAAAAAAACAAGACAGTTTTGTTATGAGGCTCTTGATGATCCTATTCTCGATCCAAATGAAAGGTTTAAAGTTGAATGTTTTTATTGTATTTTGGATATAGCTATAACTTTCATTGAAGAAAGATTTTGTCAGTTGCATGGTCATTGTGAAACTTTTGAATTTTTGTACAATATTGGAAATATTAAAGATCAGTTTTCCAAAGAAGACCTCATGAAGCACTGCCAAGACCTACATTTAGTGCTCAGTACTGATAACACTGATGACATTGATGCAATAGAATTGTATGATGAATTAATAGCTTCATCTGAGCTAATAAGTCCTAAAACTTCTCCTCTAAAGGTATTAGAATTTATAGCAAACACTGCTTTAGCATTACGCATTCTTTTAACATTACCAGTATCAGTGGCTTCTGGTGAGTGCAATTTCTCAAAACTGAAATTACTAAAAAATTATTTGAGGTCCACCATGTCTCACAATCGTTTGTCAGGACTCGCATTAATTTCAATTGAAAGTACCATTGCAAAAAATATAGATTTCACTGACTTATTAAAAGACTATGCAAGTATAAAAAACAGAAAAATTCAGTTAATATAGATTCTTTTAATTTATGAGTGACTGGAGGACACTAACATATTTCATTATAGTGTGTAGTTGAACCCAAATTGTTTGTAATTGTGATTTTGTTAAAATTAAATGTTAAAATTCCACTAGTAGGAAATAGTTTTATTTCACTAACTACAAATTCTCTGTTTTCATTTTTAAAAATTTTGAACAGTCGAAACGAAACAGAATTGCAAAGTGCAAATGTGTAAAAGCCAAAAAAAAGTGGGGGAGCAGCCAAACGTTTTTTTACTTGGGGCAGCAAAAAACCTAGAGCTGGCCATGTTCTGGAAGTTGCCCCACTTTGAAATTCATTAGTTATACAAAAGAGGTTAACTCCGGGCAGTCACCTGGGGGCAGAATGAAGAGAAGGATGTGGATTGAAAAAGGAGAGTTAGTCAGAAAGAAGGCATTTCAGGACATGTTAAGGGGAAAGTCCTACTAAGGCAATTCAGCAGTAGTGCAGTTTTACATTTGAACTGGTGGTCATTTGGTGACACTGGAAATGTTATACCTTGGATGCACAATGTTTTTGACATCAGAGAAGGAAGCATACAATCTTCTATCTAAACCTGTTTGCATTAAGCTTCTCTTCTGTGTCACGCACGCACCACGCTTCCCCTGCTCTTGGGCCCACCAAACTTACTCAACTAGGCAGAAGTCTCCATAATTGTAGATGACAGGAGGGAAGCAATTGAGAAGGAAATAATTTATAGTGCTTGATATTTGTGGCTGCCAGCTACCCTGGTCCATATTTAGCAGATCATTGGTAATGTTTAACAAAGTTCTTGTTAAAAACATAGTTATGTGAAGAACAGTTCAGTGGAAATTCACATACTGTCTCTCTAATATCCTGGAATCAATGGCTACAATACTGCATGTTACACCTCTTAGCATTTTTCTGCAAGTTTAGGAGGTTTTTAGCAGTACTAATTCAGAATCACACAGGAGCAAAGCAGTGATAAGTAATATGCCTCTTTCTCAGTGGAATCTTTGATGTTGGAATAAGAAGCTTTAATTGTCTTAAATGAAAGCAAAATGTTAATTTTTCAGTATGAATCACAGTCAAACTTCAAAGGTGGCTCTGATTAGATGTAGATTTTTAGTTGTTTCAAGGTGAAACAGAAGTCCATGCAGTGGTTTATATGGTGGCACAGTAGTAACTGTCTGCCAATCCTAGATCAGAGTTTTCTTTCTTGGACTCTGTAAATGAACGAATCAAGCTCTCTATGAACCCTATGGATAATGTATGGGTGGTGTTATCCATTCTGAAAGCAGGAGTTAAACAAAAATGTCCTGAAGTCCTGTATTTTATAAGGACTCTCTAATAATATTACCCCTTTTAGATCCAAGAGCTTAGCCAATTTGGGATCTAATGGATTCTTTCAATTAGGAGGAGAAATTGATTGTCAGATATTTCTTTGATGCAATCCTATTTATGTACAAAGAATGTATGTAGAAAGTCCTGTTTCCCTAAACACAGAAGGAATTAAATAAGAGATATTTTGTTCACAGTTCTAAGTCCCTTTCAGCCAACACTTTAACCAAAAGCTCTTTCTCTTAGCTATTATTCTGAGGGTCACACTACCAGGGCTTTGTGATGTCCTGTCCCTTTAAATGTTTGAGCATTCTCCCCCTCCCTGGTGTAAAGCATCATTTTCGTGTTAGTTTCAGTTTTGCTGCCAGAAGAACAATAAAGTCTCCACAGCAGAGAGCTGTGTTTCTGTCAGCTCCCACTGTCTGTGTCTTATCTCCTTCTCTGCTGGATCCAAATATAAAGGCTTTTCTGGCTATATCTGAGCTTCTTTACTCCTCCTATGTTTCCTGTGTGTAATTGTTCCTTCTCTCACACACAAACTCATGCAGCTCCACCAGCCAATGCTCCAGGCCCTTCATTTTCTGTATCAGTCCTCAGAGAAACCCCTTATGCCAATATGTTCAGTTTCTATTCAAAACCTTGTTTTGGATGGTGGAGCTTCTCTTTTTTCAGTTAGCTTGTTCCATAAAGGAGCTTGATCGTTTCTTACATTTATCCTGAAGGAAGGTGGCAGTTATGCCCACCAGCCTCAGTGAGATTTCTCCCAGCCTCCTGCCCCTCCCAGCATAACAACAACAAGGGATTATCTGGTAGTGCTTTGGAGCAACGTTGGGTATAGTTCTTGATTCCTAGTAAGCTTTGAAAATGGCTAAGGGGAAGGCATTGTTCAAGAACTGGGGATCTATCTGGGTGACAGAGAAGACATATGTATTTCCTGGGACTTGGTATACAAATAAAGAAACAGACCAAAGGTTGTGAAGAATTGGGAGCTGACAAACAAGTTTGGTTCTTAAGTTTCCCAAAGGTGACAGCACCTAAGGGATATGTCCATGGTGAGGGAGGCTTACTCCCTGGATCAGACATTAGCCTTCACATTCCCCTTTTACAGAAATGTATTGGTAGTGTGCCAGAGCAAGAGGTACCCTTTGTGTTTTTGTTCATTGTGGTTTTTCTAGGTTGGTTATCCTTTCTAACCTGATTTCCCACATAGGACATCATGGGGGCATTGATTGAGAGTAGCTGCACATGAGTACTTGGCAAGAAGATGAAATTGTTTTCAGTTTGTTTCAAGTTCAAATGGGGAGAGCTTTGTGATAGAACTTCTGAGCTACTTTATGCAAGAATACTCCCTTATCTGTTGGGGGATACCTGGGCCTTGTTCTCCATGGATTGTACCTTGCAATTTGCTTCTATTTTGTGCAAAGAGCATGTAAAATGCTATTATTCTGTTTTGGTAGCTCTTTGCACGTTCTTTATAAAGATTTAAAAGGCTGCACACTATGCAGGGCAATTTTTTTGCTGCTCAAAGAATGCTCTGATAACTTTAGATTTCTTTCCCACCACATCAGCCTGTGACAGGCACACTTTTGCTTGCCAACTGGTTACCATTTCTTTTGCATTAGGCCAAGGGATCTCAAACTGGGGGAGTCAGGACCCCGCAGGGGGTCATGAGGTTACTACATGGGGGAGTTGCGAGCTTTCAGCCTCCATCGCAAACCCTGCTTTGCAGCCAGCATTTATATAGTGTTCAATATTTTAAAAGTGTTTTTAATTTATAAGGGCGCTCACACTCAAAGGCTTGCTATGTGAAGGGGGTCACCAGTACAAAAGTTTGAGAACCACTGCATTAGGCAGATGCCACCGGATGCCTTTGTTTAGAGAGCAGCCACTGGGATTGCTGGGGGCTTTGCAGCCGGAGTCATTAATAGCCTTCCTAATTTTTCTGAGAGACAGTGGAGCAGACCTCACCTCTGGAATAAATTTGTTATAGATTCCCTTTAAGATCAGGAAATGAGTAAGGTCAGTTCTTTATTATTAACTGTCAGCTGAAAATCTCTGGAGGGGGAAAGAGGGCTAAAATAGATTCATCCACTTATAGAAGAAACACCATGACTTAACAGGTGTACAGTGGTTGTAATATGCTACTTGGGAGTTCTTCAGGCTCTGCTGCAAACAAAATATTATCCAAGTATAATAACATTGTGAACCCAAAGACCTTAACTGCTTTCATTATCAAGTGAATGCCTTAGGGGAAATACACAGATGGAAAACCATTGCTTTCAGCTGGCATAATGCTCCTATGTGGGAGAATTTATGTCTAGAATGTAATTGGTGCATTGTGGAGACAATGCATGGAGGCTTCCTCACCCCTTTTGTGTCCTGTTTAGGGGGCATCACAGCCCCTAGAGTTGGGGAGCGACAGACTGTTCTCTTTGGGTGCACATTGCCCTAAGAGGAGGAGGCAGGATATGGTACCACTCTGCCCACAGTAGCCTAAAGAGTACTCCCTGCTCACATCTTCCCGTGCAAAACCCCCATGATGTGTGTGTGGATTCACACTGCTCCTTAGCTCTGTGCCTGTCTGACATAATCTAACCCTTAGAAATTTTAAAGATAGGAAAGTTACAGACATTTTTGCTTAAATTCATTTATACCCAGAAGTCCTGGGGTGCTGACTGAGCGCAGGTGATCTTCTCAAATTACACACCTGGCTTTCAGGTACAAACTTTGTAGCCAGCTGGATCAAAATTTTGAATCAGAAGGAGTAGGTGTTGCTTCTGTGTTTCTAGGTTGCTCACTGAGGTGGCCAGAGGCCACATCTGGAAGGCAAAGCACATTTGTGCAGTCAGCCTGCAAGGCATCATATGGAGAGAAATGAAAAACAGTAACTGGTTGGGTGTTAACCCTTCATATAGAAAAATGGATTTTCATTCCATTGGCACTAAAGCCATATGAGCATTCCTTTATTCACGTGGAATATCAAAGAAAGATAGTTGCCTGTTCATAAAAGTACCATGGCATTATTCAGTGGTTGGTAAATAAGTATTTTTGCTGCACTTGTGCCAGATTTCACAAAAGCTATCTGGTTTATCTGCTGCAGGAACCCGGAAGAGATTGTGAAAGCCAGTTTATGGAATTTCTGTAAACACAGAAGTTGCTGGTACTTAGCTCGATCCTTCCATTATTGGAGTATTATTAGCGATGAAGGCATTTCAGAGCAGTTCAGGTAATTGCCTGAGAAGACTGGATGTTTCTCAGAACCTTGAGGCAGCAATCTCACAGAACACAACTTTTTAGTGATATTTTAGCACTTCCACTACTACCGGACCCCGCCAGAACCACAGAGGTATAAAAATGAAAAGGAAGGAAATAAAGTTGTGGACTTTTTCAAACATACTAGAAGTTTGGTTCAGGTTTTGGTTAGAATCAGGGAGGGTTCTTACATTATCCAAACTGGTTTGGGCATTTCTGGTTTATTATCATTTGCCCTTTCTTTGAATATTTTACATGATTTCATGATGACTGGTTCACACCTCTTAAAATGGTAGTTTCCCGCCAGTGACCTAGTGCAAAGGTCATTTTTTAAAAATTTCATACAGATCAAGTAGCTTCGTTTGTTATTTCCCCCACTACAATGTGAAGAGTTGACTTGAAAGGGGAGAGTCAGCTTTTAGATGATGATGTGTTCTGCAGACTTGAGACTACGTTGCTATACAGTATACAGCAGACTTGTTGGTAGCTGCACAGGCGCCAGCTTTTTCCTTTGCTCAGGGGTGCTCAATCCCCACTCAATGCCGGTCCCTGCCCCCACCCCACCCCTTACCCTAAGGCCCTCTCCACCTTTTCTCGCCCAATTCCGCCCCCTTCCCGAGTGTGCCCCATCCCTGCTTCTTTCTCCTCCCCGCAGCGCCTCTTGCATATTATTTAATGCTGCAAACTTAAACTCTCAAAAGTTAGGAAATGGAAGAATTAAGGTTGTCTGCGCTACCTTAATTCACTCCTTGTGAGTATGCATGAGGATACAGTCTTTAATTATATGGTCACATACTATTTTTTCCACAGGATCCCTGCTTCTTTCAGGGATCTTTCACAGAGTAGATGATGCTCACTTAATAAATATTTTGTGTTCTCCTCATTGTTCAGTGGGCAGCCCTAGGCCTTATTTACTGCACACTATTCAAACCTTGCTTTGAAGGCCAAATTATTCATTTTCTTTTGGCTCATCATTATATTATTTGAGTGCTTCACTAATAATTAATTAATTAATCTTTACAACAACATGTCAGGTGAGGGGATGCATGGTTTGCAGAACATATGGCGGGGTTATAAGTAACTGAAAACAGCATTTTACGATGGGAAATGTCAGGCAACCGTCATAATAGGTGATGCTTCCAGCCTCACCATTAATAATTTCTCAATGACAGTGTGTAAATCTACTTTTCACAGGTGCCAAAAATGTGGCGCCTCAGTACATTTTGGCATCAGCATACTGTATATTGTGTCCTCTAATCAAATTGTATCTACTTGTAGGTTGGCTGTTCCCTGACTATATCATTCTGTAAACAGTGAATGACCAAGAATCTAATCCAACTAAGTATCTGGCCTCTTGAACTCCATAGGAAGCCGGTGAGATGCAGGCAGTGAGTGCCTGGCAGAATTGTACACCAAGTGAGCTATTGCTCTCATTAGGTTTCACAGTAATATATCATCAGTGTGACACGTCATCCTAATGATGCATTAGTGTAGTACATCATCAAGGGAGTCCCACTAATAACGTTACCACTTAAGGTATGATGCTATCCAGCGAAGAAAGCATCCAGCAATCAACATGCTGCAATTTCAGGATAACATCAGGCAGGATACATCAGAATGGCAAAGATGGATATAGCTTGACAGTGTTGCAGTTGTTTTTAAGTGGGTGCCTGAGTGCTTGCTCTACCCAATGACTTTGTAGTTGCATTCCCAGAGAGAGCATACCCTGATTTGCATTTCTGTCCTAGTGGTAGCCGGAATTGATTCTTTAGATTGATGGCTGGGTGCTTGAATATAAAGCCATCAGTCTCTTTGTCAGGATGCCTGTTACATCACACAGCTATTATTTAATGATTGGGGTTCTTTTAAGTAAAACACGGCCCAAAAGTAACACTACTTTAATAGTACTTTTTCTTTTGCACATTGGAAGCATCTCCAGTTTCCTATTAGAACTCCCTGCGTACACTTAAAAAAAAAAAAAAAAAAAAGTACTGTCTCGCCAAAGTTAAATAACATCCATTCACTGTATCAAAGCATTGATTTTCTTCAGTCTGCGAGATCATGTAGCAAAACAATATACCTTCCCACAGGAGCTGTCTCTCATACTTGATTTACTTCAGTGTGCAGAGAAATCAGATGACTTTGCTTATGGTTTTGAATCATAGAGGTGGTTTTAGTGAGGCACTTAGGGCTTGGCTACACTTGCAGGTGTGCAGCGCTGGGAGTTACAGCTGTCTTCGTACAGCTGTTTAGGGAAAGCGATGCAGTTTGGCCACACTGACAGCTACCAGCGCTGCAATGTGGCCACATTTGCAGCATTTGTAGCACTGTTGGGAGTGGTGCATTGTGGGCAGCTATCCCACAGAGCACCTTGTCCCATTTTGGCGCCGTGGGTTGTGGGAAGGGGACGGAATGGTGCGGGTCATTCCGCTTCCTGTCGCAACGCCCCGTGGTGCATCGCTTCACATCCCAGCAGTCACTGTTTTTCCGTCCACGTTTGGCGCCATTGTGAGTCTCCCAACGGTTTTTGTGCAGCGTGATTTCTGTGGGAAATGGAGCCCGAGCTGCTGAGGACTTTGCTGATGAGTGTCGCCAGCACATCACGTTTGGCAGTTGAGCTATTCCTTCAGCTCCAAAGTGACAATGAGGAGTCTGATGATGATATCGAGTTGCCTGACACATATGACACTAAATTGCTTGTGGCAGTCACGGAAGTGTTCAACACCGTGGGAGAAAAGCCACTTTTGTGGGACTGTGTGAGGAGCTCGCCCCCACCCTGCGGCGCAAGGACACGAGATTGAGAGCTGCCCTGCCAGTGGAGAAGCGAGTGGCTATTGCAATCTGGAAGCTGGCAACTCCAGACAGCTACCGATTGGTCTTGAACCAGTTTGGAGTGGGAAAGTCGACCGTTGGAATAGTGTTGATGCATCCTGCTAAGAAGAACCGTGACTCTGGGGAACGTGCAGGACATTGTGGATGGCTTTGCGCAAATGGGTTTCCCTAACTGTGGAGGGGCGATAGATGGGACGTATATTCCTATTCTGGCACCACTCCACCTAGTATCTGAGTACGTTAATCAGAAGGGGTATTTCTCTATGGTTTTCCAGCTGCTTGTGGATCACCGTGAGCGTTTCATTAACATTAACACAGGTGGCCTGGAAAGGTGCATGATGCACGCATCTTTCGGAACACTGGCCTGCAGGCAGGGACTTTTTTCCTAGACCAGAAGATCAAAGTAGGGGATGTTGAAATGCCCATTGTGATCCTTGGAGGCCCCGCTTACCCGTTAATGCCTTGGCTCATGAAACTGTATACAGGGAAGCTTGACAGGACCAAGGAGCGGTTCAACTACAGGCTGAGCCGGTGCTAAATAACTGTGGAGTGTGCTTTTGGCCGTTTAAAGGGGTGCTGGCGATCTCTGTATGGGAAGCTAGACTTGTGGGAAAGCAGCATCCCCGTGGTTATATTCGCGTGCTGTACCCTCCATAATATTTATGAAGGGAAGGGTGAAACATTCAGTCAGGCATGGACCTCGGAGGTTCAAAGCCTGAAAGCTGAATCTGTACAGCCAGAGAGCAGGGCTACTAGTGAGGCCCAGCACAGGGCTTCAAGGATTAGGGATGCCTTGAGGGAGGAATTTGAGGCTGAAAACCAACAGTAATGTTTGGTGCCTTGCAAAGGAGTGAAGTGCAGTGGTTACAATGATTTGCAGTGCTTGTTTTTTTCCGGGGCTACGGTATATTTCACTTTCTGCAGTAAAAAAAACTGTTTTAAAAGCCAAGAATTCATTTATTGAGAAGAAAATAACTAAAAGGGCAGGGGGGTGGGGTGGTGAACTGTACAGTCAGAGGTTTGAATATGTGCTGTCTGGAGTGCTGTGCAATGACTGCTGCACTTCAGGATGAAAATGCTGCATGGTGATGGGGGTTGAGTGCAGAGGGTAAGGGTTGTAATTCTCAGGGCTGGTAGGTGAATGTACAGGTGTTCGGGGCAGCTGGTGGTGGTAAGAACCTGCTGGAGAAGGGGGGTTTGAGCTGACATTAGGGCACAAGGGAAAGAGCTTTGGGACGGGGGGGGGGGGCACGGTAGTGGTCTCCCTGCATGGCTACGAGTGACTGGATACAGTCTGTTTGGCGTGCCAGGATGCTTATCAGCTGCTTCATGCTTTTCTTCTTAGCCACTACCTTTCTCCTGCTTTCTCTTTCCCTCCACTGCTGCATTTTTTCCCTCCAGTCATGCAGTTTTTTACTTTCTCTGGTATACTGATTCATAACTGCTTTCACCATATCTTCTTTGCTTTTTTGTGGCATCTTCCTCAGGTTTTGTAGCCTCTCAGCGGTCTCTGATACGGCCAGTCGAGAATTCAAGGACACTGTTATTAGAAAGACAAAAATTGAAACATTTAACAGAGAGGCAGCATTGTGTATAATCACAGTGAAGGAGTTTACAGTCTCACTTTAGCATACTTTCCACATACCAAACAGAGCACACACAACCCACAGCAGCGAAGAAATGGTGAGTAAGGAGGAATGGGTGCAGGAGTTAATTAATCCTGGAAGCTATCTCGCTGCTGCAGGTCACCTGGGAAGGGGGACTGGTTGGTTCAGGCCTGTACCGGGGTTTCTGTGCATTGGGGAAAGCAAACAGCTGCAGGGGGACCTACACTGAACACTATCCCAACATTTTCCACAGGAGTTAATCCTGGAAGATATCTCGCTGCTGTGGGTCACCTGGGAAGCAAGGGAGGGTCTTCTACAGCAATGCGGATTCCGCCCTGGCCCCTATGCAGCGTGCCTGTGTGCAGCAATGGTCCCCCCACTCCTCGCAGCACAGTGACGCGGACGCGTTAGCCTGACTGGGACAAGGACCACAGTGGCTCTCCCTATAAACTTGCACAAGCGCATTGCCCATGCTCTGGCAGAAACTTTTGAAGAGATTAACAAGGCTGATTACCGCGACGTGATAGACCACATCAATGGGCTATTCCACATCTAGGTATGCATGCATGCAGCCATAACTCCCCGTCCTCTCCCTAAACATTTCCATCCTGAAAATAAAAGCTGCTTACCGGGAACCCGCTCCTCTGCTTCTTCACCAACAAGTTCCAGCTGCTGCGACTGGCTACCTTCCTCCTGGCTTGAGAAGAGCTGTCTGCATGCCTCCTGGGACTCCGGGGTGTCTCCCTCCACCCCAGTACCCTCACTCTCGGTTACCTCCACCTGCTGTCCCCGCTCTGAAGTGTCCATCGTGGTCATCGGATTGGCAGTGGGGTCACCTCCAAGTATCGCATCCAGCTCCTTGTAAAAACGGCAGGTTGTGGGGGCAGCACCTGAGCGGCAGTTTCCCTTGCAGGCTTTGCAATCGGCACTCCACAGCTCCTTTACTTTAACCCTGCACTGCATCGCATCCCGGTCATGGCCCTTTTCCAGCATGGCCCTTGATATCTGCCCATAGGTATCGTAATTCCTACGGCTGGAGCGCAGCTGTGCCTGCACAGCTTCCTCCCCCCAAACACTGATGAGGTCCATCGACTCGCTATTACTCCATGCTGGGGCTCGTTTGGTGCGTGGAGGCATGGTCACCTGGAAAGATTCACTGATTGATGGCACTCCACACCTGGCTGAGCAAACAGGAAGGAGATTTTTAAAATTCCCGGGGCATTTAAAGGGCGGGTCACCTGAGGCCAGGGCTGTAGAGTGCGAACTGATGAGCAGAGTGACTGAACAGCCATTCTGGGATACCTCTGAATACCTCGGAGGCCACTTACAGCGCTTTTGGTGGCCACACTTGCGGAGCAGCGCTGCATCGCCAGCGGTGCAATCCTTATACCCGAGGCAGAGCAGGAGTACAACCAGCGCTGCAGCCAGGGAGATGCAGTGCTGTATGTGCCTTGCAAGTGTTTACAGTGAGTAAGTTGCAGCGATGGTGATGGGTTTACAGCGCTGCAACTCTCCAGTGTAGCCAAGCCCTCAATGTGGGATTACATCGGTTCCAGGGACCTGTGCATGGAGAAATATATTTGCAAGTTATTGAAGTAATTTAATATTAGGATAAACTCTTGTATTACAAGATACAGTAAGATTATAATGATATTGGAGGAATTCTTGTCATAAAGGAAATAATTTCTGAAATGTAATTTAACATAAAGCCAAGATTTTCAAGAGTGACTTCTGATTTTGGATGCATCTATTTTGGGGTACCTAACATGAGATACCTTAGAGAAGCCTGAATTTCAAAAAGTGTTAAGTACACACTCTCTGTAAATCAGGTCCTTTCAGATGCTGGGTGCCCCAAAATTGAAGCATCCAAAATTACAAGTCACTTTTGAAAATTTTGTTCATGTATATGTATAAAATGTAACAAGAATCATTGGTGCCATAAAACTGATTAAAAACTAAGCAAGAAGTGACTTATACAAGAAATTCAGGATTTATTAGTTTATCCAAGAATGGTAAATAAAAATGAGGAAGATAAAATTATAGCCTGTCATATGGTATGTCCGGGTGTTTTGAATACAGTGAAATCTATCATACCAACACAGCCCTCGCCTCAGCGGTACAGTTAAAATGCTGTTTGAATTTCCCAATTCTACACATCTATGAGAGAGTCCTAGATTGAAATGGCGCTTGAAGAGGAAGAAGATAAGCACCTTTTGTATAAATAATAATTGGAATAAAACTAGATAAGTCCAAGTTCCATTGGTGATAAGGAAACTGCAAGAGGGCAGAATTTTTGAGGGCCTTCTATTGCAGAACAGAAAAAACATATCTGATGGAGTTCTTTGGAAATTCATTAACAACCCACCTTGGGCTATATTCTTCTCCTGTCACTTCTCAGTCAAGGCAATAGAAGTTTTTATTAGTGAGGCAAACAAGTTTTGACTCCAGTAGCATTTTGTGTTCCTTACAGTATTCTGGTAATTCAGTAAAATATGTCCTGTCTGAGCAGCACAATTCCAGCCCTCTGGAAGACTGGACATTTCTATTTTTATCTCTGATTTAAGTAATGGAAGCAACACTGCAATCCCAAATCATTTCTGTTGTAACTCTGTTGAAGCCATCTGAGCTACATCAGAACTGCTCTAAAAGACAGTAATTCAATTTTTAAAATTTTAATTTCTTCAGCAGAGGTCGCTTTTTTTAAAACATCAGTTTATTTGTTCCTGCTGTGAGTTATACACAGTAAATCAGTAGACCCAATCCTGCTCCCATTGATGTCACTACATGGGATTTTCCCAAGCTATATGAGGTTCTACCTCACTCTCCAAGATCACGACCTGTCATAACAGCTAGGTTCCTTTGGGCTAATGGAACTCTCAACCTCAAGAATGAGACGAGTGTATTGCAGGCAGATGAGCAATGGAGTTGGGCTCATGGTTGTGTAATTTGTTCCATTCCAGAAAAGATTAGGATTTCCACGAGTAAATCTTACAGCTTTTAGATAAAAATGTAAACTCCTCTCTTTGTCTTGCCTGAGAAACAAAAAAATACTCTCAAAACAAAATCAAGCTGGCAAGAGTGAGGGAGGGGGATGAAAAGCCTGATCATTTAATGTGCTTGCTTTTAGAATTTCTAGAACTTGGAGCTTGGAGCAGGGGGCTGGACTAGATGACCTCCTGAGGTCCTTTCCAACCCTGATATTCTATGATTCTACCTTTTCAACATGCTCAAAACTTGCCCCTTTCTGGTTTTATTAACAATTAAAAATAAGATAATTCAGCTCACATTTTCCTCTAGGGCTGCCTGTTCCTAAGATACCGCCAGGACAGCTCAGCCGACACCATAGATCCTCTTTTCATACAGCCACTGCCACTTCTTTATATGTAGGTGAAGTAATGAGCCAACCACCATAGCACTTTTCCAACAGAATTAACATAGCTTACAAGGTGAAGTGTTTCAGCCAAACACTGCCAGCCTATCACATATTCATCTGTGACATGTTATTACATTAACATATTATGGAACGTTATTTGAATACAATTTTACCTTGTGTTCATCTTGATCGTATGTTTGAGAAGGGATTACCTGGATTACTAGCAGATATTTAGTCAAAAACAGTATCTTTCTTCGCCTTTGCAGCATGTGCTATTGCACTGTGTTGTGCTTTGTCCTTTTACATCGTGTTGCACTGTGACTCAGACACAACATGACATGTTAGAAATATAATGTGATGTGACATGTCCAATAACAATACCACTAAAAGCAGATAGTTTAGAGTTCTGTAGATAGTTTCAGTTCATGGATTATTCACTATCCATTCATGTGTTCATAAAAGGTACAGTAACCTTCAATATACTGAATGTGAAATGAAAAAGAAAAAAAGAAGCAAGGAAATTATAGCTGCCTTCATCCTTCCCTGAGTCAGCTTCAATGCATTCTACTCTGTCTGTGTTCTTTTGTTCCAGCTGGTGGTAGTTGGGACCTGTAAGTTAATTAAAAGGACAAATTTCTGCAGCTGGCAATGTAGATGTTCTGGGGGAAAAAAACATTGCCCTTGAGGTAGGATGATATTTGAGCAGATTTATAGTGCTGTGATTGTGCATATGAATTAGATGATGACCATCGGTGTGGCTGACTGCTGTGGGGAAGTATATCAGCTCTGCTCTGGTATAAGGAGGTCTATGGGGTAAAGCGGCTAAATCAAGGGAAAGAAATGGCAAAAGTTGGCTTGATTTATAAAACTGGAATAAAAACTGTTAAAGCACATTAAGAGACATTTTCAAGAGAAAAAAAATCCATATCTGCAAATAACATAGATTAAACCCCGTTAACTTTGGGATGAAGTTCTCCTGAGTACACAGGACTTGCTGAAAGCCTTCCATACTTGAGCCACATGTAAGCCCCATATGCCCTCTAAATTAGGGTGAATTTCACTCTTAAATAAAAATATAAACTATTCTGGTTTGTTCTGCTATGCATTTTTTTAAAATTGTTTTGCATTAGCAAGTGTACAGTCCCCATACTGTAATGTTCTGAGCAAGGAAGGTACTGGGAGAAGGAATTTTCTAATCCCAGTTCTTACACTATCTGTTTAGCCTTTGGCAAGTCTCTTCCCTGTGTCCTATCAGTGTCCTTACCTATCTGTAAAATGGGAATAATTTTGCTTGTTTTGTTCACAGGATTTTGGTGATTAATTAGCTGATATATACAGTCTGGATTATTTGCAAAGTATTCACTAATTGCACTTGTTTGATTAAAAAGCATACATTTTCTTCACATAACCCTGCAGAACTCAAATATAACCTTTCATCATTTTCAACAATTACTTTTGAATGAATGCCTTTTACTTGATTTTTCTTTCTGAAATTGAATAAAAACTGAGATCATATTAATTGCTGCATGATTTATGTAGCACTTGAATGGTTGGCAACACATGTTAAGACTGCATTTCTATATCATTTGATGAATTTGTTGGGGAGGGAGTTTTGCGTTACTCATATCTATTGTTCAAAGACTTTCTGTTTTAAATATTTGTGTATGCAGCCTGCTGTCTTTTACAGTGGGTCTTTGAAATCATTAAATGGAAAGTTTGATTAATTCCCTAGCAGGTCAAGAGGAGAAGGATAAATAACCAATCCTGCTTGGTGTTCTTTCTTAATGGCTTCAGCACAGTGTGAAAGAATAAACAGTTTTGACAAAAGATGTAATTGATTGGTTAGGTGTGACTGACCACCCAAAAATGTAGCTTATCCTCACTCAGAAGATTGTTTAATGAAATGAGGCTTAAAATTTAGGTCCACATAACTATGTTGGTCAGGTGTATGAAAAATCCATTTCCCTGACCAGCATAGTTTTGGTGACCTAACCCACAGTGTAGATGGAGCTATGTCAATAGAACAGTACCCTTTGGTAGTTCTTATCGATAGGTTACCATCATTTGGGAAGGTGGTGTTCCTATACCAATGGAAAAGCCCCTTCCATTGGTTTAGGCTGCTTCTACACTATGGGGTTATGCCACCATAGCTACGGCTATGGGGTTATGCCCGCAAAGCTACAGCAATGTAATTCTGCTGGTATAATATCTATAGTGTAGACATGCCGTGAGCTGTGGTACTGCTAGAGAACAGGGTTGCCATGAAGACTGGTAGTAAAGAAGGGTCCCAAAGATAGACTTTCTGTAAACAAACTAAAGCAATGTTGTTTGATACCAACAAAATAAAATAATAACAACAACAAAAAATAATAAAGTACACCTTAGAACTGAAGTTACCACAGTGCTGTGGTTATCAGTAAGCTCACTGGGTTCTCCAGATGTTTCTGTTCTCCTGCTTTCCCAAACCCTGTTTACCAGAAATGAAGAGGATCCTGTACATGAAGAGCTACATTCTCCTTCCCATGTAATAGGAACCTCAGCTGCTAACTAATGAACTTCAGAGAGTGGGTTAACAGACTCTTACAGCTCACCTGGTATTTCTGAGAAAGGCTAGATTTAACCTTCTGGCCCATCTGGTACCTTAATCTACTTCCCTTTAGTACAATATTCTTACTGACCTGTTAAAGTAGCCATTTTCCCTTTCCATTCTGAAACTAGAGCTGGCTATTCAAAGGGTTCCATCTCTTGAAAAATGAAACCAAGCCTTTTCCCTTACTCCCAGTATTTATCAACATGTTTTCATGCCTAATTAGAAGGGAGTTCAAGTAAAGCAGTCATCTCATCACAAGAGCTCTCCTTGAGTGCAAAGTTTTTTCCCTACTTCACTCTGTGTCTTATTCATAGATGGCAAGGCCAGAAGGAGACCACTATGATCAGCTAGTCGAACCTCCTGAATAACAGAGGCTATAGAATTTCATCCAGTTGTTCCTGCATCAAACCTATAACTTCCAGCTAAGCAAGAGCCTATCTTTTTAGAAACACATCCAACAGCTAATCTTGATTTAAAGTCTTCAGGTGAAAAAGAATACCCCAAATCTGTTGGAAAATTGTTGTGATGATTAATTACCCTCGCAGTTACAAATTTGCACCTCGTTTCTAGTCTAAATTTGTCTAGCTTCAACTTCCAGCCACTGGATCTTATAATGCCTTCATTTGCTAGATTAAAGAGCCCTCTACTATCAGAAATCTTCTCCCCATGAAGGCACTTATAGACTTTGATAAAATCACCTGTAACCTTCTTTCAGATAAATTAAATAGATTTAGCTTTTTAATTCACTCCATGTAAGGCAGGCCTGCAGACCTCTAATCGTTCTTGTATTCTGAACCCTTTCTAATTTTTCAACATTCTTTTTAAAGTGTAGGCACCCGAACCAGATGTAATATTCCAAAAACATGACTCACTAATGTCATATATAATGGTAATATCATTGCTCTTCTTCTACCTAATGTTTTTTGCTTAGGCAAATGCCTTACAGAAGTCTAAGTATATTGTTCTAATAGTTACCTTTATCAACTAAACTTGTAATTAGGGCTGTCAATTAATTGGAATTAACTCACACAATTAACTCAAAAAAAATTGTGATTAAAAAAATTAATCACCATTAATCGCAGTTTTAATCACACTACTAAACAATAGAGTACAAATTGAAATTTAATAGATATTTTGGATATTTTTCTACATTTTCAAATATGTTGATTTCAGTTATAACACAGAATACGAAGTGTACAGTACTCACTTTCAATTATTTTTATTACAAATATTTGTATTGTGAAAATGATAAACAAAAGTATTTTTCAATTCATCTTATGCAAGCACAGTAATGCAGTCCCTTTATCATGAAAGTGCAAAAAAAATAGATTTTTTTGGTTACGTAACTGCACTCAAAAACAAAACAGTGTAAAACTTTAGAACCTACAAGTCCGCTCAGTCCTACTTCTTATTCAGCCAATCACTAAGACAAACAAATTTATTTACATTTACTGGAGATAATGCTGCCGGCTTCTTATTTACAATGTGACCTGAAAATGATAACAGGTATTTGCATAGCACTTTTGTAGCTAGCATTGCAAGGTATTTATGTGCCAGATATGCTAAACATTGATTTGCCCCTTCATGCTTCAGCCATAATTTCAGAGGACATGCTTCCATGCTGATGACGCTCGTTAAAAATAATGCGTTAATTAAATCTGAACTCCTTGGGGGGATTATAGTATGTCTCCTGCTCTGTTTTAACTGCATTCTGCCATGTATGTCATATTATAGCAATCTTGGATGATGACCCAGCACATGTTCGTTTTAAGAACACTTTCACTGCAGATTTGACAAAATGCAAAGAAGATACCAATTTGAGATTTCTACAGCACTTGACCCAGGATTTAAGAATCTGAAGTGCCTTCCAAAACCTGAGGGGGATGGGGTGTGGAACACGTTTTCAGAAGTTTTAAAAGAAGTTTTCATCAGATGAAAGTGAACATGTGTCGGTCTGCATTGTTATGGAGCAGAGCCCATCATCAGCATGGACGCATGTCCTCTGGAATGGTGGTTGAAGATGAAGGGACATATGAATCTGAAGTGCATCTGACATGTGATTATCTTGCGGCGCTGGCTACAACAGTGCCATGCAAATGCCTGGCATGGACTCCAGGGAGCAAATCAACCTTGATATAATTTAATGAAGTTGCATCCATTTACACCATGATTGGGTGTCTGTCTGTCTGTCTCTTTCTGGGTGTCTGTCTTAGACTTTTACAATAGCAATAGTGAAGTTCCTGGTAGACTTAATGGAGTACTATGGCACTGGGGTAAAAACTCTGCTGGGGGTAGGATTTTTTTTTGTTTTGTTTTTAATTGGGAAAAGAACAATGTTTGAAAGACATATATTCTTGACAGTTATTTTAAAAAATCACTTCAGAGAAAAGTAACTAATAAGAGGCTATTTACCACCTTATAGGCAAAGCCTTATGTATTGCACATTATTCAGACCCTGCTCTGAAAACCGAATTAATTTCCTCGTGAGCTTTATTGTGGTGCTAATCACTATAGTATCCAAGTGCTTCCAAGTGTTAATGAATTTATTTTTACACCCTTGTGAGGGAGTGGTATTATCCCCATTTTACAGATGGGAATCTGAGGTCAAAAGTATCTATTAATTATGCAAAAAGAACAGGAGTACTTGTGGCATGGGCTGTAGCCCATGAAATCTTACGCTCAAATAAATGTGTTAGTCTCTAAGGTGCCACAAGTACTCCTGTTCTATTTGTGGATACAGACTAACACAGCTGCTACTCTGAAACTTATCATTAATTTTGGGTGCCCAATCTATGATGCCAACTCTGATGTTTCAAAGTACTTAGAGCTATACAGCATGTTATAGGTTCATGCCATATGTCTTATTGACTTCAGTTGCTGAGAGTGCTCAGTATTTCTGCATATTCTCCAGGGTCTCGAGTCAGGTACCCAAAAAATGAGGAACACATAATTAGTGACTACCTGTGAAAAGTTTGATTTAAGCGACTTGCCCAGCATCACACTAGAACTCTGTGGCAGAGGTAGGGATAGAATCTAATCCTCCAGGGTGGCATTGACTGTCCTTTACCATGAGACTCTCCTGTTTTTTTCCAGTAATCCCCTGCCCCTCATTCACTACACACCTACCAACTTCGGCAACAAGTGAGACCAAACATACTGGAGACAACAGCCTCCTTCGCTGTACAACCCTGATTCATCCCCAGAGCAAGTCCACTTATAATCTTATATTGAGTGCAGTATGTAAGGCCTGGGGCCAAATGTTGAACAAAGAGAACAGAATAAAATATTGAATAGCTGCTTATTAGGTAAGTACCATCCATCCTGTGTACTGAATGAGGAATGTGTCCTGCGGAAAAATATAATACGTCATCGTGTAATTAAAGATGCTACCATAATTCATACTCACAATGGGGGCAAATTAGTGTTGTTCAGGAAACCTTAATTCTGGCATTTCCTAAATTTTGAGTGCTTGACTTTGCAACCTTAATAATGTGTTTAATGTAGTTTTTTGTGTATAATCTATTGTAGAATAACCCAAGTTATCTATTGCTGGTCAGAAATGATCTTTATTGTGCTGCTGAATTGTTTGAATGTTTGAGTGTGCCGTTGGATGGCCACAGAACTGGAATGTTATTGCCTGCCCTCCATGTCTTGAATGGATCATGAACTTCTTGTAATGGCAGTGTGGATAGAAGCTGCAGATTTTTGCACCTTGGAAAGAGAGTGTAGTAGGATTATCTGTTCTGGGAATGTAGTTTAGGGATCAGATAGTCATGTTCCTGGTGCATTCATTTGTGATTGTTATAATTATTCTTGTGCATTCAGATGGAAATGAAGACATTTTCCCAGGTGGGTAAATATTGTGATAAGAATATTTTCCATGTTTTCAGCATTCAATATAAAAGTTACTGAGAAATAAGAGAGAGAACAAGGATGAGGAGAGGGATTGTTCTGTCAAAGGGCCAGGCGTTGGGCACCAGCTCTACTGTGCCCAGCACAGATGTGGCGTGGTAGGCTGAAAGGAGACTTATGCCACCTTTGTATTGTTCTGATCCCACGTGCAAGGTACAGCAAGATAATTTGCAGATGTGGGGTGAACTAGCTCAAAGAACCCATTAGCTCTTCTGCTTATGTAGTTTGAATAAATCTGTTCGTGCACGATTGTAATATTCGTAATTCACCTCTGTACTCTTATTCTACACAGGAGACAGCCATAGTAGTACAAGGGTGTCACTCGTGGTGTCAAAAGTGCTCGTGAAGGTTGCATGTAAAGCATTTAGTGTATTTTGAAATGTGCTGCTGGTCTGGGAGGCATTCCCTATGCTTAAAGTGGGGGATACTGCAAGAACTGGTGGTAGAGTTGGTAGAGATGTTTTGAGTTCACAAACTGTACCAGTCCACAGGGAGTGAGTACGAACAGGACAAGGTCCTCACAAGCCTAAACACTATACTGTCATGACTGAGAGAACAGTGGGATGTGGTACAAGCCACGCCTTCTTAAAGGAAGAGCTACCCATCTACACAGTCAGGCTCAGGAGGCATCGTAGAAGCACACAGGCCCATCAGTTGAACCAGAATATCCAGTATTGGTGTGTAGAGTGCTGTTTGAAATATTGTCACTATGTACCCTTAAAGATGGCATAAAGTTTAATGGCTTCAGGGTGTGTAGAGGCGGGGGAAGGAACGGGGGACATTTCAAAGCATTATCGTTTATGCATTTGTTACTGGTGAGTCGTGTAAAGTCATCCATCACTTATGAAGAGATTTCCAATAACCCCACATCTGTATGGATTCTGTGTAGCTGGATTATCTATTTTAATACCATTATTGGACTTTTTGTTGCTTCTGGTGTCATTTTTCATTGAGACCCAGTTTAAAAATAAAAAAACAACCCTGTACACACTCAGGATTCAAGACAGTGTTTCTCCTACTGTGTGGCATGTAAGCGAGGAAAAGAAAAGCTAACTTTTTATCTCCATGAGTAAGTACCAGCCCTTGTGCCTGAGAGCTGGGATATTGCTGCTACTAGAACAGAAAAATAAATCTGTTTAGAGTGTTGGAGCATTGCAGCTTTACATTGTGTAAAAGCCACTTAAGCCCCAAGATAAGGTTTTTATTTTGTCTTGATTATATTATTAAATGCTGAAGACATCCTGAAACTTCTAATTTTGAACTTTAAAAAAGTTCCATATGAGCCAGATGCAGGCTATATTTTAGAGGCAGAGGCTGTATTTCCCCCTAATACCAGCTAGAGCCTAGTGTCTTAATAGAGACAAATTTACTATTAAGGTGATCCACATTCTGAAGAAGTTTGGGCGCCTCCTACTCTAGAATTTACTGAAGCCTTCTTGAGGTTTTGTGACACTTCTTTTCCTTCAGTGCCCCAAATTCTTTAGGTTTTGTATTCCATAATCCAAATCTTTCATTTTACTCAGGTTGGCAACCCTTAATATTACTATTTTTTATAAATAATTTCATGATCTTGCTATTTTATACATTTACTTGAAGAAATAAAAGGGTCAGGTTTAAATATAAACATTAGTAATTTTATATTGGACTGTGTTCTGAGCAATGCTGTTGTGGGGCAGGAGAGTTGGACTAATCAGTGCTGCTGAGTGAGCATAGCATCATACCTTCAGCATTTAATATTTTCCTTGTTCAAAATTCAGCTATATATTTATCTTTCAAAAACACCCTGGTCTTTTGTGAAATTGTGTAAGCTGAATTTCAAGTCCATTACTGACCATTCTCTGTGTTTGATGTGAGATATTCTCGAAATGGCTGGCATCCTAGAATGCAGAGATGGAAGTGAGAGAGCTGTTAAATCTGCTGTTGCATATAGTTTCTGTCTTTGATACTGTCTCAAGAGATTGCACTGATCTCTTCTTTTCATTCAACAGTCGGTATCTTCTTTGTGGTTTTGATGGGAGATTCCTTTAAGGCATTTGTACTGACAGGGTTATGGTTTATGTGTGTTAGAGAAATTAACAGACATTAGGAAAGGAAGTAGCTATTACAGTGTTGCTTTGCATATTTGAACTGAATTCATATTGTTTAGGCTTCTTTCTAAATTACCAAGAAATAAGTTATAAAAGCAGTTAAATTAGCAGCAAGGTAAATTGAGAAATGTGTGTGGCACTTCAGTGCTATCTTTATAAAGGCCCAAGTCTGTACAGAAGAAGGAAATTACAGCTAGGAGAGCTGGCTCTGTTTTTCACTGAATGAGGCCCTTAGTGAGCAGAAAGTCTGATCAGGTATTTGATTAGTATATTACAAAGGAAGAGAACAGGTACATTTTCAAAGAGTTATTTCTAATGCTTTTTAAACTTGCTTTGTAGATTTTAGGCATTGCTTATTCTCCTCTGAGGTCAAGGGTGTTGAAAAGTGAGCTAAAGCATTTTTTTCAACAGCTCTTTACTGTACGTTGTTGCTGAGCCAGGGAAGACTTAGTTTTCCTTTTGAAGAAACTCCAAGAAGGTTACTTCTTCAAAAAAACAAAAATGCAAACCAAAAGACGAGAGAAGCTTTTATTCAGTATTTTGCCACTGGCCGCCTATCAAGAGATCTTTTCAGGTGCTTAAAACATGAGTAGCTAATGTTGCTTGACTTAAGAATGAATACAAATATCAGTGATTCTGCATTAGGAAAAAGTAAAAGTATCTTTTTTTGTCAGAAGTAATTGTTCTGGGATTTGGTTTTAGAGTTGACGGAAGTAACCTCTCTGGAGAACAGCTTTCTGGTTTTTCAGTTTTAGATATCCTGTATATGGGCCACAGGCTCTTGAAAGCAGGCTTTCCTTTTCCATTAACATTAAGGGTATTTTTAAACAAATTTGGTGCACCTGAAAATTGTTTTACGCATAACCAAAAGGAAGACGAAAACTGAAAAAATATCATTTTAATCACATGCACCTTTTTGACATAGGATTTAGCAATTTTCAGAATTGGTCTGTCTATCATACAGCCAGTTTATGTTGCCTACTTGGACTTTTACACCCTGTTGCTGCATAAACTAGTAATAGAATTTGGCC
Organism: Gopherus evgoodei; assembly: GCF_007399415.2. Taxonomy (NCBI): domain Eukaryota; kingdom Metazoa; phylum Chordata; order Testudines; family Testudinidae; genus Gopherus; species Gopherus evgoodei. Next base: position 71,768,741 of record NC_044323.1, read on the forward strand.
TATATATATGGGGTGACCAGATGTCCAGATTTTATAGAGACAGTCCCGATTTTTGGGTCTTTTTCTTATATAGGCTCCTTTTATCCCCCACCCCCATCCCGATTTTTCACATTTGCTGTCTGGTCACCCTACCTACATAATGAATGATATTTCAGTATTCTAGCAAGGCTGATATCTGAAAATACTCAAAAATTGCACAAGAAAGCCTGATTTCTTGACATTTTCAGGGCCAAGAGATTGGGAACATTTTCGCGTGAGAACAGAAATGGCATGGGATCAAATTCAGCCCTTGACATGGGTGGGTGCACCTCCATTGAGATCAATGAAATCACCCTGAATTATGCATGAGCTGAATTTGGCCCAAGGAGAGGGATGGGAGACAGAGAAGTAGGAAGTAGGCTGATCAGGAAAGGAAAATAGCAGAGTAAAGGGAAAGCTGAAAGGGAAACAGGAAGCTTAAAAAATTTGTTTATGCTTTTAAATCCAGCAGGAGATCCATAGAAGTCAGTAGGGATATAAACAAACGGAACTAGAATCCTATTTTGGAATTCAAATGTCAGAGACATATGGTTCCAAAATATTGTATATCTTTTCCCCAAGCTTTTTCTTCCTATGAGTGATGTGCTGGATGAAGGGTTTTTTGGGAAACTTCTTAAAAATTGTTGAACAAAACTGCGGTATTGACTGGAATGATTTCTCTGCATGTGGAATTTTATATGAATCTTGGTGCTACGAAATCATTACCCAGGATGTAATATTTTTGAAGAGCACCCTCTGGCTGATACTAGATTTTTCCAACTGACAAATATTTAACAAAAAAAAATCCCCATGGGAAACACACGCGCGTGCACATACACACACACACTAGTTGAGCACAGGCTGTATTATCACTATAGCTTGTTCAGGATAGGAAAAAAGTATAAGTATTTCCAATAATTGCACAAAGTATAAATTTGTTTCCCGAGTGGTGTTGCATCCCTCCTTAGTTAAAGCACTGTTTATGTGGAGAAACAAACGAATATATTCCCCATCATCATGTTCTCTCTCTACTCTGCAACAATACAGCTCACATGATTGTCGCAGGGTAAGGAATTGGGGAGTATTTATGAGTTAGAGCTTTGTTAAAATACTGACAGCACACTGTTGTAGTTCACATCTTGCAGGCACCAGGGAGTTGGGGTGTGGAGAATTTTGGAGTGAGATCGTCATCTCAGAGAGGCTGCCAGACGTACTGGGCCTTGCAACCAGATTCTGAAAACCAAGGTTGTGATACTGTGGGTTGCTCTAAGGAAAGGGGAAGCCAGTGGTCTTTTGGGGGAAGGAATATGAAAAGCCCAGCAGCAGCTCCAGTCTTACCCTTAGGTTGAAAACCTATTGAAGTTGATAGGAGTTTGGCATCTTACTAGTCCTTTGCTCGTATCTAGCAGAGAAGTACTTTTCACCTTTATTTTTATTTGAAAAGGTTTTTTAAGAGCTAATTTTTTTTAAAAAAAGTATTTATCATCAGCAGCACAAAGTATGCGTTGTTAAAGTTGTAGCCAACCCAGTCTTTGGAAATTCAATATTGAGGTGCTTTAAAATCAAAACGTTTTGTTAATAGTACAGCAGAGAAGTGTGATCTCTCTATTCGTTTATTAATTAATCTTTACAGTACACTCATCATTGTTCTAGCAAGGGGTATAATACATCAGCTTTCATTAACTTATAAGTCAAACCTACACTGGTTTCTACCACCTAAATCCTCTAACTTACTTTTTGTCTTCCCCTCAGCTCCATGGCTGAAGGGCCAGATTTTTAGAAAGACCAAGTGTTTGTAGATTCTGAGGCCAGAGGGGACCATTGTGATCATCTACTCTGACCTCCTGCGTAGCACAGGCCATAGAACTTTCCCAAAATAATTCCTAGAGCAGATCTTTTAGAAACCATCTCATCTTGATTTAAAAATTGCTAGTGATGAGGAATCCACCACAACTCTTGATAAATTATTCCAATAGTTAATTACCATTTCTATTAAAAATTTGCAGTCTGAATTAGTCTAGATTCAGCTTCCAGTCATCGGATTGTGTTATACCTTTCGCTACTTACAGACTGTAAAAGCAGCAAAGAGTCCTGTGGCCCTGATAGACTAACAGGCATACTGGAGCATGAGCTTTCATGGGTGAATACTGCATGCATCCGACGAAGTGGGTATTCACCCACAAAAGCTCATGCTCCAGTGCGTCTGTTAGTCTATCAGGTGCCACAGGACTCTGCTGCTGTTACAGATCCAGACTAACACGGCTACCCCTCTGATACTTACAGACTGTGCCACAGGAGCCACAGTATAAATTTTTTGCCCTCACACTCTCCTTATCTCATTACAAAAATGATCACTGAAGTAACACAGAGTGTTCCACAGATTTCCAGATTTAAAAGTTTTCTGATTTAAAAGTTTTCAAAAATAGGGAGAAAGGTTGTCATGGAAATAGACAGATCTCCTTAATAATAGTATTACTGTCGGGTGCCAGGCTAATGTATTCCTGGCGGAAAATGCAAGTTGGGCTATTTACATCTGTGGTACAGGCTTGATCTAGCTCTTTATAGAGCCCATGTTAATTGACTGGATGTCTTTGAAGTTGTTTAGATTTCTCCCATTGGGTGTAATAGCTGATAATAGCTATTTTAAAGTGCTAATTGGATAGTGGTAGTTTTACTGATCTCTCCTTTATTTTGAAAAGAAATCCAAATGAGAAGCTGCAGAGTGTGTTGTGGAGGCATGTGGCAGAACATGACAATGGGCTGATACATAAACAATAAGGAATAAGATACTATGCATGATGTTTCATTTCAGAATAGCTTGGAATAGTAATGCAGGTGAGTGCATTAATCTCATTAACTATTTAGAAATGAAAGATCATGTACAATAACTTATTATTTATTGCCTTTCTAACATGTCTCTTCCATAATATTTGCCATTAAAATTAAAATATAGACATTTAACAGCTAGTTTAAAAGAGTCTTTGACTTTACTGTTAGGTTGTAGTACATTTTTCACTGAAGATTCTAACAAACCTATTGCCATTCTACTATCTTATTGTGATTGGTTAGTAGAATATTTAGATTGTAATGGAGCCAGTGATCATTTAAAAAACATCACAAAGGTAGGGTTGAAAAACAGTAAATTGAGGGACACTGGTAACCCCATCAATCACTGAAATCTAAAAAAGGCAGTAGGCACAAATCATTCCTGGTGGACAGTAGCTCCATTGAAACCAATATGCGACAGTTGCTTATGTCATGTCCTGGGTATAAATAAAGTAGTAGGATTGCAATTTTATTTCTTCAGTAAATAAATGTATTCTAGGCCTTGTGGAAGGATCGTGCCTTTCCCAGCAGTGAAATCAGAGTTGGGTATCTAGGCATTTTGATAGCTAACCATGCCTGAACATGCCTTTTGTGTGTCATAGATTTTTATTACTAGTAAGACAAGTAACATTATTCATTGTTCCAGAATGGAATCTGTTACCAATTTGTTACCAACAAGGGTTTAGTAAGGTTTGAATTTATTCTGTAATTAGAGAGACCTCAGGATAAGTCACCTTGACTGGATTTATTAAGATAATTAGTTAATTAGACAGCACATAACAGAAAAAGAGAGACATCACCACAGTCTGTACGAATCCATTCCTGCAGCCTGTAGACAAGACAGTTAGCTGTCCACGTAGGAAGTTTTTGCCTTTTCATTGTTTATACTAATTAGGTCATTAACCTTTATTTGTCTGATTAAACAGTGCAAAGCAATATTATGCATGTTATAAATAGTATATTCCTCTTCTATAGCTATCCCATTGACTCCTCTTGTTATGGGCTATAAAATCTTTTTTGTTGTTTGTTCATGATGAAAATATCCAACATATATTTTTATATGTTCCTTCTCAGCCTTGTTCTACATGTATATTTCTGAACCACATAAACCCAAAGTATAGCCAATAAGCCCATCTAAACTCTACAATTTGCTATTACTAAAAACTCCTAATTATAGCACTGTTTCTTGCCTTGCCATTGGATCTTGACTTCTATCCTGACAAGGTGTGGTTACATCTATTAACAGGGAAAGATACACCGTGATACATTTACTTTGACTCTGCCAAATTCAGCCATGTTTCAGTGAGAAAGATTGAAGGCAATAGATATATGCATACAGTATATTATATAGTATTGTTCAGGTACTGAGATAGTAGTTGAACCGCTTGTTGGTCCAGACTCTATGTGGGGCATCTTAAAGGAACGGAGATGGTCACAATCTTCTCTGGTATTATAGCGGGTATAGGTAGTTCAGGAGTTGGAAGAACCCTTTCCATTAAGATGACTGATCTGTAAACTGTCTAGGTGTCATGGATTGGTCAACTGCCTGCTATCGTCCTGGCTAAGGTTACATTCTGCTAGTCCATATCTATAATGGTAATAGCTGAAACCAGGATTCTAACAATATATACAAAAAAAGTTTGGGTGGACAAAGGAAAATAATATACAAAATAAAATAGAATTTTGTCAAGTTTGTATAACCACTTTGAGGATAATAAATGTTTGATATTTGCTTATTCTTATGAGATAAAGGTAAAACAGCTTTTGCAATTTTTTAAAATGAGCTTTAACATCTTTCAGCGTAAGTTACTAAATATTATGCATTGTTGTTTTTTAATCATTCTGGCTACAGCATAATTATAGCTTTATTTGAATGTAGCTATATATTATTGTAGCTTATTAACATTGCTTTATATTAGGCTGTCAAGTGATTTAAAAAATTAATTGTGATTAATCGCATGATTAATTGTTCTGTTAACCAACAATAGAATAACATTAAATATTTTGCATGTTTCTTACATTTTCAAATATATTAATTTCAATTACAACACAGAATACAAAGTGTACAGTGCTCGCTTTATATTTATTTTTTATATTTGCACTGTAAAAAAACAAAAAAAATGTATTTTTCAATTCACCTCATACAAGTACTGTAGTGCAATCTCTTTGTCAGTTGAACTTACAAATATAGAATTACGTACAAAAAAACTGCATTCAAAAATAAGACAGTATAAAACTTTAGAGCTTACAAGTCCACTCAGTCCTACTTCTTGGTCAGCCAATCACTCAGACAAACAAGGTTGGTTACAATTTGTGGGAGATAATCCTGCCTGCTTCTTGTTTACAGTGTCACCTGAAAGTGGAAACAGGCATTCACATGGCACTGTTGTAGCCAGCGTTGCAAGATATTTATGTGCCAGATGTCCTAAAGATTCATATGTCCCTTCATGCTTCAACTACCATTCCAGAGGACTTGCCTCCATGTTGATGACGGGTTCTGCTTAATAGCGATTCAAAGCAGTGCGGACCGATGCATATTCATTTTCATCATCTGAGTCAGGTGTCACTAGCAGAAGGTTGATTTTCTTTTTTGGTGGTTCAGGTTCTGTAGTTTCCGCATCAGAGTGTTGCTCTTTGAAGACTTCTGAAAGCATGCTCCACACCTTGTCCCTCTCAGATTTAGGAAGGCACTTCAGATTCTTAAATCTTGGGTCCAGTGCTGTAGCTATCTTTAGAAATCTCATATTGGTACCTTCCTTGCGTTTTGTCAAACCTGCAGTGAAAGTATTCTTAAAACAAACGTGTGCTGGGTCATCATCCGAGACTGCTGTAACTAAAACACAGAGCAGGAGACATACAATTGTTCCCCAAGGAGTTCAGTGACAAATTTAATTAACACATTGTTTACTTAACAAGCATCATCAGCATGGAAGCATGTCCTCTGGAATGGCGGCCGAAGCATGAATGTTCAGCATATGAATGTTTAGCATATCTGGCATGTAAATACCTAGCAATGCCTGCTCCAAAAGTGCCATGCAAACGCCCGTTCTCATTTTCAAGTGATGTAAATAAGGAGTGGGCAGCAATATCTCCCGCCAGTGTAAACAAACTTGTTTGTCTTAGCAATTGACAGAATAAAAAGTAGGACTGAGTGGACTTGTAGACTCTAAAGTTTTACACTGTTTTGTTTTTAAGTGCAGTTATGTAACCAAAAAAAATTCTATATTTGTAAGTTACGCTTTCATGATAAAGAGATTGCACTTCAGTACTTGTCTGAGGTGAACTGAAAAATACGATTTCTTTTGTTTATCATTTTTACAGTACATATATTTGTAATAAAAAATAATAATCTAAAGTGAGCACTGTGCAAGTTGTATTCTATATTGTAATTAGCAGCAAAGAGTCCTGTGGCACTTTAAAGACTAACAGATGTATTGGAGCATAAGCTTTCGTGGGTGAATACCCACTTATTGAAAATGTAGAAGAACATCCAAAAATATTTAATAAATGTCAATTGGTATTCTATTGTTATCAGTGTGATTAAAGTTGCGATTAATTTTTTTAATCATGATTAATTTTTTTGTGTTAATCGCGTGAGTTAACTGCGATTAATTGACAGCCCTACTTAAAATACTACTATATGTAACAACGAGAAAAATCTTTCCATACTTACATATTAGTTCATGGCTAGTAGAAAGCGGATAAAAGTTTTAGTAGTTATTCCAGGATTAAAAGCACTTAGCATTTTTGTTGCTCTTAAACAAGTTAAGAAAAGTTAAAAGTTCCTTTAACTTTGGAATTCCTGAAGAGTTAAAATCGTTAATTTTATTGAATTCATCCGATAGCAGTAATGACCAATGAGGCAGATGGGCATTGGAAACCTGTCCATCCTTTAACAGGGTGATACTTAGGGAAAAAACTTCAGTCCTGCTTGTTGGAGGAATCAAGTAATTCTGTCGAGGCCAAAGGTGTTTTCTTTGAGTGAGTGTAGGAAGGCAAAAATTGTCAACATATTGGAGAGGAAAAAAGCAAATGATTTTAAAAATAATAATGACACACACTTTATTTGTCCTTTAAGTGAGGAAGAAAGGAATGGAACTATAACAGTTTCTAGTGCTAAGGGTTTTCTTCACATCAGATAAAAGTATCCACTCCTCTCCTATGTCTATTAAGAAATCAAGCCACCAACCTTCAGCTAATAACCTACGTAACCCATAAGCAAGCAGCAAAAAATTCTAGACGTATGCTTAATACTTTCATTTACCTAAGGGCTTTACTTTTGCTCTTTCTCCTACTCCTTCCCCAGCCCACCCCCCCGCCACCATCCTTTGCAGGTCAGAGGGGTTACGTGAGCAGGGTTTTGGATTACTCTGTGTTCATTTACTAATTCACTTTTGACATTTACATCAGATATAGCCTTGTTCAAACAGATGATGACCTCTGTAGAAGCACTGATGTACCCAAAGAGGCACCTATTTCAAATGTATGGTTTAGCTGCTAAACAAAAAAGCCAATTAACATTAGTTATTTGTGTTCGGCTTCTCTTCTTAGCACGATTTTCCCAAAGGTTCATGGGGAAGTCTGGCTCATAGACAAGCTGTAGGCCTTATAAAAGTCTGGTTCATAGGTCAGCAGATCACATACAAATAGTTTAGATCTCCATGGTTTTTACAGATTTAGTACCTGATTTTGCAGTTCTTGCTCAGGCAGAACTCCCATTCAGTTTAAAAGGAGTTTTACCTGAATAAGAAATTAATTGGATCCTTATGACATATAAGGGCTTGTCTACATCACAAAGTTGCAGCGCTGGTGAGGGGGTTACAGCGCTGCAACTTAGGAGGTGTACACATCTGCAGGGCATCACCAGCGCTGCAACTCCCTGTTTGCAGCGCTGGCCGTACTCCCGTTTTGTCTCGGGTGTAGAGGATCCAGCACTGGTGATCCAGCGCTGGTAATCAAGTGTAGACACTTACCAGCGCTTTTCTTGACCTCCGTGGAATAAGCAGGTATCCCAGCATACCTGAGGAAGCGTCTGGTAATCAAGCAGGTCTCCTTCCCCGGTTTGCAGGGGGGTTCGGGGAACGCGAGAGCAAACCGCGGCGAAGCTGGTCTCCTTTCCCGGTTTGCTCTCGCGTTCCCCGAACCCCCGTGCAAGCAGGTCTCCTTCCCTGCGGTTTGCAGGGGGGTTCGGGGAACGCGAGAGCAAACCGCGGCGAAGCTAGTCTCCTTCCCCGGTTTGCTCTCGCGTTCCCCGAACCTCCGTGCAAGCAGGTCTCCTTCCCTGTGGTTTGCAGGGGGGTTCGGGGAACGCGAGAGCAAACCGCGGCGAAGCTGGTCTCCTTTCCCGGTTTGCTCTCGCGTTCCCCGAACCCCCGTGCAAGCAGGTCTCCTTCCCTGTCGTTTGCTCTCGCGTTCCCCAAATCCCCGAGCAAGCAAGTCTCCTTCCCTGCGGTTTGCAGGGGGGTTCGGAGAACGCGAGAGCAAACCGCGGGGAAGCAGGTCTCCTTCCCCGGTTTGCTCTCGCGTTCCCCGAACCCCCCTTGAAGCCACCCAACAGCGCTGCAGTGTGGCCACATCTAACACCATTTGCAGCGCTGGTTGCTGTAAGTGTGGCCACTCTGCAGCGCTGGCCCTATACAGCTGTACTAATACAGCTGTAACAACCAGCGCTGCAAAATTGTAGATGTAGACATACCCTAAATGATATTATGTACTTTTTAAAATTGATCTCTATTTATATTTCCGTAGTGCCTAGATGCACCAACCAATATCAGGCCGCATTGTTCTAGGTGCTGAATGAATACAGAGTGTAAGAGAGAGTTCAGGCTTTGACGATCTTACACTCTAAAGAGAGGACGGACGAAGAATGAGAGGAAGAGAAAGTAGTAGTGCCCCCATTTTACAGAGATTTATTGACTTTCCCAAAGCTACACAGGGAATTGATCAGCTCCTGTGGGGATGTGTCCAAGCTGTTAACCTCTTGTGTGTCCTCAGATGTCTGGACGTACCATTTTTACAAAGGGGAAAAACTCCGATCAGTATTGGATGATGCTGTATTCCGCTGTTGGAGGAACAGGGTCATGCCATGAAGCAGATTAGTTTTTAAAATATCTGAAGTTTTCCTGGGCCTTTATATACCTCTGTTTTTAGAACTACTCTTGTATTCCAATTGGCTTTGAAAATCACTTCAAATTTAATTACAACACATGCACAGATCCAGTATCAGGGAAAAAATATGTAGTTTATACTCTCTTGAATTTCATACTGTAGTTTCTAGTGGAAACTGCAGGTGCTCAGCACTGTTCACGATGTGGATCCCAATTCTGGTCTTTTTTGCGTGAAATAATTTATCTTCTGTATATTTTTCTTTAAGTTGTTCACTGAGATGAGTGCCAAGAGAGATCTGGGGGGATCTGACAACCAACTGTCATTTTTCTCTCTGTTCAGTGTAGTTTTTCCCTGCTGTAGATTTGCTGCTACGCCAACTCCACACCAAAAAGTTGGCATTTTAACCCTTGAATACTAAATTCTGTTCTGAGTATCTGTGCAAGCCTGTATTTGATGTTAGTGTTGTGAGTGTCGTCTCCCAATCAGTCACACACTGCAAAGGTTACCAGTATAGCACCAGTCAAGGTGATAGAATTTGGGGGGCTGGGGGAGGCGAGGAACTTGGCCAAGATAAAATAATACCACGGTAGCATGTAGTATTGTATGGTATTTATGTTTCATCAGTGAAACTCTTTACCATTTAGATTTATTTATTAATCAGCTGGCACGGATACTGGAAAAAGGAAAGCAGCTGAAAACCTCCCCATTACCTGAAACCGAATATTTCACTTTTCCAGCACACTCTAACTCCAATGTCCACTGGCACAGAAGGTGACAATTCCTGTGTTACTCTGACATTTGGGTTTTTTGAAGTGTTATTGTAGCTGTGTCAGTCCCAGGATATTAGACAGATAGGATATTAGCATGAGGTAATATGTTTCATTGGAACAATTTCTATTAAAGAGAGAGAGAGACATGCTTTCGAGTTTACAGAGCTCTTCTTCAGGTCCTGTCTCTCTCACCAACAGAAGTTGGTCCAATCAAAGATATTACCTCACCCACGTTATCTGGGTTTTTTGTATAGCAATAGAGGGCCTGATCCAAAGCCCACTGAGGTCAATGAAAATCTTTCCTTCAACTTCACTGAGCATTGGATCAGGCCAGTATAGTGGTATCGGCTTTGCTATTAAGATTGGGTATATCCTAATTTTTCTCTTTTTCCTTCCATGTGGGTTTATTTGCATTGACATCTGAGCTTGCGCTCTCTCCAAAGGAGACTCCAGACACAACTCTTAGCCGTTTCTTTGGCCATATGTACAATACAGATTTTTTCTGGTATAGTTATGTTGATCAGGAATGGGAAGTGGTGATATCCCTAATTGACATAGCTGTGTCAGCAGAAGCCCTTATTATAGATCAGGGGTTGGCAACCTTTCAGAAGTGCTGTGCCGAGTCTTCATTTATTCACTCTAATTTATGGTTTTGCGTGCCAGTAATACATTTTAACGTTTTTAGAAGGTCTCTTTCTATAAGTCTATATTATATAACTAAACTATTGTTGTATGTAAAGTAAATAAATTTTTTAAAATGTTTAAGAAAATCCAGAGCCCCCCGGACCGGTAGCCAGGACCCGTGCAGTGTGAGTGCCATTGAAAATCAGCTCGCGTGCCGCCTTCAGCACACGTGCCTTAAGTTGCCTACCCCTGTTATAAATGCAGTGACACTGTCAAGTCTGCTTGTGATGGTGCAGTTGTTTTTATTCAGGGTGTCTGTGTTGAATATGATAAACTGGCTGAAGTGCAGCATTTCAATCTGAGACCTCCCTCTAATATTCACAATAACTGCTCCCTCGACTTCAGTTAGGCAGCTGCTGTTAGGGATTTACTTTCTCTGAAAGGTGAGTAAACAAACAACATTATCCAAGAATGGACACTGATAGCATTCAGGTAAAAAAAAGGAGGCAGGTAAAGCTCTGTGAAAATCCATAACTTTCGTCAATCTGATGAACAAAAATCCAGATGTGTCTTCTGAATCTGGGTCTCCTGTGCATGTCAGTGCTCATTTCCATTCTGATCAGTAACATGCTGAATACATTTGAGTCTGTCGTGTTTCATGTTTTTGCTGCCAGTTTGCCATTTGTTGACACAGCATTGGATCAGATTTGCTAATACACTACCTAAGTCTGCAGGTCCTAAAAATAAACATTTTACACAGGTGGAAGCTTTGGCTGGGATTGTTGTTTGGCCTGACTTGCCAAATTGTTGGATCCCTTCTGAGAAATGTAAATCAAGTCAGAAGTATTTGGCAAAGTGGGTCAGCACCTAAGTCAAATTCAGAAGCCTGAGTAGCTATGTTGGGTATTTTGGCATGGCACTGCATTGCTTCTCTTAACTTGATGTGCCACATTGTTTGTTTTTTTTTAGAGGTTTGTCATATCCCTAGGAAGTACTGTACTGTCTAGGCTTCTTCTAAGAAATTCTTGCAGTAATTACATCATGTCATTCTCAATCATTGATTGGTAATCATTCCACTTAGGCATTTATACCACACTCATCACCATGGTATTTGAGTTGCCTGGCTGACACTGTGGTATTAACATTAGAAGAATTGTCTTATGCAGCTGGCATCTCCGGGGATTGGAGAATCCACTAAGTTAGAAATTAAAAAGATCTATCAGATCATCTAATCTATCTCCCTGCCAATGCAGGATAGCCCCCTACAATGTAATGTTTCAGTACAGATTACACCACTCATAACATTACTGGTTCCCACAAAAGTAGCATGCTCACTTATCAATGTCCTTAGTGATTTAATTGTCAAATTCTTAGTCTCTATCTACACTGAAAAGTTAAGTCAACATAGCTACACCAGTAAAAAAAACCAAAGCCCCATCCAGTATTGCTATGTCATCCTAACTCCCAGTGTAGAAGCGTCTAAGTTGATGAGGCTGTCGATGTAGCTTCTATAACTCAGGGAGGTAGTATTCCAATACTAATGGAAAACCCCTTTTGTCCGTGTAGGTTGATCTATACAATGAGGTTATGCTGGCATAGCTACGGTGATATAGCTATGCCAGTATAGTCTCTGTAGCATAAACCTACCCTTGGACAGAGAAGCCAGACAAGGTCTGAAAGCTGAGGATCAAAATAAACAGAAAGTGACAATGCAAACAACAGAAAAATACGCAGATAAAGGGGGACAGTGTTACCTGGCTGGGAGGAGATTGATGAGGCTTTAATACCGAGGAATAGAGAGTTTAAAAGGGGACATAACTTTTAATTTCTTATCCCTATTCCCAAACAAACAACTTCCCATCCGTAGGCATACTGGATTTTTGTAACCCCAGAAAGTTGGCGCAGTCCAGTGTTCTTTATAGTGTACTTTTCTCTATTATTGAAAGCAGCAGAAGAGTTTTGCAGTTTCAGTAAAAAGGATGAAGCAGAATTCTGCAGGTCAATATCAAAGATAAGCCTCTCACTTACAGTGACAGCATCCAATATAGATAAGAGGTGATTGAAAATGTTCATGAGATTTCTCTTATGTGCTCTAAAGTGAATGAGGGCGTACAGAGACTTTGTTTCCTTCAGCATTGAGAATTCAGCATATTCAAGTACAATTTTAAAAAAGTTCTCAGAGAAACCCTATTTTGTTTTTTCTCTATAAAATGAAGTTAAGCTATTCACTCTCACAGGCTGTCTGGAACAAACTGGCAGTAGGATTTAATTTGTCTGTATTTGTGAAATGTCATCTTCACTGTGATATCTAATAGCCAGATGAGTTGTAGGAAAATTATATTTACCATTATAAATACTCATCACTATAATTTCTTGAACTATGGTTTTATTTGAAGAGCTTTCTCCCTTTACTACTAGACAACACATTGAATTTCATTGTTCAGTAATCCAGTCCAGCTGTGCCAGCTGTTAAATATTCAAGCATATACTCTGTTTTTCTTAACAATTCATTTGTATTTAGTTACCTTCCTCCATTACAGATTAGATACTGAATAACCAGGAGTTGGAATAAAAGAGGGTAACTTTAGATGCTTCTGTGTATACTTGGCTGAACAAGTTTCTTCTTCCACCGAGGTTGTTCTCTTAGGTATTTTGTCCATAATTATCTTATTACCGGCTAACTTCTAGAAACTAAACCAGATTCTTTTTAGACATAAATATTCATCAGAACCTTTGGCTACTAGCTTGTTACTTACAAGTTCCTTTTGCTATCCTGATTTGTTTTGTTTGTAATGGGGTTTTCAAAAATTGTCTTGCTTATTAAACTCAGATACTATCGAGGAGTGGATGGATTTAAATCTTGCATTGAAAATCAGCTATTGATTTTTAAAAGCTTGGATGCTGTAGTTCATTTCTTTTCCCAGGCACATCACATCCTGTTCTAAGTTATTTTTTCCAGTGATAGTACAACAGATTTATAGATTAGTTCTGTTGTTCCTTTCAGTTTCACAGCAAGATCATTTTCTGTAATGCGAGCGTGGTCTGGTTTACTCTTATGCTCTATCTTCTTTCAGTCCTGTTTTGATGGCCCTGAGTGATAATGCCATTCTTTGCTTGACGTTAAGAGAGCTCAGAAAAGGTCTCTTCATGTAAAACAAAACCGAATCAGCCTAGTCTAAAAACCTTTTGGGATTGTGTTGGGGTTTGATTAGTATGGGTCAGAACCTCTTTCTGTAACCTCTAATCTAAGAATTCCAAAGAAATTTCAACATCCGTGTTGTGTTGGATGGTATATATTTTCTAGCATACTAAATTGTATAAGTAAAATTTCCTTTGTGAAGTCATAATGACTTTAGTCCTAATATTTGAGTGATTCAGCAAAAGTATATTTCTGGCTTTAAGTTGTTGTTTAACTATTTCCACAGCTTTTCTGTTGCTTTACACGTGGCTACTTAAATTAAGCGTTTCATAACTGCTTTCAATCTGTAAAAAGTCTTTTTTGTTTTTAAAAAGTGAACTATACTCTTTTATTCCTGCCCAAAATAATAAAATCCCCTTTCAGGGGACAGCAGGTTCACCCAAAAGAGGCTAACTAGGTGAATTTTACAGACTAGCTGCTGGTTTTGACCCTGGTGTTTTGCAGTAAAAGTGCTCTGTAGTGACTCTAGAAGGTGAAGAAGGGGAGGCAGGACTCCATTCCCCAGAAGCATCCATCTTGCGTACGCACAGGGAGGCAGAATTCCAATGCTGAGGATGTGCACCTCACCTCTGGGCTGGTTCATTGTCATCGCAGCCCTTGAAGGGTGTCTAGCACCACTATCACGCTTCTTTGCCCTTGTTTTCCAAGCATGCAAGGACCAGAATCATGGCTAACCCCCTGTTCAGGTGTGTAAGCAGAGATGCTTCTTTGTGTTATCTTTCCCTGTGTGCACCTTTCAACTCCACCTCCGCCCCGCCCCGCACTTTCTTACCTGCACAGGTCCACCATAATCAAGGTCAATATTTGCTCTGATCTGACATGTACATTATTATGTTAAGTCTTAAAGCAAAATCCTGCCTCTTATCCCCTCAGGCACACAGGTAAGGATAGCCTTAAAAGCAATGAAATCATCATAATGCACAGGGGGACTCTGTATCCCTGTGGTGCATGGAATAGAGCTTCACGTCAGTGTGAATGGGAGAAATGGGCACAAGAAGACATGCTGAGGAGCCCACAGCTATGTTTTCATTGGCCAAATTCCCATGAATAGTGCAGCAGCAGCCACTAAAGCTCCGGGAAACAATTATATCAGTACTTTTTAGTCCTGAAGTTGGGTACAGCCTCTCTTGCTCAGGGCTGTGCCTAGCATTATCTAATCCTTAATTACATCATCAAAAGATAAAAGCTTCTAGCAAAAATTTACTTTAGCAACAATTTGAGGGTTTTTTGAAGCCAAAGAAAAATAATCCAGAATGTCAAGCGATTTATATCACTTTCAAATCAGGGCTTTAGAATTCTCACCAAATTAGCAGTCTCAAGGCTGCTTCTCTCACATCAGAGGGTTCGTAAGAAGAAATGTACTAGGTACCATTCATAGAATAATTACGTTAATAGAGGATTTCATGCAGTGAGAATGAAGAAATAGTGACCAATTAAGGCGTAGTGCTTAACAGTGTAGAGTGGGAAATTCATATTGCAATATTGCAAGGAAAAACTGGATTCAGGTCACATGTCAATATGTGGAGAAATCCCATTTACAATATGCATATAGATATTGTGAGAATTCACACAATCAAATGCTTCTCTCTTGTCAGCTGTAAAGGAGAATTGGAGAAGAATGTTCCCTGCCCTCATTCTTCTTTAGAATCTTTCTTGAACCATTTGCTCAAATAATCAAACCTTATTAGCACCAAGAATTCCCATTGCTATTTAACAGGGCTTCAGACTGCACTTGTGACACTGGAAACCCTAATGTAGACAGCTCCCTGCCTTCAGAAGCCATTTGAAATACCATGTTGATTAGTTAATTTATGTGGTATTGAAAACAGTTGCTTCCTCATTTTGTTAACACCAGAGCCGCTGAATTAAATAGGACTGGCACAGCCACATTTATTATTTAATTCATTTTTACGGAGTCACAAACAAGGCTCTCCAGAAATACAGTATCAGCATCGTATACTAAGACAGGGTTATTCATGCTATATTTACAGCATTGCCACTGGGCCACCATATTTCAGAGTTCTATTGATTATTTAATGAAAAACAGAACTAATCCAAATAGATACAGGTAAAGGGAAGGGGAAGGATAAATGGATATATAGATTGAACAAAAAGGGGGAAAAATAGGTAACACCCTCGCTGCCCCCTCCCCCACCAATGGTAGAATAGCTTCCAGTATAGATGGCCCCAAAATTCTGGATCTGAATACCTCTTAATTCCAGTGAAGTGAAACTGTGCAGCTGGCCACTAATTCAATAATGAGCCTAATCAGAACTTCAGATCCCAGCACCTCTGACCATGTAGAATTTCAGATCCAGGTCCTAGAGATGCCATCAGGTAAGCCCCAAATTCCTGTTATTGTCTTTTAAAGTCTACAAAGTAAATGGAAAGTAGAATGATTTTAAAAACTAGAAGATTCCTTTACAGAGAAGATGTTTGACATGTAAAACCGAATAAATCTTATTTATCCCTTATGTTAACTCCATTGAGCTTGTTGAAGTTACATCAAAGGTGTATTTAGCCCTTTGTGCACTCCCAGATACAACCTTCTATCAATATTTGGAATTTAGACATTAGATTTGCTCCACATATGCTGGTATAAATAAATCACCTATAGCCACATCTATATATGGAAGAAATGAGCAGAAAACTTACCTCCCAAGAAGGTATGGTTGAAGCAAAATTAGGAGTAATGCTTATTGAAGAGGAGGAGTTGGAGGGTACTTGTGCAATAGTACAAGTAATTTACAACACTGAGGCCTGATTCTGACATCCTCACTTATGTTTAGTTGCACCTTTCTTACACAAGTCAGCTCAAGGCAGTAATTACATACCCTCCAAGATGACTGTAGGTGGCAAAATTAGGTCCTCCTGTGATCTTTATAATACTACAGTAAAGCCAAAATACGACTATGCTAACAATACAAGCAATTTTTAGAAATGTTTTGCTGAAGACAATAATGTCATACATAAAGATCCCACTTCAACATCACTTAAGTATATGTTTTAGTGCATCGCTGAATTGGGGCCAAAAGTGGAACTATAGGAGAATGCCAGATTACTGGACATTTATTATGTAAACAGGAAACATTGTTAAACGGAAAGATGACATCCTGTTAGATCAGAAATTTGCTGTATTAACAACATTACTGGAAATTTGGGTAATTACCTCATAAACTAGGAAATGTTTGAATATATTCAATCCTATGCCCAAACGTGCACTATGTGAGTATGTATCTGGAACAATGAACATCATAAGAATCGCTATAAATGAATGGCAAGCCTCCCAAGGCAAAAAGTCGGTGTGTGAACAAGCCAAAATCGTATACCTTGCTTGGGGGGTGGGAACTGCGGTTCTTGATTTTATGCGGTAAAATGTTCCTGCATACATTAGGAGGAAGGTATGGCCTTATAGTAAAACACGGGACTGGAAATTAGGAGCCCTGTGTTCTAGTCCTAATTTTTGTTTTTTTGTTTGTTTTAAAGGGCCTTTTTTAGGATCTTGACCAAGACATTTAGGGCTAGTCTTTCAGTGGAGCTATGCTGATTTATACCAGTTGAGAATCTAGCCCCCTCTTTCCATTTGGCTCATCTGCAAAATGGGAATAATAGTAGCTCACAGGGCTTTTCCAACTAAATTAATGTGAGTAAGGAGAAATCTTCCTATGGAGGACAAAACAAAAGTGTGAAGTGATATCACTCTCTGTTACTGTCTTGTAACATCTGGTGCATGTTTAGTTCTTCCAGCTGCAGCAGAATTATACTTGATAACCTCCACTTTACCATAATAAATAAATTTTATTTTTAGAAGGCGAGGAGACCAAGTACTTATAAAAGATTCAGTCTCCTGGGTAAGAGAAGTTTCACTTACTGTGAAATTTTATTGTCCCTCCTACCTTTTATTCCTTCCAATACCCTTGATCTCCTTTTCATTATATGGAAATGACCCTCTGTCTTATGCAGCTCACATTGTTAAATTCACTGCCTGACTGATTAGCTAAGGACACAGTCAGCCAAAATACTGGTCATGTAGCTCTTTTGCTTTCTCAAAAATGCTTTAGGAGAAGAAGTGGGGGAGAGCCCACTTACCAGTTTAAGCGCAAAGCTTGTTTAGTTATTAACATTTTTACATGGTCAGCAAAAGCAATAGTGACTATGAAACTGAATTTGCATTTAAAGTACAAATATGAAAAATGAACTCTACCATGAGCATGTCCTTATAGAGATTATAAATCCACTCACTTGACTTGAGTGCAGTGCTGTTTCTGATTGTTATATCTAGATGTTTGTTGCACTTGAAAGTAAGGTATGTGGCATATTTGAGAATGAGCCAATGTAGTTTTTTTTACTGTGGGAATAAGTTTGTAATGGAGAGCTCTGTAGTGAGAACATCCCTACCAGTATCATAATACCGTACAGTTTTATAATATAGTTCTAAAATTTGGCATGTAGTGGGTTAATAGATACTCTTTGTGTATAGTTCAAGTGAAGGCCACCAGCTATAACTTCACTTTGGCTGGGGTTTCCCTGTAATCCATTTAGCAAATTAAAGAGATTACTTTGATTGGTGCCATTATCTCCTATTCTCTTGCGGTTGAACCACTTAACCTGTGCTTAATTGAAAGAGATAGAGAGGGTACAGTAACAAATACAATCAAATGAAAGGGGCAATAGGCTCTGTAGGCCAAACAAATGATCAGCACTAGGCTAACAATAGCAGATTAGAGGTGAGATCAATTAATTAGAAGCTATTGTAGGCATTGGGTGGCTGCCAAGCTTTCTAATAGCCTAAGCCATCATGCTGCTCTGTTTAGAAGGATTTTAATGACTGGGAGTTGATGTGGTTATTTCAATAATTATGTATTTTAATAATTACTTCATTAGAATACAAGATGTATTATTCTCCAGGCTCTGTGAGGAGGGTATATTCACACATAATACACCTGGAGCAGGAAATCTTGTGTGCTTTTTCAAGACATCAGTAACAGAATAGCATTCAATGCTGCCTAGGCTAGAGCGTCCAATATAAAAGTAATCCTCTTCATTGAGGATCTATGAAACAGATCCAAATAGGCAAATATAGCTAAATATGTTTTTTAAAGTGCTGTTTGATACAGTTGACTGAGTAAGGTTTGCTATTTGAGGTACTTATCATACTAGTCTAATGGAAACAGGGTGAACAAGCAGCAAAGAATCCTGTGGCACCTTATAGACTAACAGACGTTTTGGAGCATGAGCTTTCGTGGGTGAATACCCACTTCGTCACCCACGAAAGCTCATGCTCCAAAACGTCTGTTAGTCTATAAGGTGCCACAGGATTCTTTGCTGCTTTTACAGATCCAGACTAACACGGCTACCCCTCTGATACTTGACAGGTTGAACAGTCTCAACGACTTAGATGTTGGCATAGAAAGTACGCTTATTAAGTTTGCAGATGATACTAAACTGGGAGGGATTGCAACTGCTTTGGAGGACAGGGTCAAAATTCAAAATGATCTGGACAAATTGGAGAAATGGTCTGAGGTAAACCGGATGAATTTTAACAAAGACAAATACAAAGTGCTCCACTTAGGAAGGAACAATCAGTTTCACACATATAGAATGGGAAGAGACTGTCTAGGAAGGAGTACGACAGAAAGGGATGTAAGGGTTATAGTGGACCACAAGCTAAATATGAGTCAACAGTGTGATGCTGTTGCAAAAAAAGCAAACGTGATTCTGGGATGTATTAACAGGTGTGTTGTGAGCAAGACACGAGAAGACATTCTTCTGCTCTACTCTGTGCTGGTTAGGCCTCAACTGGAGTATTGTGTCCAGTTCTGGGCACCGCATTTCAAGAAAGATATGGAGAAATTGGAGAGGGTCCAGAGAAGAGCAACAAGAATGATTAAAGGTCTTGAGAACATGACCTATGAAGGAAGGCTGAAAGAATTGGGTTTGTTTAGTTTGGAAAAGGGAAGACTGAGAGGGGATATGATAGCAGTTTTCAGGTATCTGAAAGGGTGTCGTCAGGAGGAGGGAGAAAGCTTGTTCACCTTAGCCTCTAATGATAGAACAAGAAGCAATGGGCTTAAACTGCAGCAAGGGAGATTTAGGTTGGACATTAGGAAAAAGTTCCTAACTGTCTGGGTAGTTAAACACTGGAATAAATTGCCTAGGGAGGTTGTGGAATCTCCACCTCTGGAGATATTTAAGAGTAGGTTAGATAAATGTCTGTCAGGGATGGTCTAGACAGTATTTGGTCCTGCCATGAGGGCAGGGGACTGGACTTGATGACCTCTCGAGGTCCCTTCCAGTCCTAGAGTCTATGAATCTATGAATCTATCTATAGATGAAGTTTCCACAGAGTATCATGGTAAGTTTCCATGTGAGTTTAGACCTCCTTTTCCCACCTTTTTAACCAGTTAGTTGTAATGCAGAGAAATGAAAGCTTTCAATGACAAGCTCCTAATGACTTGACATGACTTCTTTGTGAAAACACGCCTGAGCGTCTGCAGGTTATGATGCCATCTGCTGCCAAGTTCCCACTTCACTCTGAGTTGGCCCTTCATAGTCAGCCTTGGTTCAGCACAGCATGGGGAGATGGCAGAGTAGCTGCAGTATCAACTGAGTTTGCTGTCACTTTGGCAGGCGTAGAAATAAAGCTGGTAGGAGCCAACATTTTAACATGCAGAAATGTAGTGTCTTAACCTTAGCCAATTGGCAGGATAGACCATGAAAAATTGCATATGCCCAACCTAACTTTGGCAATTTGGTCACTTTGTGTGCACTTGAATAGGTTGGAAGACTTGGCTTAACTTTATTTTGGTAATCTCAAACAAAGTTTCCTGTCATTGGCATGTTAACTCTCAAATGTTTATATTCCTGATTAACATTATGAATAATTAGTTGTTTAGCACCCAGAAGTATGGTATTTGCTGTATAATATTGTGTTTTGCATTTGCTGTTACAAATCATGTCAGAGGTAAACCTTTAGGAGTCATTGGGTTTGACTTTAACGGGAGTTGGGGCTGCAATATGAAAAGATTTTTAAACTTAGATAATGGGATTGGGAGCTAACTTTATACCTTTTGTGAAATCTCCTGACAGGATGCGGTGCTGGAAACAATGATTCATGGCTGTGATAAATAATACGACATATAGATTTGTGCAGGGTCATGTGTAGTTGTAAATTAACTTGTTCTACCACAGAAGGCATATGACTAAATCTTGCTGTTGGGTACACAAAACTATCTCCTGTTGACTTCCTGCATATGCGCATCTGAAGGTTAAATTCGGCTGAATTTGAAATAACTATACTTTTTAATATTTTTTCCTATTTATGCTTGTTACAGTGACCATATTTAAAAGTTCCAGAAGAGCTGAAGTGATTTAGGAGCTTAAGTTCCACTTTCTGAAGTCTTTCATTCATTGAAAGTCAGTGGACACTTGACTCCTAAGTGCCAATGGCACTTTTGAAAATTTCACCCCAAATGACTCAAGTTTTACTACTATCATCTGGGATATCCCTTTCTCTTTCTTGTTATAGGCACTGTCTGTGTTTGAGCTCCAAAAATTAATGTTGTATTACCACAATCTTAGCAATTTCTAATCCTATCATTAGAAATACTATTAATTAATATTTGCTATATATAGTATATATATATTCATTAATATATACTTTTGTATATATTAATATAGTACTATTCATTAATATATACTTTTGTTGGACTGCAATAAACTACAGATATGTCTCTTTTGGGAATGTATTGAAGTCTAGAGAAAGTGAAATACATTATTTCTCTGTAGTTTTAATTTTAATTTTAGTATATTACTGGTCATGTACATCACTATAACATGGTAAATGGGGTTCTAGTTGTGTATGTGGATACACATGCTATTTGACACCAATCAGAATGCTAGATACCTTAGTGATGAGCGGTATAGAAAACCTTTAGCTGATAGAGAATGCACTCAATAGAAACTTAAAAACACCTAAGGGTATGGCTACACTTACAGTTCTGCAGCGCTGGGAGTTACAGCTGTCTTCGTACTGCTGTGTAGGGAAAGTGCTGCAGTGTGGCCACACTGACAGCTACCAGCGCTGCAGTGTGGCCACATTTGCAGCATTTGCAGGGCTGTTGGGAGTGGTGCATTGTGGGCAGCTGTCCCAGCATTCAAGTGGCTGCAACGTGCTTTTCAAAACAGGGGGGTGGGTGGAGTGTGACAGGGAGCGTGGGGGAGACAGAGTGAGTGGATTTTTGGAGCTGGACACTGTTCTCAGCTCCCTGCCTTGCAAGTTCTAAGGACTGGAAGATACACAGCACCAACCTTCAATCATTTTAAAAGTTTCGAGCCCTTCCCCCACCCCTCTCTTACTCACTAAATGCAAATTATGCACTCCTAAATAGCCTTCAGACCACATAAGCAGCTGCTCAACACGGACTCTCCTCTCAACTCAAGCAAACAGCTGTGAACATTCCAAAGCAATTCCCCTGCCTCCACTCGCTCGCTGGAGCAAAGAGCAGCTGTGTTTGTTTTTTAGATAAGTAGCTCCAGGGAGCTCGGAGTTCAGCCATTCTTCCGGTTTGTTGTGGACAGGAATTCTGGGATACCTTCTAATACCCTGGAGGCCAATAACAGCGCTTTTGGTGGCCACACTTGATGAGCAGCGCTGCATCACCAGCGCTGCAGTCGTTACACCCCAAGCAGACCAGGTGTACAGCCAGCGCTGCAGCCAGGGAGTTGCGGCGCTGGATGTGCCTTGCTGGTGTGGACAGTTACTAAGTTGCAGCGCTGTAAACCCACCACCAGCGCTGCAACTCTCCAGTGTAGCCAAGCCCTAAAACACACACAGAGGTTATATTTCTGTGTATAAATTTGCTACTCTTGGAGTCAATAATTTTATTGATTTCAGCAGGATCAGTCTCTGTCTACAGTAGTGGGATAGTATTGTGTAATAAAAGTGATCATGAAATGATAGCGTTCATGATTTAAGAAATTATAGGGATGATAACAGCAAAATAAAGAAAATGGGTTTCAAGAAGGCAGACTTTTGCAAACTCAGGGAGTTGGTAGGTAAGATCCCATGGGAAGCAAGTCTAAGGGGAAAAACAATTGAAAACAGTTGACAGTTTTTCAAAGAGACGTTATTAAGGGCACAAGAGCAAACTGTCCTACTGCTTAGGAAAGATAGGGAGTATGTCAAGAGACAACCCAGGCTTAACCAGGAGATCTTCAGTGATCTAAAAGTCAAAAAAGAGACCTTAAAAAAGTGGAAACTAGGTCAAATTACAAAAGATGAATATAAACAAATAACACAAGTATGTGGGACAAAATTAGGAAAGGCCAAGGCACAAAATGAAATCAGACTAGTAAGAGATATAAAGGGAACCAGAAAACATTCTACAAATACATTAGAAGCAAGAGGAAGACCAAGGACAGGATAAGCCTGTTGCTCAATGACGGGGGACAACAACAGAAAATGTGGAAATGGCAGAGGTGCTTAATTACTTTTTTGTTTTGGTGTTCACCAAGAAGGTTGGTGGTAATTGGACATCTAACATAGTGAATGCCTTTGAAAATGAGGTACCCAGAAAGATAATGGAGCAAATAATTAAGAAATCAATTTGCAAACATCTAGAAGATAAGCAACAATCAGCATGGATATGTCAAGAACAAATCGTGTCGAACCAAGCTGATAGCTTTCTTTGAGAGGGCAACAAGCCTTATGGATATGGGTGAAGTAGTAGACGTGGTATATCTTGACTTCAGTAAAGATTTTGATACGGTCTCCCATGATCTTCTCATAAACAAATTAGGGAAATGCAACCTAGACGGAGCTACTAAAACGTGGATGCATAAGTGGTTGGAAAATGATTCCCAGAGAGTAGTTATCAGTGGTTCACAATCATGCTGGAAGGGTATAATGAGGGGGGGATCAATTCTGGGTCCAGTTCTGATTAATATCTTCATCAATGATTTAGGTAGTGGCATAGAGAGTACACTTATAAAGTTTGCGGAGGATACCAAGCTGGGAGGAGTTGCAAGTGCTTTGGAGGATAGGATTAAAATTCAAAATGATCTGGACAAACTGGAGAAAGGGTCTGAAGTAAATCAGATGACATTCAATAAGGACAAATTGCATACTCCACTTTGGAAGGAACAATCAGTTGCACACATACAAAATGGGAAATGACTGCCTAGGAAGGAGTACTGTGGAAAAGGATCTGGGGGTCATAGTAGACCACAAGCTAAATGAGAGTCAACAGTGTAACGGTGTTGCAAAAAAGGCGAGCATCATTCCGGGATGTATTAGCAGGATGTAAGCAAGACATGAGGAGTAATTCTTTCGTGCTACTTCATACTGATTAGGCCTCAGCTGGAGTATTGTGTCCAGTTCTGGGCACCACATTTCAAGAAAGATGTGGACAAATTGGCAAAAGTCCAGAGAAAGGCAAAAATGACTGAAGGTCTAGAAAACATGACCTATGAGGGAAGATTGAAAAAATCGGGTTTGTTAAGTCTGGAGAAGAGAAGACTGAGAGGGGACATAACAGTTTTCAAGTACATAAGAGGTTGTTATAAGGAGGAGGGAGAAAAAATGTTCCCCTTAACCTCTGCGGACAGAACAAGAAGCAATGGGCTTAAATTGCAACAAGGGAGGCAGGGCCGTCCTTAGCCATAGGCAGAACAGGCAGCCGCCTAGGGCACCACTAGGTCTGGGGGCACCGCTCTGCAGGGAGCCCGGACAGACAGGAAGCAGTGGAGCATGTAAGAGCAGGGCTGCTTGGTCCTAGAGAGAGATGAATGCAGCACAGTCTGAGGAAGGGGATTGGCTGTGGGGGTCTCTGGGAAGGGGTGGGGGAAGGAACTCACCTGTGAGTGTGACTCTTTCCCCTGGCGTGAGGTGACGCAGGCTCAGCGGCTCTGGCAGTATCCTTTGTTGTCCCCCATGACATCCATTCTTCTCCCCCCTGCCCCACGGAGTACCCCCCCATTTCTCCCTCCCACCCACGGAGCACCCCTCTCTCCCCCATTCCCTCTGTCAGGGCTGGGTTGGGTGAGGTGCTGGAGTAGGGAGGGGAGGCTGGCTGGCTGGCTGCCTGCTGAGGAATGAGAGTGAAAGTAACTCACTTCCTTCCAGGCAGCCAGGATTGGAATGGTCACACAGGGCTGGGTTGGGGATAGCCAGATAGCATGTGTGAAAAATCAGGACGGGGGTTAGGGTAGGGTGAGCAGATGTCCCACTTTTATAGGGACAGTCTCAATTTTTGGGTCTTTTTCTTATATAGGCTCCTATTCCTCCTCACCTCCCATTCTGATTTTTCACACTTGCTATCTGGTCACCCTAGTTGGGGATAATTGGTGCCTATATAAGACAAAGCCCCAAATATCGGGACTGGCCCTATAAAATCAGGACATCTGGATCTGGTCACTCTAGCTGGGGAGCGTGTCTCTCCCCCAGGCTGGCAGTGATCCATCTCATCTCACGGCAGGATGAGCTGCTGTGGCTCCATGGGTGCCCCATCCCTGAGATCAGATGCTGTGCTAACTTCACCATGGTCCGTTGGGTTGGCGGTGGTACCCATTGGCGTGTGATTGGACCTGAGGGTTTGCTGCTGCTGTTGCCACTCTGCACCCCAAAAGGTGGATTTTGGGGTCCTGCACTTTTCCCCTATCTCCTCCTCTACTGCAGCTGTTGGATCAGCAGGTTAGAGGCTGAGCCACGCATGAAAGCAGTACTGTGTTGCTATTTAGATTGTCATTTAACAAAATTGTTTGCCAAAAATGCTTGCTAACAATCCTGAATTCAATTTCAATTAAAAAAAAATCAATATCTTAGTCAAACCCAGAAAATTAAGTTGTTGACAATTATTTGTGGCAAGTTTGGTATGGGGAAGGAAGTGGGCCAGTTTTCATCAGAGAACCAAAAAATGTTTTGTCTAGGCTAAAGAAAACCCTTGAGTTATCAGCTTTACCTATAAACAAATCTATTATTCTCCCTTGAACAATTGTATTTTCTCTACAAAAATCCCTACTCACCTTCCAGTTAGGGTTCTGATGCTCAGATCCAAACTATGCAGCAGTTCCACTAGGACTCCATGCTCTCCTGACTGATCGTGCTGGGGACTCTACCTGCCTCCTGCCCTCAGGAACCTCAGCTACCAGCATCATCTGGGAACCCCGACCAGTTCAAGCTTCAGGGAGTGGTGAGATCCCTTCTCTCTGTCTCTCTCTTTTCATTTTTCCTTTCTACTTTAGGTATTAACCTTTAATAATGTATGTTATGTTGGTTTAGCCCTCCTTGTGTAGTTATCACCAGTATTCAATAAATAACTTGTATGGTTAAGCTGGTTGCTTCTCTCTTGCTGAACCTTACTCTTTTGTGTTTTTAGCTTCCCCCATTTACTCTGCAGCAACCCTTCTTTTACCTAAGCTAGAGATCCCTGCAGCGCCCAAAATACTGTGGGGTTTGCTCATCAAGTAGGTTACTGCCAGTACAATTGTGTTGTGAGAGTGGGGATAGGGACATGCTGAATCTGGGACACATAAGGGTAACAGCTTGAAAGTGCTGCTTGACCCAGTCCATGGAGCCCAGGGGCATATAAGGAGAGTCAGCTTGAAAGTGCTGCTTCATCCAGCCCAGTGAGTCCAGGGACACATAAGGGGTCAGTTTGACAGTGCTGATTGACCCGATCCGCTCAGACTTGCTCTGTTAATGAATGTGTGGGTGGGCGTGTGTTCATCCGCTTCTTGGGCTGGAGAAACCCAGCCCTAGGGAACCTGGGTCCTGCAGGATACCTCCACTGGGAGGGTACTTGTAGAAGGGAAAAGTAGAGCTCCATATGAACACACAAGTGACACAAGCAGTACATCGGTAGAATTACAGAATTCCCTTCCCCAGAAAAGTAACCAGAATAAATGAGCATATCCCAAAGTAATGGGCAAATCTGGTAACACAGATGAAACTCAAAAGTTTTGCTTTTGATAAGCCCTCAGATGTTCAGATCTCTTCCACACTATTCCAATCTCTTAGAAAGTTAGACTGGAAATCTAAGAAGAACAAGTTTAACCCCTAGATTTTTGTTAGGATTTCCTTCCAGTTGGGCCAGGGAATCAAGGAACATATCCTTTCTTTGTTACATTTTGGCATTCCAACCTCTGGTCTTGATTAGAACCAGGAAAAATGAACAGGTTTGTGTTAAAGGAAACTGAGAGAGTTAAAATGTTAACTGAACTTCTTCAAACCTCAAGATGGGTTCAGTTTGCATTTGGGGAAACAGAATAATTTTTTATTTTATGCCAACTGATTTGATCATCCTAGATATTACTGGCATTTAATGAAGACAACTAGGCAGTACAGAGTTAAGTACAGCAGTAAGGCCTCAAACCTGCCAAGACTTAAGAGCATGTTTTGCTTTACACACGGTGAGTAGTTCTATTGACGTCAAGTAACATCTAAAGTAAAACATGTTCTTAAGTCTTTGCGAGATTGGGGCTTAATATACAATGGTTTGCATTGGCCACTCCACTGTCACCATAAATATTAAAAACCACCCAGTTGCAACAAAACATTAACATACTACATTGTGTTTTATTTGGATCAGATTAATATTCAAAGGACCTGCCTAAAGATTCTGCCTTGCTGGCTGGGGAGCCCTCTTCCTCTGAGTACACTAGAAAGGGTGACCAAATTTCCAAATATCTATCCTTTTTATGGCACTTCTCTTGTATCCGTTCCTGGTGTGAAACCTTTCCATTACAAAGATATTTCAATATCACAGTTCCATAGGGGGATAGGTCAAACTTTTCAAATAATATTCACTACAAAATCTATCTGCTAACAGTAAAAAAAAAAAAAGGTTTTGTTTAAAATGTAGATCCTTTACTGGGTCTCTAGGACGCTCTTTAGGGAATCTCTGGGGAGCTGGCTGTCATAAGATGAATCGTTAATAATTGCTTCCAAAACCCTCCAATTCCTGGACACAGCCACCACCTGTGCATGTTCCCTTTCCTTGCAACTCTCCAACAGAGTATCTCCCTAGTAACAAAAATATCATGAATCTTAACTGGAGTCAAATGCCATCTATGCAATAATTTATTTTTAAAAAAAATTGAGCTGGAGAAATTGAAGATGTATATCTTCTTTCCCATATAGAAACCCACTCATCCAGAGAAATTCCTTTGTTCCAATCCCTCTCCCATCTTTTCATCTGAGTTGTTTTCTTATTAACAACTCATTCAATCAAAATTGTTATATATCTTAGAAATTAAACTTTTTGTTCCACCTTGTGCCTAAGTCAATTCCTCAAATGTGGTAAAAGGTCTAGATAGAGCTGCCTCATTTCCAGATTTCACAGGAAAATGTTTGACTTGTAAGTATTGAAAATATGCATCTCTTCTTTCTTCTTTATTATGCTTTACCATTTATATCTGAGAAAATAGGTCTTACATACAAATTTTTCAGAAACTGTTTAATTTTGGAATGTAGGAGGCAATTTCTTCCAAGGGAGTCCCAGAGTTGAGTTGGCATCAGAGTTAAATATCCTCTCACTCCAAGAAATACTAGTCCCTTCAGGCCAGGATTGAGGTCATTAGCAGGTCAATTTGGAAGATCATGTACTGTTGCTATCTCCATCCATCCTGGCCTGAAGATAAACATAAAACTTCAGTTTCCATTGTTACCAGACCTGTAACCTTCACAATCAAGTAATAGTAGCTTAACAAATGTCTAGAACGTTCTTTTTTTTTAACAGTGCAAAAGCTTGGAGGTTTTGTCAATGATGGAGAAATTAACTATTGCTATACATATTTGTGCTAGGTTTTCAGAAATAAAATGAAATTAGTAAATCAGATTCTTTGAATAATCTCAAAGATGTGTGTGTGTGTAATTTAATACATAATGGTGTGGTGTGTTAAAGGTTTTATCAGCATTAGGATGACTTACAGGATGACATAGCTCACTAAAGATGTGAATAACGTGACCATACCAAATGAGTGTTGATAAAACTACAGTATTCTGTATTCTGTATATACCACATGGGTTATAAAAAAAACAATTTAAGAGTATTTTAGAGAGTTTTACATTTTACTGGAAATATTTTTCATATCCCTTCCCCTGCTAAGTAGTTAGTTACCTTAAGTCCATCTGTGCAGGGGTCACAGAGAGATAAATATAAAACTAATAAAAGCAAAAAACCTCCAAAAATTACTCAAAAAACCCCATCACTGCTTTAAGGTCTGATATCTCATACTCTTTCAGGATAAGAAACAACTGCTGAGTCCCATTAAGAATGTAGGGATTTTCCCTTCCCAGTGGAAGGAAGGATTATTCTTTAACTTTGCAGAGATATGAAACCTTGGACACTAAAATTTACCTTTTTTTATAGTAAAACTAATCCTGGTTGAGGAATGAATCTTCCTGCATCCTGATTGTTTCTATGGACATTTCATTAATAAAATATGGCAGCTATCTGAAAGTGCTTAGAGGGTTGAGACAGTAGAGTTAAGCCTGGAGAGATAGATTCATAAATAGACAGCAGGTGAAACATGTGATAAACTCATTTATCACCCAACTCAGCCATTTTCCACATGGATATCACCACCACATTGTGTACATTTGCATGTTAAAGATGAGAGCTGTGCAATTTTTTTGTTTTGTTTTGCAAAATTACAATTTGTCGAACAATGCATTTTTTGCAGCACCAAAACTATTTGTGAGTTTGGGTAAAATTTGGTAATTAGTTTCAGGAAAGAAATGAAAAATAGAAATTTTGGAAAAATTGAAATATCTTGTTCTAACATTTTACATATTAAGTGTTTTGAAATTTAGCTTCAGAATGGCAGATTTAAATTAACACTTTGTTTTGAAAATGTTTCTAAATGATATTTTGTTTCAAATGGACATTTGAAATGTTTTATATGACCCAAATGACATTTTTTGGTTTTTGTTTTGTTGAGAAAAACCAAAAAATTCAGTTGCAGTTTGAAATTAACAGAATTTTTTCCCCAAATTTTTCCATTTGGCTGTTGAACCTAAAAAAAAAAATCAATTATTCGCTTAGCTCTACTAGGGACCAAATTGTTCCTTAAGGGCACGTCTACACTTGAACTTTACAGTGCTGAAACTTGCAGCACTCGGGGGTGTTTTTTCACAGCACTGGGAGTACAATTCTGAATGGCCTGATGTGTTGTTTGGGAGGCTGGCCTGGCATGACCCACCTTGTCCCACATGTTCTAACTCTTGCTAAATATGTGATCTGTGTGTATAAGTGTGTATATTAACAAATATTCATATATATTACAGCTAGTCAACACTTTTTGCAAGTAATATTTTTCTCTGCAAAAAATAACCTTCTATCAAAAACAGAACTTAGTGCTCAAAACTGTTGCCACCTTTGAAACATTCCATTTTCTGCAAAAAAAAATATTTTTGGTAAACCAAAATGTTCAGTAATTTTGAACACAAATTCTGATAGTTTCCATGACATTTTATCAATATTTTTTGTCACCAACAATGGAAAATGAGTCAGTGTGAATTCTGGAAACCAAAAACAGTTTAGAAATTGAGGCATCCAAAGCCACTGACATGTAAATAAAAAATGGCTTTGCTTTGAAAGGAGCTGAGCATCCACAGCTTCCAGACAGTAGTGGGTGGGTGACTGTGATGTTCAGCACCTAAGAATCAGCATACATTTCTTTGGGTACCTAGTTCTGGGCACTGAAATCTGAAATATTTTGCCAGAGAGCATTTCTTTGGGTACCTAGTTCTGGGCACTGAAGTCTGAAATATTTTGCCAGAGAGTGTATATATTGTATTTTGTGAGTGTGGGGGGGAATGTGAGGTGAAATCCTTGCCCCTAGTGCAGTCAGTGGCAAAATTCTCATTGACTTCAGTGGGGCCAGGATTTATAACCTTATTGAAAAAAGCCAACTTGAACATTGAAAACATGTGCAAAGCATAAAAACAAAATACAAGCTATCAGTAAAGTAGAGTTTTATAGGCCGTTGTCCAATCTGTGTAATACTTTTTAATGGTCATATCTGCCTTCATTGTAATCTTGATATGGGGATAAAGGAAGGGGTTGGCTAAAATATTTTCAATTATTTAAATGTAAGAAATAAATAACGAGAAGTAAAATAATGTGTCAAAAGCAGCTCTGAAACAGTGGATTTGATCGCTTTTGCCTTCATTAGTCAGAGTCATTGCATTCAGTGAGAATTACTGGAAGGTAATTGAGTAGAAAGGCCACAGCCAAAGTCCTGTATTTCTTTTTCGAAGTCTCTGATGCAGAACTTTCTCAGTTCTCTTGCTGCCACGTGAGTTCAAATCCTGGCTTTGTTAGTCCAAATAATATATAAATCCAGGGAATAGTTTAGTCCTATTTGCATGTGCTGGGTATTGTACGACAGGTGGAACCCATTTGTTGAATAATTACTGGGAGGCAAACAGTTGGAAGCTTTGCAAGGAAATAGTCTCTCTTCATCACCATGCTAGTACTACAGCCATATTTGTTCCTAATAATCAGCAAAATTCCACAACAAAACACTGAAATAACATGGGGCCCTCTTTCTAAATGCCATATGTTCAAATAGTAAGAGATTTGCTGTCCTTTAGGCACAAATTAGAGCAAATCCTTTGAAGATTAGTGCAATTATCCCCCTCTACCACCGCCTCCTTTTAAATGTGAGCAAGTTTGTCATCTCCCACCAAAGGAGAGGTCTTTCCAGGAGAGGTGTAATTCTGAACATGCCTTCCAGGGCATCAGTCCTGCACTCATTGAAATGAGTGGCAAAACTGCCATTGACATCAGGGGAGCGGGATCAAGCCTCAAAAGAGAAAACATCCACTTTGTCCTTAACAAAAGACTTCGCCTGTTCTTTTCCCCTTTTTAAAGCCCTTTATCACTTTCATCTCCCTTAGCTCACAAAGGCTGGATGGGAACACTCTTTGCATATGAACATCTATCTATATAGCCCATTCCAAGGGACACTTCACAGTGATTCCCCTCCTCTCCCTTCATCCCCCCACCCCCAGCAGCTAAAGCTGCTCTCTCTCCCCACAGCTTTCTCTTAGCCCAGCACAAGTGATAGACATGTCCTAGGAACTGAAGTCAGATCTCTTTGGTGCCAGCCTGGAGCAGTAACCACAGTGCCACCAAGCAACCTTTCTGCTTCCAGTGTAGAGCAGTGTAATTTTTATTTTTGACCAGATAAGCATGAAAAGAAATCCAGACAAGGAGGGGCTGGAATAGCCAGTTAAATTACCCCTGTGACTACTGTTTCACTAGTCTATCAAAATTCTCTTTTAACATTTATTATCATTGGGACTGTTTGAGTAGTTGATTTCTGCCTAATTGAAAAGTTTTGCTGTAGCTTCAATTGGATAAGATGCTCTTCTTTCTTTTCTATTCTTAACTGTGAAATAGCATTCTTGTGCACAAGTAACATTTGCCATTTTCACCCTGGTGGTAGTTGCCTGTGGTGGCGATTTCCATCTGTACACATATGAAAAAGGATACCTCTATTTCCACATTTCTACCTGTGTAAACACCCAGCTCTGTCACTGTGTGTGACCTGTACTCAAATCACTGAGGACCAGATCTACGAAGTGATTTAAGTGCCTGAACTCAGGATTTAGGTTCCTAAGGCCCAGTTTCAGGCATTACTGCAATCCACAAAAGCCCCACTGATACTGCCTAACCCTGTTGGCATAGGAGACTCATGCCTCCTCATATTGTGGAGTACAATCTAAAGGGGAGGACATGTGACTGCCCCACGTCTCCTCTGCCAAGTGACCCCCTCACCCTGCGCCCTTCCGGGAGCCACTGTGCTCTCCCCACCCCATGTTACCTGCCGGGAGAGAGCTCTGTCGTCCTCTTGCTGTGCCTCCCCGCTGGCACGTTCAGCCACTACCTGGCAGCCAAGCCAGGTTGCTGCTCTGTGCAGCGTGGCAGCTGCCTAACAAGAGCCTGGCTGGGTAGGTGGCAGCGGCAAGGCTTTCTCAGGCAGAAGTGGCTCTTTCCGCTCCCTACCCGGCTGCCAGGGAGAGCGGCTGAATGTGCCGGGGGAAGGTGCAGGGAGAGATGGACAGAACCTCCCCCTCCTCACAGGTATTGTGGGGTGGGAAGAGCATAGTGGCCCTGGGCTGGGCGCAGGGCAGGGGAGTCATTGGGAAGGGGAGACATTTGGGGCGGTCATGTGTCCTTCCTTTTAGATTGTGCCCACCCAGTATGGGGAGGCACTGGTCACCTGCTAGTGACACATGCAGGAGAGCGCAGTACCAGTGAGGAAATAGCAACTTGGATATATCTTTTCCGTGTGGCCACTCGCACTCCAGCTAGGTTAACCCCTCAGGCCCAGGTTAACTCTGCAGTGAAGGCATATCTGCCTTACATTCAGTGTCTATAAAATGGAGATAATACTTGCTCACCATTCCACAGCACTTTGAGCTCTGCAGAGGAAAGGTGCTATTTAAATGCACAAGATTATTTTAATTTATTTTCAGTTTATTTTCTACTTGATTTAATTACACTTTTAACAATTTTAAAATTTTAACAAATAGTTAACAATGAAGAGTGATGAGGATTAATGAGGTAATTATAAAGTATCTTTTCTCCAGAATGAACCACAGTTTTCCCCCAAAATGTATGCCACCTTTCTAATAAAATCCCATTTCCCGTCAATGAAATTCAGACTCTGTTGAGGTAAAACATGGCAATGAAAATTTCATGTTGAAATCATTGAGGTTGCATGGGTATAACTGAGAACTGAATTTGCCCCTCTGTTAAAAGCGTAGTAAAAGTCAAGCTT
Organism: Gopherus evgoodei; assembly: GCF_007399415.2. Lineage (NCBI taxonomy): Eukaryota > Metazoa > Chordata > Testudines > Testudinidae > Gopherus > Gopherus evgoodei. The sequence continues at coordinate 71,802,080 of NC_044323.1, forward strand.
TCCCTTCTGGAGTCGTCTTCTTTTATATCTGTTCTCTAAAAGTCAGGAATTTTGATGCACCATGAACTAGACAAGGAAAGGCCCAGATAGTAAAATGTAGCATATTGGGTTTTTTTTATTTATTAGCTTGCAGCATAGAGTGCTTAGCAAATTTGACATTCCCCTGAGTTGATTGTGGGTCTGTCCTACAGGTTGCTAATGGACTGTCTGTGTTTTGCCGACCTCTTAAAGGACACCAATTTCCTTGTATCTATCTTTCACAGAATTTTATGCTTAAAAGATGGTCTCGCCAAATATAAAGTTCTCAGTATAAATCTTGCTTTGTGTGTGACCCACTGACATACATACAATTTTCCTTCCAACTCAAATATAACATTTTTAGTTTTCAAGTTATATACACTCTTCCTTGGGTATTTTGTAGCTCATGGTGGCAAAGCAAGTGTTTTAAAAACAAAACACCACCGTAATGTTATGGTGTTGCTGTTAAAAACCAAAGATCACAGGCTTGTGAACATACTGTATGCTGAGGGAAAAAATGGTCTCCTGATGCACTGGAATTCTACTAAGCAGTAATTACTTACAGAATAAAAGTGTATCAATGACAAAATGTAGCAGAGCTGAAACAATTTCTTGTGATAAGATTTTTATGTGTAGAAAATGTTCATGTACAAAGATTTTGTAATAATTTCCACCATATACACAATAAATTCTTGAAAAAGCTTAAATCTGATTTTTGATCCTGACAGATGTGGCGTGTTTATGCAGTGAATTTTACCTACCGTAGTTGCATGTCCTCTGAGTACAGCTATGGAAAACCTCTGAGATTGTTAAATGGAAGCTTCACCTGCCTGTCTGAACTGCAAGATCTCTATAGCAACCAAACATAAATCAAGAAAATCGCCCCTTTTGTAAGTTGGTTAATAGGCACAACATGCTTCTTTAGAAAATCCAACTATTCTCTCAATAGACTTTGATTGAAAGTCAGCCTTTTCTACAGACACATTCACATTCACATCTAGTAGCAGCTTGTATGGCTGTCCAAGGTCTAATTTATTACCCTTTAAAGATCAGGCAAAGAAAAAATGGTTCTTGGAACAATGTTTACATTCAGAGGCATAAGCACAGTGCCACAAAAGAACATCCTTTTGTTCTGAAACCAGAATATTAATCTTTAACCTACTACTTATTTCAACTCCTCCCGCTGTTATTTGGTTAGCCACATTCTTCCCCGTAATTGAAATCTTAACGATTTAATACCTTATTTATTACTGGTGGTGGGGAGTACAGATCTCTTTCTATTGTTTTTTCTAAATCTTGATATGTATTGATTCATTTCTCAAGCTCTTTTGCCAACTCTGTTAGCTGACTATTTTCCTTTCGCGATTTCTGATGAGGAAGATGAGCATTCTCACTGCTAGCCCTTCTGATGTAAACTTTGGTTAATTAGCAGGAAATTCCAGTAATCCCCTTTCGATACCATCTCCAGGCAGTTTGGTGCGATCAAGAACTTGAAATTTTTGTGACTGATATATAGATTTCAGACCTCTTAAAATATATAATGGAAAGCACTAAAATAAAATGCACTTATTTTATCAAGTCATCAGGAATGCTGTGTACTAGAAATGAAATGGAACTAGACTAGGCCTTTTGATGTGGGGACTGATGTTAATCCAAACTGAACAGCAAGATGTCCCTTAAAGGAAAAGGAAAATACAGAATATCCCCTTTATTTTTAGTAGAGAACAACAATAGAAAAATAGATATAGATATAGCTCTAAGGTAAATAGCAACAGGACTTAACCTTTCTTCTTTAAAGTAAGAAGTTAAGTGACTTCAGTTGAGACACTTCTAATAGAAAAAAACTGATTAAAAGCATTCAGCTTGGATGGCACAATCAAACAGAAGTGCTGCAAATGAGGCATTCCTGAAACAAAACAAAAAAAACCCCTCCATCAACACTGTAAATATATCAGAGCCTGCCTTTTGCCATGGAAATGGCACCCTTCCTACAAGTTAAAGGAGAATATTCCACTTCAGTATAGAGGGAGACAAAACACTTCTGTCACTTTCAATCTACAGTATAAGGATTTGAGTAACTCTTTCTGAAAGAATGGAGTTTGGGAGTGAGGAGAAGAAGCACTTTGCTAAATCCAGCCCAAACTCTTGTCAGCAGGATTCTGGTGCTGATGAGAAGTTTAAAAAAAAAAAAATCCCCCCCCACAAAAATTCCCCAGCGATATACAGGAAAATTCAGATAGTTCCACATGTGAATCTGCTAATATATATATGTGTGTCCAAAACAAGCTCTTTGATGCCTACTTTAATTCTTCTTCTCTCTCTAGAGGGATGGAGTGAAAGGAGCTGTGGAAAATGTGTTTAAATGAGCTGTGTCTGTGGCTGAGACACTGGATTGAGGCCCAACACAAATAGAACATGAATTCTTGGGTTTTTTCCCTCCTTTAATGTCTGAAAAGCTATCTGCAGTCTCAGTTTGAAGGGGGTGTTTTTCTCTTTGGAAGTAGCCACTCAGTGTAAGTTTAGGCCTTACAGCAGGAACTCTGTAGCTACAAAACCAAGAGGTGCCAGTTTAATTTTTCCCTGGAGCAGATTTTATGCATGGGAAAGGGATTATATTTATTTAGTTTTTGTACAAAATATAATAATGGTGCCCACAGCATTATGTAATTCATTTTAAGACTAATATAAAAATGGACATCTCATCCCTCCAATAAATAACATATAATAAGATGCCTCCGTAGCAGACACAGTCATCAAAACTGTCCAACCCTGAGTCCATTCTTTCCCCAAATACCTGGCAAAAAGTTGAGCATCTCAGCATGCCCCAAAGGTGTATGTATTTTGGCTATTTCAGACCAAAGGTATGGGGAGTGAATTCCAAAATCAAGGAACCTTAATGGATTATGCTCTGCCAGCCACTCCCTCAATATGAAAGAGAGGAAGCTTCCAGCAATTCTGCTATGTCAGCTGTTCTATAATGGGAGAGATGTGGTCTCCTTGCAATTGGCTCCCATTCCATTAAGACCAACAGTTTCCAAAAGTGGCCATGACATTTTGGGTGCTAAAATAGGTGTCAGTTTGTACACCCAAAGGCCACCTTTGAAAAATGTTTATCTTAGGCTTTTACAGGTTAAAACACCTTGATTTCCACCAAGAATCCCGTTGACAGCTGGTGCAGAACCCTATGCACTAGTACAGTGTGTTCCTGGCGTGAAACTCCACTAAATGTATACACTGGGATGGAGGTTGAGATGGAAATAGGAGACAGACTTGTTGAAAGTCTCTGGGTAAGGATAAATGCTGTAAAAAACAATGGCAATGTCATGGTAATGATCTACTACAGACCACCTAACCAGGAAAAAGAAATGAATGAGGCTTTTTTTTTAAAAAACAAACGAAAAACGTATTAACAAACTCCATCCAAAGCACAGGACTTGGTGGTGACTTCAACTACCCAGACAGCTGTTGGGAAAATAACATAGCCCGGGCACAGATTATCCAACAAGTTCTTCGAATGTAGTGGAGACAATTTTTTATTTCAGAAGGTGAAGAAAGCTACTTGGGGAGAGGATGTTCTAGTTTTGATTTTGACAAATAGGAAAGAACTGGTTGAGAATTTTAAGATGGGAGAGATTCTAGAGGACTGGAATAGGGCAAATATAGTGACAACCTATAGTGACAACCCGGGAAATTACAGACCAGTCATCTTACCTTCAGTATCTGGGAAGATAATAGAGCAAATAATTAAGCAATCAATTTGCAAACACCTAGAGGATAATAAGGTAATAAGCACCAGTCTGCATGGATATTTTAAAAACAAATCATGTCAAACGAACCTAGTAAGTTTCTTTGACAGGGTACCAAGCCTTGTGGATGGGGGGAAGCGGTAGATGCGGTATATCTTGACTTTAGTAAGGCTTTTTTACTGTTTTACCTGACCTTCTCATAAACAAACTAGGGAAATACAGCCTAGACGGAGCTACTATAAGGTGAGTGCATAACTGGTTGGAAAACCATTCCCAGAGAGTAACTATCAGTGGTTAACAGTCAAGCTGGAAGGGCATATTAAGTGGGGTCCTGCAGGGATCAGTCTGGGTCTGGTTCTTACAATAGCTTAATCAATTGTTTAGATAATGGCATAGAGAATATATGCGGGGAGTGTTTGTAAGTACTTTGAATGATAGGATAAAAATTCAAAATGATTTGGAAAACTGGAGAAACGGTCTGACATAAATCAGATGAAATTCAATAATGACAAATGCAAAGTACTCCACTTAGGAAGGAACAATCAGTTGAACACATACAAAGTGGGAAATGACTGCCTAGAAAGGAGTACTGCCGAAAGGGATCTGGGGGTCATAGCAGATCACAAGCTAAGTATGAGTCAATGGTGCAGCACTATTGCAAAAAAAGTGATCATCATTCTGGGATGTATTAGCAGAAGTGTTGTAAGCAAGACTCAAGAAGTAATTCTTCCGCTCTATTCAATGCTGATTAGGCCTCAACTGGAGTACTGCATTCGTTTCTGGGAACTACATTTTAGGAAAGATGTGGACAAATTGTAGAAAGTCCAGAGAAGAGCAACAAAAATGATTAAAAGTCTAGAACACGTGACCTAGGAAGGAAGATTGGAAAAAAATGGGTTTGTTTAGTCTGAGGAAGAGAAGACATAACAGTTTTCAAGTACATAAAAGGTTGTTACAAGGATGATGGAGAAAAATTGTTCTCCTTAACCTGTGAGGATAGGACAAGAAGCAATTGGTGGTTTAAGTTGGACATTAGGAAGAATTTCCTAACTGTCAGAGTAATTAAGCACTAGAGTAAATTGCCTAGGGAGGATGTGTAATTTCCATCATTGAAGATTTTTAACAGCAGGTTAGACAAACACCTGTCATGGGTGGTCTGGATAAACCTAGTCCTGCCATGAGTGCAGAGGTTTGGACTAGATCAGGGGTTCTTAGACTTCACTGTGCTGCGACCCCCTTCTGACAACAAAAATTACTACACAACCCCAGGAGGGCAGAACTGAAGTCTGAGCTCACCCAAGCCCCTCAGCCCCGGGCGGGAGGGCCAAAGCCAAAGCTCCACTGCCCTGCGTGAGGGTGGGGACCTCTAACCTGAGCCCCACCACCCAGGACTGAAATCCGAGGACTTCTGCCCAGGTGGTGGGGCTTGGGCTTTGGCTTCGGTCCCGGGGTCCAGCAAGTCTAATGCCAGCCCTAGCGACTCCATTAAAACGGGATCACAACCCACTTTGGGGTCCTGACCCACAGTTTGAGAACCACTGGACTAGATGACCTCTCAAGTACTTCCAGTACTACGATTCTATGATTCTAAATGAGTAGCACATCCTGCAGTAGCTTCTGTGTTTTGTTTTGCCCTGTGTAGTTTGTTACAACAAAAGAATGTTGAGGTGACAAAAACATGGATGAACTATGGCAAGGTTTGCACTGAAGGAGTAGGTCATATTCTTTTCACCAGGCTAGTTAGAAAAAATGCTTTTGGCCACAGCTACTACATGGGCAGCTGGGAGTATTCTACAGTCTAATACCTAGATTGTTAGTCTGTTACAAACTGACACCATGTCTTCTTAATAGGAGTAATTATATGATTGTCACCAATTCTTTCAATTCCTTTCCGTCCAGCCAACCTTTATCTTAGTATCCACTAGACACCCTAAATTTAGAGGATGATTATATATGAAAAACTGTTTTTTAAACCCATATAGCATTTCTGGTTCCATTGTACCTCTAATGCTTCCAAGTGAAAGTGGTATTTTGTACTTAATTTTTTTCTAATATTCCAGTCTAGTCCTACATGTGGGATTAATTAGACAAGACAAGTGACTACAAGAAACCTCATCTTTTCTGGGAAGCTGTTTTCTGACGTTGTCATCCCATTATTTTCACTTTTTAGTTGCTTGTTTAAATGAGTGATGGACTCAATCATTTCTAATGTTTGATAGGCAATTACTGCACTCCATTTTGCTTGTGTATATGTGTGTGCATGCCTATGATAAACATTCATTTTTAATTTACTCTATTTACCTTGAGAGACTGCCAAGAAATGATTCAGATATTCCAGTGCAGTGGGTTTTCTATTGTGATATGGGACAAAGGACTGTTGAGAATATGCTGTTTCTCCAAAGAAAGGGGAATATTATTTATTTGTGCTTATACAAGAGCACTGTTTTTACTATGTAAACACTTGTCGAATTTTGTGCTTCACACGTACCAATTTTTTCTTCTTTTGGGTGAAAAAGTAAGTTTTGCTGTATAATGATAAAGAATTATTGCACACTGTTCTAATGATCTTTGCCTCTGCATAGTGTTGTGCAGCAAATAGAGTTTACATCTATCTCCTGCTGCTGGCATTTTGCTTTTAGGTAAAGAATTTCCTAAGGGACTAATTCGTGAAAAAAGCCTTTTGCAGCAGCATCCAATCCCGTGGACACTTAATGTGGCAGTTGCATGGTGTTTGTGTCGATCCTGCCTCAAAAGATAACATTGAACACCTTGATGGTTACCTTCTGCACTGAGGCCAATGAATTCAACATGAAAGACTATCTGTTTATCTAGGTATTATTATGGCCCAATATCACCATATTGTCTGAACTCCTAGACAAGGCAAATACTAGCAAAAGTATATCTTGCAATCTAAAAAAAGGTGGGAGTTGGGAGGAATATATAGGCACAGGAACACTTGCTTGAGAAGCTGAATGAAACCTTTTTTGATAAGACTGAAACCATAACTTATCCTGGTTTCTCTTTAAATTTCCCTGGACAGGGTTCTCCTCTCTGTACAGAGCTTTTTTGAGGTGTGGCAGATTTCAGCCATGCTGGTAGATAAGTGATAGTCATTGTTCTGTAATCGAAGGTGTCTAGAAAAGTAGTCTGAGAATTACACCAGTCCTTAAAAAGGTAGAAAGTGTGGTGAGTGATAGTATGCCAAGGAGAGAGACTGTTTGTGGGCTGTGTCTAAAGAGACGATATAGAGGTCATACTGGGTGAAAGCACTGTCAAGATCCAACACATCTTGTAAAACAAATCTCCGGAATATAAAGACTGGCTCTCCTCGAGATATGGTAATCTGGACCACAAACCCTTCATCAAATTCATCACATATTCTACAAATTAATAATAAATACATAATATATGTGGTCTGGATTGAGCTGTTGTAAAGTCTCTCTCTTTTCCCAAGCTCCATCCCAGTAGCTGAGTTGAGGTGCAGCACACCTGGTGAGATCCTTGAATGTGAATTTTCAGATTTTCTCACCACAGGGAAGAGGTGGCCCCTCAACTCCAGAATCCTCTTCCTTGACTGGTCTGACAGAGACCAAGTTTTGCTGACCATTTGGTCATGTTACAGGGCTTTTTCCTGAGGAGGCAGGTTGAGTTTTTCCTAGGATTTAGAGATGTTTGGAGTTGTCTTGAGATGACATAATCTTCTTCTTGCTTAATTTATATGGTATTGTGTGCTTAGAGGCTGTGATAAGCATAATTTATAAACTGGAAAAATTTAATTTTGGGGCTACACCTGCCAGTGTTCTGTACATGGAACCTTCAATGACTGTAACGGAGGTGTGTGAATATGGATTGATGATTGTTTATACTCAAATCAGTTGTGCTTCTTTTGTGGTTTACTCTGCCCCCCTTTTGAGGGGTGGGTGGTTGCTTCTCTGTCCGCCAGGTGATACAAGAGATTTGTTTGGGCATATTGAAGAAGATGATTTCTGAGTGGCAAGCATATGGACAGTAGATTTTCCAGAAAGGATTAATTCCACTTTCACCTAGTTAAGTTCCACAATACCTTAATTTGAATTGTGCTTGAGTTTTCATGAGTTGTCCCCAAGTGTCTATAAACATGTCATTACAAATTGTTCAGCACAATTAGGAAGAAGCATCCCGAGAAAAATAAAAAAAAGTACTGCTCAATAATGGCAAAATTGTAAAGCCAGGGCTGTTATATTTTAACATTGCTTTTGTAAGCAAGTAAAGTGGTAGCCATTTGTTTTCATTTAAATTGACTAAAGAAAATGACTACACCAAACTTCTTCTTTATGGCAAACACTGGAACAGTACCTGTTGTAAAACTGAAGAATGCAGGTAATTGCAAAAGAAAACGATTAAAAAATATTGTATGCAGAATACATGAGTCATACAGTGAGAAAATGAGACTGAATTGCAGTTCACCTGGGCTTTGTTTTTTGCCATATGCCAAAATTCTTTAAAGCTACCATACAGTACTGCAATTTTGTTCTGAGATGGACTAAAATATGAAGTCATATTTACTAAATTTTCCTTGCAGTATTCTACTCAATAACGATTAAAATTCAATGAGAGTGTGATATCTGACAAACAAGACAAGACTCAATTTTGATTAGTTTTCCTCAGCTAGACTAAGAGTAACTAAAATAAAAATCTATGACTAAATTAACACTGAAGTGAAGACTTATGTGCTCATTTTATTCTGCGTGGGAGCTCTAGGATTCCCATAGGTTATTCAGTCATCCAGATATCGGCTTATCCATAACACAAATTTTCAAATCTCTTCTATACTGTACTGGATATTAATTCATTGTTATTATATCTTTCAGTTGTTCAGGTTTCTCTTTTCTTAATAGCATGTTACTGTAGCCACAGGTCAAAGCAAACCTTTTATCTATAAAAGAGATGTCCTAGTTTGTCATATGTATCTGAAGATGACATTTTTTTTCCAGAGGTTAGGTTAACAGCATCGTTCTATTAGCTCTCTCCACCCCTTTAAAAGAGAAAATGAGTCTAAGAGGAGACCTCTTTTCCCAGACGTATTTACAATATCTAGTTTAATGTTAGCTTATGTGATGTGTATATATTTTTAGAAGGGTTTTGATCGCAAATGCACTATAGTATTTGCTTGTTAGTGAAAGCTGTAGTTGAGGTTGCAGTACAGTTTCAAGGATAAGCCTGTTTTCACATGTTCATATCTTTCCAGAGTCTTCTGGTCTTGTACTGACCTTGTTTATCTGGCCAAAAGTAATTTTTTAAAAAAAAGATTGAGCAGAAAATCCCTTCAGCCATATTTAGTTCTATACATGTGTCAGATATGTTTTTCCTTGTACTTAAAAATTGCCACATTCTTTTCACACTGATGACTTGGAACATGTGCACTTTTAAACTGGATATGTGGCATGCAGATAGTCTGCAGTGAGGACCATCTGTTTGCAGCAAAACAGACTGAACATGAATAAAGTTATGAACAACTGAAACCTGGATACTGTGGGAGAATTACCTAAGTGTCAGTGCTCCCACTTGCAGAGTTCTGTGCATGCATATATTCCTTTTATGTGCTGTCAGCAGTACAAGTTGTTAGCAGTTGACACATTTATCCATTTTAAATATTGAGGCACCGATTATGAAAAGGGAGAACTGTGTTGGCCCTAAGGGCCAATGGGGTCCTATGCAAGCTGAGTCTGCTTATGGGGTTTACATATTAAGGGTCTCAAAGTAGTTTTAAACATGCTTGCCTCCTGTAGTTCTGGATCATGTGACTCTCTCCCACCCCAAGAACTCAACACCCTCTTTGTGCACACAGATCTCTTCTCTCATCCTTCCTCTAAAACTGTCTTCATGTCACCTCCCTGTCCTCTGGATCTCTCCAGGGTTTGTGCTGGGAGGGGGCAAAGACTCAGTGGGCTAGGGAAAGGAATAGGTAAGCTGGGCAGGAGTGGAGGTGGCACATATTATCTTTTCTCTGACTCCACAAGCTGAGTCAGAAAAGATACCACAGCCTATTAGGGAACCTCTGTACTGTAGCCAGTTGTTATCCTTGGTCCCAGAGCTGCTTGTCTGAGGGAACTGGAGTGGCAGCTGCTGGCAGCCAGAGCTGGTGTGGGAATAATGTGCCATATTTATTCAAAGTCTTAACTTTTGCATTTCCTGACTTCTAAAAACTTTAGCTCTACAATCCTAGCATTGCATTACTGAAACTTTTCGCATATGGGGTACGCGAGTATGTGCAGAGAGAGACACTGTGTGAGATAAATGGATGGACGAATTTAATTGCTGTTTGTGTCTTTAAAAATAAAAAAGGTACAGATAATTCATGTCACTACACATTAATTAGAGAAGTGCATACAGGGGGAGAGACTCACTGCTCTGCATGTTAAATGATACTAAAGCAGATGTTTCACTAAGGGAGCCCATAGAAAAGGACTAAAAACTGATTAGTTAAAGAGAGAGAACAGTAAGTTCAATATAAATTGGTACCAAAAATCGGGTTGTTTATGTTTATTTTGCTTGATTGACTTACTTTCATGCCTGCATGCTTATTGGTTGAAGTATGAATTCTCCATAAGGAGTTGGGAAAGGGAATTAGCCTCTGTTGTATTCCTAATCATAATGGCTCCACTCCATTGGTAGGATCCCCTCTGCACATCTGGCAGCCAAGCTGGACTGCTGGTTTTCATTAGCACTCCAAACTAAGTTGTTAAAAAGAGTGCATTATATCCTACATCAGATTAAAGCAGACTTTAATCTAAACAAGGAAAACACTTCAGTCTGACTGAAACTGCACTTTTGTGAGATTATCATTCGAGAAGAGTGCAGTGGAAAGGAGAAAACAAAAGATATTCAGCTAACAAAAGTTCTGAGAGCCAATACAAGAGTTTTGAACACTCTATTCATTTTCCACTGTTTTTGTAATGCCTGGTCTGCCCTGGATGTGAAGCAGATTTGTTGACTCTGCAGCATGGGAAAGAACCGACAACAGATTTTACTATAGAGATGGTTTAACCATCCCCTTAAAGAGTTATGAAAAGAGTTTAAATGTTTAGATTGGCCCCTCTGATGTACAGTAAATTGTTTTCTGAAACAATTGAGAACAAAGGAGAAAAAGTCATAATTACATATCAGGACATTCAAAGCCCATTTTTGTGTACAAATGGAGAGGGCATTTAGTTTCATTGACTTTGTCTCTGTGGAAAGCAGTCAGCCCCACAGGAAGGCCTTGCATTCCTGTCCTTTCGGTGAACCTGCCTGAAAGGAATACAGGAGTTATTGGGTAATCAAGGCTTGTCAGCACCTTGGTTATGCAGCGTGGTTCAATCCGATAATGTGAATGGAACCTGTAATAGCACTGATGAAAAGCACACCAGTTTGAAAAGGGTCTTGAATGATTTTTTTGTTCATTTTCTGTTTACATGTAATGTGTTATTGATGTCATTACCTTATAATATAGCTGCTTGTTTCATAAAAAAACTGAGAATTATTCATTATTTAAAAAAAAAAGAGCGAGAGAGAGAAAGAAAGAAAGAAAGAAACCCTGTTACGTGAAGAAAATTGCATTCGAATGCTGCAACTGAAACATATTGATTTTTCTGGCACAGACTTTTTAGATTAAAAATGCCAATACTAAATCCTTTCCTGACCTATAGTTCATATGAAGTTCACGTGTCATTTACTATTATTCTGGAAAAAGCAGCATCTTTAATGAAAACATAGTTTGAAGGAATGTCCTGCATTTCTGTCATTTGCATGCAATTGTGATAATGCTTGACCGAGAGCAGAACATGCTGATATTGTGGTGGCTTATATATACATATTTTAAATTGCAGCACATTTATCTTTTTTAATTGCTTGTTGGTCTTTATTTTATTCTCATCTTGAGCTTCAGATCTGCCTTTTTTAAACTTCATTCATTCACTTCTATGTGCATTACAATACATGGTTAAAGAAACTCATTCCCTCTCTCCCTCCCTCTCCCACCCCACTAAGCACGAGGATCTTGCTTCAGGTTTTATGGCGTTCAAGGGATCAATGAGTCAAAATGTTATTTTGATCTGCAGTACAGCAAACATTTCTAGTTCCAGTTCCTACAGCTGCTCCTGACTTCGCCAGATGTTTTCACCCATTTTTACCAGAGACTTTAAAGGTGCTGATGTTGTGCTAGCAGATTCTTGATTGGCAGGTTGGGAAATTTAAGGCCAAATTCAGTCCTGGCTTAAGTGCATTAAAGTCAATAGACTATTTCTGGCTTCTAATATGGCAAAATTTCTCTTTTAAACAGGGCCTTTCACATTGAGACAAATTAAGAAAGAGAGAATAGGAAAATGGTATATATCACTGAATTCAATGGAATTGCACCAGGGATGAATTTGTCCCAGTATCATTTTATTTGTAACGTTTTGTATTTGCTTGTCATTATGCCAAATATTTGCATTTCATTTTGAGTGCTCCCTGACAGACTGGCTATTTCTTTTTTGCTTATCCTGGAGAGAAGTCATGTAATCCTGTATTTTTGCCTATAGTTCCTGAAATGAACATATCACATCACAAATATTTAGCATGATGACTCCAATAAGAGAAGATGGGGCTTTTGTTTTAAAAATGGTAAGAGAAATGTGTATAAGTACTTCCTCTAACTATTTACTTTTCACAAGTTTGTCAGAGAGCTTTATAAGCCTTCCCCACTAGGGAAGTCTTTCCACATAATGGATAAAATTTTGCTCCATTACAGCAGAATAAAGAGTTATTCTGGAGTCCAGTGGTGCAACTGAGCACAGAATCTAGCCCACTTTCTCACCTTTGCCCATAGCCTCAAACAATTATGAAAAGTCACTCCATAGACTTTAATACGGAATGAAATGCTGGTTCAAGGCACCGGCACAGGGAGATTCAGGTGTCTGGATACATACTTCTAAAAAGTCAGTGCACATTTTTAAAATTTCACTGCACATTTTTTTAGGCTCTGCTTCACCCAATCCAAAACCAGCATTTGTTTTCCTCGTAGGAACCTGAGATTCCTCAGGCTTTTGTATCAGTATACACAGATCTTTAGCATTGTCTGCTCATTTTGGAGAAGTTGCCTTAGCATTTAAATCCAATGCTACTGTGGTACTTGTGAAAGTAACAGCATATTAGCTTTACTAAAAGGTTCACTCAATAGATAAGACAATTAGACAACTCAGGTTCCAGGTCTTCAAATATGGCTTTCAGAGAATGTGTCAGTCGCAATGTTTTAAAATTATATATTATTTCACATGCAAGTAATTATAGAGGCACCCTAGTAACTCCTGTTGCAATTGCATTGAGATTTGCACTTAGATCATTCTTAAGGAATTTGAAAAATTCCTCTGTTTCTCACTTACGAATGTTTGCATAAACTAGGATTATCAGGCTTTCACAATGTGGCATGGGCCATAATAAATATTATCGTATAGACCAAATACCTTCCCATTTACAATGTCGTGGAAGTTCTTTTCTTCCATTTCCAGTTGTTCAACATCCTTACAAGCTATTGCTGTAGATGCTACATGGAAAAGTTACATTAGGAAAGTATCTTTGTATTTTTAGCTGTCTAATAAATACACCTAGCACTTTGGCCCAAATTGGTAAAGGTATTTAGGTATTTCTCTGCTCAGTGTTATAATGCCTGCCTGACTTAGGAGCCCAAGAGCTTGTCTATATGGTAGCTATTGTGCATCAAGCCAGGGTGTGAATCTACAGCACATCCGCTTGTTGGGCAGTAATGTCCATGTGGACACAGCAACAGCACAGTGCACTGTAGCAGTGTCCCCATGGGATACCCACCACTGTGTGGCCAATGGGAGCTGTGGAGCCGATGCTTGGGGTGGGGACAATGCGCGGAGCCCCCTGTGCCTAGGAGACAGAGAGACATGCTGGTCGCTTCTGGGAGCCACATGGAGCCAGGGCAGGTAGGGAGCCTGCTTTAGCTCTGCTGCATCGCTGACCGGACTTTTAATGGCCCAACCAGTGATGCTGACTGGAGCTGCCAGGCTCCCTTTTCGACCAGGCATTCCAGTCAAAAAACGGATGCCTGGCAACCCTAACTAAATACCTTTAAAATCTGGGCCTTTGTCTTGTTTTGAGCTAAGTGAGATGTTCTGCCTACTTTTGCTACCTTATTTTCATCTCCCTCTCCCCCTCCCATCTGTTTTGTTTCTCTCAGAGAAGAAGGAGGAGGGCCAGCATCACACGATCACATCTCTGTGAACACAGCTGATATATAGAATGCATGCAGGGGTGGTATATAAAGTTTTTATTGGCGTGAGTTTAGGATGCCAAATTGACCAAAGAATTATACAGGTCAACCAGAGTGGTAATAAAACCTAAATATATATATGGACCATTGTGTATTTCAGTGCCATATTTTTACTGAAAAAAAGTATTTCAGAAATGTTTGATAGTGTAAAAAAATATTGGGACTATTTTTCATATCCCTCCACCAGTAAAACCAGGTTGTTTTATGTAACTGCATAGGCTTTGGAGAGAGGGAAATATTGTAAGTAATAAATTTTAGACACTTAAAAAAAGATCTAAAATAGTTTTTCTATAAATCATAGTATCATGATTTTAAGATCCAATGTCTTATGCTAGAGAAAAGGGCTGTATGCCAGTGGAAAAGGGAATTTTGGTTTCTTCAGCTGAATAAAGCAAGCATTTCTAATTGTGGTTGCTCATGACATGTGGCCATAAATCTATCCCTGGGATAAGACTGAATCTGACCAGTCATGGCTCTTGGGCCATAGTAATTCTGAGGGGAAATTCCACATATGAAGAAAATGAAGCAAATATATTTTGCAGATTATTTTTAAAATACTGGATGCTCATAGGTTGAATTGCTAGAAATAGTTAGGACAAAGATGGATTAATGAACAGATTGCAAATGAGATGGTCAAAGGTGCACAGTAGTTGAAATTTATCACATGATTCTACAGTTCATCGCACAAGGCCATATCCTGCAGTCCTACCTCAGGCAAAATTTCCATTGACTTCATTGATCATCATCATCATCACACAACTTGCTCTTACGTACTACATATGTATAAAATGTATCTGTGTGTCCATTTAAGAATGATATGAAAGAATGCAAAGTAAATGCTCAAGGCAAAAGCTAGGTCCATAATACTGGGAGAATATCTAATTTTCTCCAAACAGTTCAAGCTCTTGTTGCAGTACGTGGTCAGACTCCCATAGTTTAAGATCACCTTGGGGATTTGAATTCCTTCATAATATATACAGAATCTCAATGTTTGTTTATCAGAAATATTTCTTATTTGTTCAACAATAATTGTTGTGCAAAATATTTCCTTTTTGTTCCAAAACACACACCGCTCTGTGAGTTGTTTTCATCTTGGTGGCACCATGACAACTACATTCAAGGAAAAAAGCGAATAAAGGGCAGAGACTCCAAAATGAAAATAGATAGGTCATTTGGGGGATTTCTAGTTTGCAGAGAGCTGGAAAAGGTTACAGCTGATATAAGGCTTATTATACAAACCATATGCCTTCGCTTTTGTTGGGGTGATGTTACAAAGGATACAACAATAACATTTGAAAAGCAGTGCCTCTCTGCTTGATTTGGATTCCCCGGCTTGAATGAACACGACTGTGCTTATTTTTAAGAAAAAGCCCAGTTTTCTTCTGTGTGTTTTAGTGTAATTTGTAATTGAGATCTGGACATTTTCTCTTGCTTATATTAGTTCTCCAGAAAGGTGCCTGGCTGACAGTACTGGAGCCTGAAGTCTGATTATCCACAGACCAGGCAGCAGCCATGTCCTTTATTCTACACTGCCCTGCCAATGTGCTTCAGCTTTGACCTGGAGGGATCACCTCTAGGAACTAAGTGAGTAATTCAGTCTCTCTGTCCAGTCAGATCATGGCTCTCTAAGGAAAAGAGGTATGAGCAGTGAGGAAGTAACGAAGACTATGTAAAGACAGCTTTTAATAATTTAAAAATAGGTGGAAAAATTGAACATCTAGTAGAATGATACTGGCCTCCTTTGAAAAGTATTTTGAGATCTAGAGATGTAAAGGCCTCTATAAGAGCTAAGTGTTATAGTTGTTGTTGTTGTACAGATCATCTGATTTAAATAATATTATGTCCTGGGTTTTAAGGAAATCAGTTAATGAACTGAATTTGGTGGTAGTTATTTTGAAAACATCATGGAAAACTAGTGGATACCAGAGGAGTTATAGTAGTAAATGGGGTACCTTCAGTTACAGCCTTGCAACTAAACGGATGGGATCCAACTACTAGTGTTTGGGGTCAGGTCAGGTGGTAAAACTGTTGGACCCCTATCAGGCTTGGATCAGGTCACCTCTCCTCCTGCTCGTTAGGTCGGTACAGGAACGGCTATGCGCCCTGCTCCCGCCATCTTCCATGCAGCTCAAGGGGAGGAAGACAGGCAAGTGCAGGGACTGAAGCCACCACTGAACCAACATCAACAGGAGGAGGAGAGCCAACTCCAGGGGCAGGAGATGGCTTGGCTCAAGTCTGGGGGAAGGGTCTAGCTCAGGTTGGAAAATGACTTCATCCCTCTCGTGGTTGGATCCAGATTGGGCCAAAAATTAGGCCTGAGCAGTCCTCTAGCTGCTGCATCTCTAAAAAAGGAAGAGAGTGCTTCTGGTGATGGCATTCTTATATCAGTCCCAAGTAGATAATGGAACGTGTAGTATGAGGAAAACATCTAGAGGATAGTGGAACTTGAGAAATAAGTAGCATTTTTTTTTTAAAGAATAAATAAAGTTTGCAAGGGTGAGGCCATATCTTACATCACATTTTCCTACAGAGATTGCCATGCAGACCATCTCTTCTCCCAACCATGTTGGCTCAACACATCACCTGCTGTCCCATTTATGATTGTGTGGCCCACCTGTATTCCTATTCACGTTCACATAATTTCTCTGTGGTAAGCACAGCAATTGTCTATCTGGATAAGTAACATTAGGAAAGTATTGAACATGTACATAATTTTCTTTTACTTGGATTTAGCACAGGAAATGAGAGAAAACCAGCCCTGTATCACGAGCCAGCTCTGCAGACCACCAGTGGTTCAAAGAGTACAGTCTGAGAAACTGCTGTATACAGTTTGCAAAATACTTGGGGCTCTTTCAGGAGAAGTGGTGCTATAAAAGAGCCTGATCCAAAGCCCACTAAAGTCAATGAAAAGACTTCTTTTTTTTTTTGTGAATGTCTGGAAAGCAGTAATTTTGAAAGAGGCTAAAAAGTATTCATAAACAGCAGATTAAATATTAGACTGCATAATGGTATGGTGGTTAAAAAATGCTAATATCCTTTCTGTGCTCTATACAGAGGCATTTTATCATGGAACATGGAGGCCAGTGGCCCTTTCTCTGCAGTGCTGTCAGACCAAACCTTAAATACTGTACACAGTTTGAGGCACCCGAGTACCAGAATGATGGTGACAAATTGGAGGGAGTTTAGAGAAGATGAACAAAAATGATAAAAGTGTTTAGTGATGAACATTAAATATTTTGGCCAAACAACAGCTAAAGAGAGAGAGAGAATTATTTAAGAGCATAAGCAGAATATAAACACTAGGAAAGAAGAGTAATTGTTTAATATGATTCAAAACATTAATTAAGCCTTACCACACCCCTTTATATAAGAATTTTTGAGCCTTGTGAACAAGGTATATAGAGAAGGTTCTGCTTTTCCTTTGTTGCTTGTTTATTTCAGGTCAGTTATCATCCTCCCTAAATTTTATTTAAAGTTCACAGCAGTCTGTGCAGCTAGTGCAGTTTTAGGTTAAGCATATTTTATCCATAATTGCTATATTTGGTTCTCAAGTTATTATTGCAGTTCCTTGGGGTACATTTAAATCCACCTTATTGTAATAGATTATGGAGTATAGTAGCTAATGTGTCTAATGTAAAATAAATGACTATAATGATTTATGATGCGGCACTTCAGTTTTATTGAACATAAGGATCATTGTACTAAAATGGATGGTATATTGCTGGTTTAGCATAAAATACTGAATAACATATTCAAGGAAATGAATGGATTGGCCAGTTCATAATATTCTGTCCCTTCAGTTGAGAGGTCTTTAATAAGCAAGAGTGTCATTACACTTGAAAATGTATGTGCAGGTAATCCATTATCTAGAACAATGACAGTGATCGGATGAAGCTCTTATTAAAGAAGGGCCTTCTTTAGAAGAAAATGCATAGCACTTTGATCTCTGTGAAAGAATGTTTTGTGCTACACAGGCTATAGCAGTATTTAAAAGGCTTGAATGTGAAAATATCTACAGGTTTGAAGATAATCTGTTGGGGATAGATTGTGGTTTTAAAGGTGGAAAGGAATTTTTATAAGATTGTGATTTGCATAAGATCATACTGAAGTGCATCCCTACTAGGCTTTATTACCATAAGCGACATATACCCTTGATGTAAATTTCTCAGCCCCTTATTTGGAACTCATTTGAAGCCCAGTATAAATTATATCTTAATGTGCACCTTGCTGCTGTTAACATCCAGACGTGACTCCCTGAGATTGTAGAAAAGAATTCAGTTAAGGTCCAATTCTTCCTGTTAATAGGCAATACATAAATGTGTGTGTGTGTATAATTATGTATATCTATATATAATGTGTATATATACAAAAGTATGTGCATATATATAAATGATATAAAATGTGTACATATAAATTTATTACTTCAAATATGAAGAAGTTGATTCCTTTGGTTTCTGTAAGTTCATTTACATTCCTCTCAACCTGGTGGTGGGGAGGAGAAGGTCAGGTTGAAAATGTATTGACAGATAAAGGGCTAAGTTTTTTATCTCGTGTTAGAGCTCACCCAGGTTGCTGCTACCTCAAGTTAAGGGTATTTGTTATTTTCATCTCACCTTCTTATCAGCACTGAATTTGTGACCACAAAACATATTGTGAGACAGTAAGTCATTGTGTGCCCCCCTGCCCAGTTAAAGCCTGCATGTGGAACCAAAGGACACAGCCATTCCTGGGGGGAAAAACAAACAAACTTCTCTTTTGAAAATTGAGTGTTGTATTGGGAAAGTACAAAGCTCTTATTTTGTGGTGTTGACTACGCTGTGGATTGTAGAGAGCTTTACTTACAGCACCACGTCCTGAATCTTTGCAATTGCAAATATTTAACCTCAATCTGAGCCTCTCTCCATCTCCTTCAAAAGAGAGAAATTTTAATATATTATTATCAGAATCTTCACAATTCTGTTTCAATGTGCAAATGAGATCTTTATTCCATGCTATTTTTTCTTTAATGTGAAATAATTTGAGGAAGTTTGCATGTACACTTTAACGTTAAGATTCCACAGCTAGACTAACAATGTAGATGGACAGGTCTGTTCCACATGGGCCATGATATGTAGCACTATGTGTTCATAGAGTTAAAGAGTTTTACATTCTTGAACAGAAAAATAATGTTTTTACAATGGAATCTGCTTTGTGTACATTACAGAGGTTTATTTACTGAGGCTAAACTCCTTGGACAGTTTTTGCTTATTTGTTTGCTTGGTTTTTATTTGTTTTTCTTGAAGAGGAGATGATATACCACAAAAATATTCACTATAATATTTAGAGGAGACATGATTAAAACTGGTTGGGAAAATTAAAAACAAGAAAATTTTAATGAAAAAGAGAGAAAAAATTTTGTGATATTTTTTCCTCCCAATTTTCTGACCAGATCTGGTTGTGATAGAGCTTCAAACAGCTGTCTTTAGAAGGCAGTGTTTGCCAATAGATACCAAGCATTAACTGTAGTATTTCCTGTTTAAAGTACAAGTGTAAACTCTGGTATTTCAGTTACTGCTCTGTGGATGTGGCAAATGACATTTTAATAGCACCCACTACACACTTAATTTAGGTAGCATGTGGAGTATGCTGCTTTTTGTAGCAACGTTTTGTTCCATTTTATCTGCAACTAGAAATTAAGGTAGAGTAATTCCTGCCTCAGTTGTTTAGTGGATATTCCCCTGATCAATGTAGTTTTTGGATCATGTATTTACTTTGGGAACAAATTCAGACAAAGCTACTAAGATTCCCGATGGTAGAATCGTAACAGCGAAGAGGGCACCTCTGCCTGTACTTCTAAGACAACATTATTGTTCCTGGGATTCTTCCAATACTTAGAATCTCTGTCTCTGGGGTCTTTGAGATGTTTTTTCCAACCAAAATTTATTGGAGTTTTATGGATAAAAAACACCATCTAAAGCTAAATATTATTGTTTATTTGATTATTTACCTATAGGGGTTACTATGGTGATGAGCATGTTGCGGCACTTCATCATGCATCATTAGCTACATATGAGGTGGCTGTGCACTGAAGTGATATTAATTTTTTTTCTTAGAGATACACTGGTAGGAACAAATTCTGTCCTCAGATGTGTTCTCCCATTGATTTCAGTGGGATGTGCATCTTCTTGTCCACAGATGGAATTCATCTTATAGTTTCCGTTGGTGTACCATTACTCTGTATACTCAGAACCAGTGCAAATGGGTGGCACTCCACTGATTTCAGTGAAGTGGGTACTCGCATATAGTAGGCCTCAGATTCTTTACTGAGTGGAGCTAAAGATGTAATATTGACCAGTTTATGAACCTATGTGCAAATTCCAATGTAGGTTGCTTTAATGCTGACATAGCACAGCTAACATATATAATCAGGGCTGGATAAAAGCTATTCAGGGTCATAGCAACACCCACATGGGGGGCTTCAACAGCTCTACTCCCACCATGACCTCTGCTGAATTGGTAATGGCAAGAACTATGCACACCAGCCCTCAGGCTTGGGGACAAATGAGCAACATAGGATGGGACAAGTGAGCTACACAGATCATTAGGCAAGGCCCTCTCTCCTGGCCTACAGCTCCCTGTCTTCAGATCATTTGGGATCTGATCCATAAAGAAGTCCTCTGGGATGAGGCTAGGACCCTTCTCATCTTGGCGTGGACCCCAGTCCACCTGAATACTGGAATGGCAGGCCATGAAGAGTTGTAGCAGCAGAAGTGTGGCAGGGATCCCCTTTTCCCTCCACACCTGTGAGTGTCAATAGATTTCCCCATTGTGCCCAAAGATGAGTGAGTGTCGGTGGACCAGAGAGGAGGGAATCCACTCTGGAAGAGAATGAGCAGTGGCAGCTGTCTCTTTCAGTCATCCAAAGGTGACAGCAGTTGTGCGCCAGGGCCCTTCTCTCAAAGCCTACACACAGACTGGGAGTTAACAAGTAGGTTGCCAGCTCCCAGTATATTTACCTCAGCCAGGATTCCACTGGTGGTGGGGATGGAGGGGGAGAGAGAGTGTGCACCTTTTCTTCCTTCCTTTATAGATGGAAGTGTGGGAGATGATTCCTCTGTTGGAGAAGAGCTCCACAGAAAAAGACCTCATGCAGGAGCTCTGCTCCTCATGGCTCAGACTTGTATGTGATGTGTCATGCTATTGCACACATCATGCAAATGTGTGATTCTAGAGCCGGGGCCTTAGGTGCAAGCTAGTTGTGCTTGACGCTTAATCCCAGGTATGCTAAATATGGCTATACAGTGCCTGAACTGGAGAAAACAGTGATCTATATCACCAACATTTCCAACTTAATTTTTTTTTCACATTTTTAAGGCCATAACAGTGAGAAGTGAAGCTGTGATGTAACCATTTACATCATCCAGTTTTGCGCACCAGAACAATGAAATGAACTATTTAGATACGCGCTGAATAAAGCTGATGAACTGCAAAGTGACATCTTTGTTTGACTGCCCTCTTATGCACTGTGTAAACATATTGAAAAATAAAATTGGGTGGTTTTTTGTGTTGCTGTAGCATACTAGGTCTGTCATATCTCAGAGGCCTTAGTAAGCTGGGTTACCTGAGAGAGGCCACACTGGACTTCTAATTATACACCTGACTAGCGAGTGTTTTACATTTCAACATGTTTGCTGTCCAAGGAAGCCAACTTCCTGTCTGAGTTTGTATATTGAATCTTCCCTGAGAACAGGATTTTATAGGCTGTAAATTATTTTCTATTTGTGATCTGGTAGCAGACTGCATGTAAACATATGGCCTGTTTTTCAGAAGCGACAAGCTGTGGGTGCTCAGCATTTTTGAATGTTGGGTCAGTAATCTAAATTGTGTACAGCAGAGGATTTGAAGATTACTGTGAAATAGTAAGAGAGTACTAGAGTTCATTTTACCTTCATTAAATGGCACAGAAAAATATTCAGGTTATTCTCCTCCTCGTATCAAATGAATTAACAGGGGGAAGGAGCCTGACACAGTAGATATTATTAGCACATTCTTCTTATCTGCGTAGCAGACTTTACAAAACAAGAGGCAAGGAGAAGGTCATTGACACACGTGTTACCTTTGAAGAGAAATCTCCTCCTCCAGAAGCATTTTTAAGGAGTAGGGGAGTGAAAATGGAAAGGGGATAATAAAGCCTCTTTTCATTTTAAAAAATAAATGCCAGCACATTCTTTTCCGGGCCAGAAGATGTTGCTTTGTTCTTACATCGGTTGTTCTATGCAGGAATATCGGCATAGCTGGGAAAGGACACACCACATTGCAGTGCTATAGGCTACTGTACAGTACAAGTATGGGCCAAAGAAACTGGACTTTAAAATGTGACCAATCCACACAGCATTTCCATGCTTCACTCACTGCATGGGTAGATCCAAGACTAGAGTTTAATGTCTGCCTCGTCGTGTTCCCATGTAATTTTACTGAATTGCCTTGAACTGTTCCTGAATTATATCCCCCGTTACTTAAAGGTTAATGTTAGTACTATGAGAACTGGGCTATTTGTGTTTTTTTCCCCCCTAGAAAAGATACATGCCACAGCATGTACAGTGAGAGGGAACACTTTTAGTGTTATTAAGCCACTTGTGTAGTGGATATTAGCACCTAAGTGTTCTCTGATGAAGCACAAAGCGCTGTGAAGCAAAGGCTATATGGTTCTGCTCAACCAAATTGAGAATGCAAAGGCACTTAGGAAGGAAGAAAGAAAGAAAGTTGCTGACAAATTTAGATTCGTCAGATGTTCTCTCAACTTTCATTTATAAAAATTCTATAAGCTTTCCCCGCAACATTAACTAAGGGCTAGCCTACCTTGTCCTGCAGTTTAGACTGCGGGGATGTGAATTGCAGCGTGCGCTACCATGGTGTGCTGAAACAGGACGTTACTGGTGCAAAGTAAAAGGTACTTAGTTTGCATTAAATAAGTCCTGTTTGAAAGAGGACTACATTAATGTGAACTAGGTATGTTTTAGTATGCACCAGCAGTGTGCTGCAGTTCACCCTTCCGTAGTCCGAATAGCAGGGCCGTGTAGACATAGCTATTTATGCATATGGCAATAGAGCAATTCTTTTCAATGGCGAGGTCATATTTCTTCCTCTGTCACGTTGTAGCCTGGAGCAAAATTTGACATCATACAGTTAGTGAGGTAATGGCTGCATAACATAGGGGGATTGTATATTAGGTTCTACACTAGATATGTTCCCCTCGCCGTCAGGAAGTACTTTCAGCTGTACTTGGCTTCATCACTGTGGGGAGGGAGAGACTTGCATTGCTCCATAGTTACACCCTCTCTTTGACCAAATGAATGATAATGAGTTTCAAAGGGGGCTGCAGCTAGTTCTTTTTGCTGTCATAATGGTCACTGAAATATGGAGCAGATTAAGGAGGGAATGGAAAAATGTGAGGGCTCCTCGAGGAGCAAAGGGAGGATACAATGAGTATTGGTGATCTTTCTGAACTATATTAGATTGCCAGTTTTTGAATTTAGGGTGCATAAGTCACAGTGAGGATATGGGAACTGGGTGGAATGATAATATATTGGATTTTTATTATATCTGGTACATATACTGCATAAAAAATTTCGACTGTGGCATTTCTACCAAACTTCCTTTGCTTCTCTTATTTCCCAAAAGGCAGAACTAAGAAATCAATTCTGGATTGCACAGGAATATTAAAGCAATACGGGAGACACAAAAACATGAAATAGACACCTCTGCATGGGTAAAACACTAACCATATTTGTCCTCAGTCATATCTGTGGAAACCGTATGGCAGAATAAAGTGCCCTTAGAGCAGGCAGAGAGCTGCTGACATTTTTCTTCGAAAGGGCAGCCTGTGACCCTATATTCTTTGAGAGGTCACTGTGTTGCCAGTCTGTGGAATCCTCATTGTGGTTGGAATCAGAAGGGACACTGTACGTACTAGTGCTGATGTAATTTTTCTGTTGAAGCTCGTTTTGTGCATAAATTCAAGGTCCATACCTCTCTTTGCAGGAAAAACAAACAAAACTGTCATCTGACTCAGTTAAAAAATCCAAGCTCTCCTACGTATTCATGCTTCACATTTCATATTTTACAAATACTTTGCACACACTAAAATAAAATCAGTGTCTGTGCAGATCAGTGTCTACAGATGACAAGCACATTGAGCCAAATTCAGCTCTGGTGTAAGCATGTGCAGCTTCATTGAATGTAGTGCTTACATCCGCACCACCTTTGGTCAGTATTCCCCAAATCATTTTGAATGACACTTCTTGAAAAAGTGTACAACTTGAAAGCAGGTGGAGCTGATCCTTGTCTGTGGTGCATGCTGGACATCCAAAGGAATATTGCATATAACTTTCTCATTATCATAAATAGAAGCCTCTGCAAACTTTCTAACCTAGGCTGCCTGGCCACAGTTGCAATTGATTAGTGTGAGATGCCAGTATTGTTTAATACGAAGAAACTTTACCATGACGAATGACTTAGAGCCATTTTCAAGGTGACATTTTGAACAGGGAGCTAGTGCCAAGTGTTTTGTATTAAGCATTTCATTTCACTGCATGCTTAATCAGTAAAAAATTCTTCCAAAAACCCATGTCATATGTCATATGTAATATGTCAGCTTCTTCTTACTAAAACGGAGTCCCATTTATGTTTGAAAAATAAGTCTTTTTTTTTCTGCTGACATTTTTAAAAGTAATAAAATAAAATAAAATAAATGTAAGTTTCCTTTTGACCTCATTTGAAAGCTGTCTAGATGAAAAACCTAAAAATATAAAGGTTTCCACAGCTCGGCATGTTATTCATTATGAAATGCTTGTAAAAACAACTCTAGCCTGGGTATTATTATGCTATTTGATAAAATCAGTATTAACTATGTGTGTCTTTTGAAGCTCAAATCAGACTGGGTCATTTTATATGATTGCAAAGACCTTTTGGAGTACAGTTCAAATCCCAGCATGTTTTTCTTTCCTATTCTAACTTTTTTGTACATTTAGGGGGCTTGAGTAATAAGAAGTCGCTCAAGCTTCAATCATAATTGGTATTTCTTTTTTTCTTCCTTCACACTCTCTGTAGAAAAGTGCGTGTGTGTGTGTGTGTGTGTTGACCAACATATATATAATTATGTGTGAGAAACAAAATAGTAGTAGAATATTAGCTAGCCAGGGTTCACTTGGACAAGTTCACACCTAGGAAAGGCAACACATGTTCACTTTAACCCAGTTGCTGACTCAAGCACAAATGCAGAAAATGGTTCATTTACCAAAAATCATTAGTACTGAAATCCATCTTAATGTTAAAAAGCTTTAGCAAATTGAGAGCTTATCAAAGCTGCTTGAACCATCAAGAGTCAACCACTTCTGTTTTCTTAGTTGGGTACATAAGTAACAGAAGGGAAAATCTGATAGCAGCTCACAATGCAAGTTTTTGTTTGTTTAGGTTTTGTGTTAAAAAATAGGTAATTTTGGCAGTAATGATGTTTCAGAGTCAGTTATTTGAAGCTCTGCTATTCTCTTAGGGATGAAGAGAAAAGTTGACTGGGAACTGTAACATTACAGTATTCACCATCAGATTTAGCACTGATTGATTAAAGCCCACTGAACAGAAAGGCCAAACAAACTGGCATAAAAATGAAACTATCCTCAAACCCATAGAAATAGATGTTCCCGAGCAGGTTTGAGGTATATCAGTGGGTAGCATAAGGAAGTTCACACTGCTACTTGCTATGTTGTACATGTTTGTAGTTGGCCAGATTATCTGCTGTGCTAAGCTTTTGTTGGCTGCTGTTACCTTCACCAGCTAACTATGGTGATCCCAGCTAATGGCACACTAGCTGGGGATTGCTAGAGTACACTGTGTTTTGGCAATACCCTCTTTGTGGGGGCTACAGGGAGCGAGGCATAGGAGTTGGCTCTGTCCAGCTCTTTGCCTGCTGGGAACTCCCCCATGCCTGGATTATCCCCAGTTTAGGGGTGGTGGTCAGTTTCTGCTCCCTTTACCACTGCCTGATTGCACAAAGAGAGCAAAGTAGGACACATAATCTGCCCCAGAAGCTCCAGGACTGTCAACTCAGGACTTTAATTGGGTAGGTTGGCCAGAGGGGGAAGTCTTGGAGGACAGGCTGTCATGTTCCAAGAGCTCTCGGGCAGACACACACCCAGGGAACAACAGAGCTGGACAGTGAGGGTATGTCTACATGGCAGCTGGGAGGTGTGATTTTCATCTTGGATGGATGGATGTACATGCATGAGCTTTGCTTAAATTAGCACCTTAAAATATCAGTGTGGTCACAGAAGCTTTGGCTAGCTGCCCAAGTACAATCCCGCTTAGCCCCCTGGATATGAACTGGTCAGCGACCTGAGCACTGCTTGTGCCACGCTGCTGTTTTTAGGCCCTAGCTCAAGAAGGGTCAGCACATTTATGTCTACCAGTACTGGGAATCACATCTCCAAGCTGTAGTTGAGACATACCCAGAGAGACAGAGAAAGTGGTCCTGGAGTAACTGGGAAGTTGGTATCTTAAACACTCCCTGGCCACTGTTCCTTTTGGGGTAGGGCCAGTGGTGCCAGAACAGGGGGGGCTAAGGGACCATGGCCCTCCCACTTTTTCAAAGTGGATGAGCCTGGCCCGTCCACTTTTCACCAGAGCGGACCCCGCCCTTTCCTCTTCTCTTCCTCCTGCAGCTCCTCCCACCAGCCAGGCCAGCAGCTGGTAGAGCCTGGGCAGTTGTGGGAGCTGTGTGGACCCCCACCCCATCCAGAGTAGCCCCTGACCCGTGTCCCCACCCAGGGCAGGTGGAGGGTCCGTGCCTCAGCTCCCCACAGCTGCCCATGCAGCTCTTACCATGGCAAGGCTGCGTCTCCAAGGCCCTTCCCCCTGGCTGGAGCCAGGTTGGGGATAAGAGCCGACTCACGGGCAGCTGTGGGGAATCTGGGGAGCTGTGGGGAGCCTGCTTTTGGTCCCCCTGCCCTGGATGGGGAGGTGCTGGGCTCTCCATCTCTGCCCCAGCTTCTGGCTTGTCTGGGGATGGGGGCCTCCAGGAAAGAGGCCTCTGGGTGGGGTGTCTGATTTCCCTCCCACACACACTTTTGAGAAGGCTCTGCCACCCCTGGGTAGGGCTCCCCTCTTTCTCAGCAAATCAGACAGGTTCTGGGAAGGAGAGCAGCATATTAATCTGCCCCTTCTCTTGTAAGAGGGAGGATGAGGCTCTGCCTCAAAACTATGAAGTAGCCTAGAAAAATTGCACCCCAGAAGGGTCCCCTGGGAGAAAAGGACATTCTTATAAAAGTTTTTGATGAAATTTTGTTTATTTGGTAGATTTTGTAGCCAGTCTGACAAAGTGGCTATTCACCCAGGAAAGCTTATGCTCCAATACATCTGTTAGTCTATAACAGGGGTTGGCAACCTTTCAGAAGTGGTGTACCGAGTCTTCATCTATTCACTCTAATTTAAGGTTTTGCATGCCAGTAATACATTTTAACATTTTTTAGAAGGTCTCTCTGTCTATATTATATAACTAAACTATTGTCATATGTAAAATAAACAAGGTTCTCAAAATGATTAAGAAGCTTCATTTTAAATTAAATTAAAATGTTGATCTTACGCCGCCGACCCGCTCAGCTTGCTGCTGGTCTGGTGTTCCGTTCACCTAGGCCGACAGCAGGCTGAGTGGGACCGGCACAGGGACCCCGGCTGGCAAGGGGCCGGCAGCCAGAACCCCATACTGGTAGTGGGCTGGGCAGAGCCAGCGGCCGGGACCCCATACTGGCAGTGGGCTGAGCCCATTCTCTTCCTCTTTCTCTGCACTGAGCTGAAGGTGGGAGTGCACTGAACACAGGGCTGGGGGTGAAGGAGCAGTCTTGGGGTTGGGGTGTAGGGGCTGGCCAGGAGCTAGAATGAGGGAGGGGGCTCAGGGTTGGGGCAGAAGGTTTGGGTATAGAGTGCTTACCTGGGCAGCTCTCATTTGGTGCGAGGGGTGCAGGTGGGAATATGAGGGGGAGGGCGGTGCAGGAGCTCCCATTTGGTGCTCAGAGTGGGGCTGGGGTTGAGGGTGCAGGGGTCAGGGCAGGGGGCTGGGGTGTATAAGACAGGTGCAGGGGTCAGGGCAGAGGGCTGTGTGTGTGTGAGGGGGTGCAGGGATTAGGGCAGGGGCTTGGGGTGTGTGGGGGAGGTAGGGCGGGGAGCGGGGTGAGAGTTGGGACTCCTGAGCTCCGGGAAGGTGTTGGTGTCTGATGCTCAGGGGAGGAGTGCTGGGGGCGAGGACTCTGGATTCCTAGGTTTCCAGCTGGGCTCTAGTTGTTCGAGAGGATGGAGGGCAGACGGAGACTTAGGGCTCTATACTCCTGGGTTCTGCCCTCAATGCTGGAGGGGAGCGGGGTCCAGTGACCTGAGGTAGGGAAAGAAATGCGACCCAGCTGTTCCTAAGGTCCAGCAGGTGGTGAGCCGCAGCCCCTGGGCTCGGGTTCAGGCTGTGGGACGTGGCCTGCCCCAGAACAGAGCCGAACTCATCCTAGCACTGGGACTCCAACCCCGGGAGCAGCCTGCCTGAGTCCAGGAAGCGGGGCCGGCCGTGCTCAGGCCGGGCCGGCACACGGTGCAGCTGAGACTCGGGACCCTTCCCCACTTACAGGCCTTGCAGGCACTGCAACTCCTGTAGGGCCGGGTCCCTCTTCTTGCCCCTGCCGTCGGGGCTGCTTCTGGGGCCGCTCAGACTCTGCAGACACCAGGTAGCGGTATGGGCATGCTAACCCAGAAACACAACCTCCCACTGGTGTTATAAACAGATAGCTAAGGGTTAATGTCTCTTTCACCTGAAGCACCTGACCAGAGGACCAATCAGGAAACCGGATTTTTTCAACTCTGGGTGGAGGGAAGTTTGTGTCTGAGTCTTTGTTTTCTGTCTGCCTGCTTTCTCTGAGCTTTGGAGAAGTATTTCTGCTTTCTAATCTTCTGTTTCCAAGTTGTGAGTACCAAAGAGTTTGTTTCTTTTGTATTTACATGAATATAGTTGCTGGAGTGCTTTAAATTGTATTCTTTTTGAATAAGGCTGTTTATTCAATATTTCTTTTAAGCAATTGACCCTGTATTTGTCACCTTAATACAGAGAGACCATTTGTATGTATTTTCTTTCTTTTTATATAAAGCTTTCTTTTAAGACCTGTTGGAGTTTTTCGTTAGTGGGGAACTTCAGGGAATTGGGTCTGCAGCTCACCAGGGAATTGGTGGGAGGAAGAAGTCAGGGGGAAGTCTGATTTTGCATTCCCTCTGGGTGAAGAGGAAAGTGCTTTTGTTTCCAGGATTGGAATTACAGAGGGTGGACTCCTTCTGCTTAGATTCACGGAGGTTGCTTCTGTGTATCTCTCCAGGAGCACCTGGAGGGGGGAAGGGAAAAAGGATTATTTCCCTTTGTTGTGAGACTCAAGGGATTTGGGTCTTGGGGTCCCCAGGGAAGGTTTTTCAGGGGGACCAGAGTGCCCCAAAACACACTAATTTTTTGGGTGGTGGCAGCAAGTACCAAGTCCAAGCTGGTAACTAAGCTTGGAGGTTTTCATGCTAACCCCCATATTTTGGACGCTAAGGTCCAAATCTGGGACTAAGGTTTGACAACTGGAAGTGACAGAGGTCAGGAAAGCATGTGCAAATGCCGGCAGGAGGGGCAGATGAGAGCGGGCTGCACTGGGCAGGAATTTGAATGACATGCCGCTGCCTGCCGGGGTCCCGGCTGCCGGCCCTGCTCAGCCTGCTGCTGGCCTGGGTTTGGCAGCGGGCTGAGCGGGGCCAGCGGCCGGAACCCCAGCAGGCAACAACGTGCCATTAAAAATTGTCTTTGGCATGCGTACCATAGGTTGCCAACCCCTGATCTATAAGGTGCCACAGGACTCTTTGTTGCTTTTTACAGATCCAGACTAACAAAGCTACCCCTCTGATACTTGAAATAAAAAGAACTTTCTTAATGGGGTTCAAAATACAGAAAGGAAAGAGAGAGGCTCTCAGACAAAGGAAGGAAGGAAACCTAGTGGGGGTGGGTTGTGTGTGTGGGGGAGGGGGAGTGAGAGTGAGAGAGAGAAAGAGAATACAATTGAATGTTTTAAACCACCAAGGAGGTTCAGCAGTTACGAAGTGTTTGTAGCACAATAATTCTTTGAGGATGATTGTTTTAGAGAATGACTTCATTCTCTGATTGTACCTTCCTGTCTCATAAAGTAGGGGTAGATTTATAGAATTATATTTTTGACGAAGGCATTGCTGCAATGTTCTTTTGTAGAGAGGGCCAGCAAGATACCTTAATGCCTAAAGATGATAATATCAAAGCTCTGTCGGGTGTAGGACCTAAGCCTTATTACTACAATCTACAGAATTTAGTAGCAGTTCAACTTCTCATGGGTCTGCCAAAATGCATCCTTTTTTTCCCTAAACACCCCATTTCAAGTCTTATAGTCAGGATTTGCTTGCTTTCAGATTGAGACCTATGCTATTCATACAAAAAAATACTAGAACGGGATGAAATGATTTGTCTGACAGGAACAACTGAAAATATATGGAAGAGTTGTATCCATCAAGTCAATACAAGGGCCAGTCAATATTATGCCTTCAAAACCCCTTTTGGCTTCAGTGAGTGCATTGACCTTGTTGTCAGAATAATTCATTATGTTTTGCAGTTTAGGATACCAACAGCAGCTTTCTAACTAACCTAATCCTGCCATGTTCAGCCACCTTGGGAGTACTCAGCAGATTGTAGGACTGGTGTGGTGTTTAGATGTTGCTTGTGATTATTAGAACTGGGAGCACTGGCTGTTGGGAATCTGACAGGACAGGAAAGAGGAAGGATGGGGGAGGAGTTGAGGAGTCAGAGTGAGAGTTACAGAGCGTGCAGCAGCAGCTTGGTAAAGAGGTTTCCACTTTAAAAATAGAGTCCTGTTGAAGTTTGTTAGTACCTTGCCTGGTTGATAAACAACTGGCTCCTTACTGAGCTGCCCATGACAGCAGCACAACCATTCCTAACATTACTGCAATGCTCTTGGCCTCCAACCCCTCATCTGTGCACATGTTCTCAGCCAATGCTTCCACTCCACAAGCTTCTTCCCTAGTGTGTAGGGTTGCCAGGTGTCCGGTCGAAAAAGGACTGTGGCAGCTCCAGTCAGCACCGCTGACTAGGCTGTTAAAAGTCCAGTCGGTGGTGCCACAGGGCTAAGGCAGGCTAGTCCCCACCTGTCCTGGCATCGTGCTGTGCCCTGGAAGCGGCCAGCAGGTCCTGCTCTTAGCCGGTGGGGCCATGGCGGGGGGCCCAGGGTGCTGCCCCCGCCTTGAACACCGTCTGCACACTCCCATTGGCTGGGAACCATGGCCAACAGGAGCTGGGGGGCTGGTGCCTGTGGGTGAGAGCAGCACGCAGAGCCTTCTGTCCCACCCCCCACCCCCCCGCCGAGGAGCCAGATCTGCTGGCTGCTTCCATGGCGCAGCATGGAGTCAGGACAGACAGGGAGCCTGTCTTAGCCCCGCTGCACCGGAATCGCCCGACCCAAGGCCCCAACCCCAAGCCCCAACACTTTCCCCAGCCCTGAGCCCCCCTGAAACCTCTCATCCCTGGGCCCACACCAGAGCCTGCACTGCCAGCCGGAGCCCTGCCCCGTCCCTGATCCCCCTCCTGCCCTCCACACTCCTCGATCCCAGCCTGGAGCCCACTTCTGCATCCCTGGTCTCACCCCAGAGCCTGCACCCCCCGCCCTCACCGTCACCCCCATTCCAACCCACTGCCTCAGCCCGGAGCCTGGTCCCACACCTAATTTCTGGTCCCACCTTGGAGCCTGCATCCGCAGCCGGAGCCTTCACCCCCTCCCGCACCCTAACCCAGTGAGCCAGCCTGGTGAAAACAAGTGAGTGAGTGAGAGTGGGGAGAACAAGCAACAGAGGGAGGGGGGATGGAGTGAGTTGGGGTGGGGCTAGGCTGTTCGGTTTTGTGCAAGTAGAAAGTTGGTAACCTTACCAGTGTGATTATGGGGGGGACCTCTTTCATATGATCCGGAGTAAGTAATTTTAAAAAGTTAAAAATAACACTGGAGTAATAAATATACTTTATTAGTAAAAAGCCTTCTCCGTGTGCAGTTTGAAACTTCAATGCTTGCCAATCAACTGTCTTGCACTCCATCCCTGGGCACCAAAGCACTGGCTAGAAGACCGCCTTCCACAGGTTGTGAGATGGGGTGGACGATGACATGCATGAAGTGCAGGCCAACCACTGTGAAAACTGTAGCAGTTGCAGGGGTGCACGGTCCTATTAGAAAAAAAGCTAATCACACTGTGTTCATCCCTGTTGCATCTCCCTCTCCCACATATTCAAGTCTTCTTTCATCCTTCCTTCTCTTCTGCCCCCCACATGCAACTTCACTGCTTGGTTCTCTTCTCCATGAATGTTTCCTTCCCTTAGCTCTTTGATCTCTGTATACCTTGCCTAAACTGCCTCATTTCTCCCCCGCCCCCCGGACTTCTCTCTTCCTCTGGTAGCTTGCAGCCCTAGTACCACTGCTTGATTCATCCTTTTTATGTGGCAACTTGGATGGCTTCTCCTCCTTGCTTGCAGCTGCTGTTACAGACCTTCAGGCCTTTGCAATGAAAAGCCTGAATTCTGTAGAAATGCCTGGAATTAAGGAGGCAAACCAGCACCATGTCACCTTCCAGCTCTCCTTGGACCACTGTTAAGGGCTCCATGGACTGATTTATTGCCTGGTGTCTTAGGAATAATGCCCCAGTGGAACCAGATGATATTTCCATTTAAAACCCATCTAATACTCACTGTATCTAAAGCTTGACTGGAGGCATCTGATGTAAAAATTTCCAAACAAAGGCTTATACAGTTCTCTCTCTTCCAGTGTGCTCTGCCTTCCTCTTGGGTGTTGCACAGAGGCAGAATGAATTTTTTCTTTCTTCTCCATTAGGCTGTTAGCTGCACTCCCTCATACATTCTCCAGCATATCATTGTTCCTGCTCATCCTTTTGTTGATTTGTTCTTTTGAGTGTTTATCAACTGCAGAGGAACAAATTAGATTTTCTTAATGAGTTTTGTGTGATTGCATCTTATTTGGTGATGGGTCATCTGTATTCCTCAGATTTGGCGAATTTAATTTTAATGCTCAATCTGTTGCTTCTCTCTTACAATCTTGGTTTTAAAAGAGTTGAATTCTTTTTGTTACACTTTAGTTGTGTTGAAGGTCATGCACTAGGAATTTTTTTTTAAGCTTCAAGTTCAAATGTTACCATCGCAGGACATTTTCTCTCAGTTTTTTCTCTCAATTCATTTTTTCTTATTAGTCCCCAGTTCTTCTTCGAGTGATTGCTCATATCCATTCCAGTTAGGTGTGTGCGCCGCGCGTGCACATTCATCGGAAAACTTTTACCCTAGCAACTCAGTGGGCCGGCATGTCGCCCCCTAGAGTGGCGCCATCATGGCGCTTGATATATACCCCTGCCGGCCCACCCGCTCCTCAGTTCCTTCTTACCGCCCGTGTCGGTCGTTGGAACAGTGGAGCGCGGCTTAGCTGACCTCCACTTCCCTAGCTACTCGTAGTTCTCGTATATAGTTATGCAGTTATAATCCTTTTATATATATATTTGTATAGTTATACGTTTTTTCTTTGCTAACATAGTTAGTTTAGTAATAGTTAGCGGGGTTCAGGAAGTAGCCCCTTCTATGAACCCGGTGCCGGAGCCCATGCACGGCTCACCGGGTTTTAAAATGGGCTCGGCCTGCCAGAAGCCGATGCCGAAGGGAGATCCACACGACTCCTGTTTGAAGTGCCTCAGGGACTCACACTTGACAGCTAAGTGCCCCATTTGCAAGGCTTTTAAGCTGAGAACAAAAAGGAGCGGGACTTTCACTTACCCCTCCACCTTTGGCGCCGAGCGATGATCAAGCGGCTGGCAGAAGCGCCTCCTCGGCACCGGACCCCGCCGGTACTGCCAAGGCCTTTCGGCACCGGCCGTCGCCGGCACCGAAGTCGACTCGGCACCGCTCCCTTCCTCCGAGGTCGAGAGAGCCTACGATTCCTGCTGGTGCCTGACGGCTCCCCGGCACGCAACGTGGTTGAGCTTACTGCTCCTGCTGCTTCCATGCCAACTGCACCGCAGCCAGAGAGCTTGTCTAAGTCGGATCGCCCGGCACCGACACCTGCTGAGGCACCAACGACGTCGGCACCGTCGATCCCGGTCCCACAAGGGCCGTAGAATCCAGTGCCTGATGGCTCCCCGGCACGCGCCGTGGTTGAGCTACTGCTCCTGCTGCTTCCGTGCCAACGGCACCGCAGCCAGAGAGCTCGTCTAAGTCGGATTGCCCGGCACCGACACCTCTGAGGCCCCGACAACGTCGGCACCGTCGATTCCAGTCCCACAAGGGCCGTCGAATCCGGTGCCTGACGGCTCCCCGGCACGCGCCGTGGTTGAGCTTATTGCTCCTGCTGCTTCCGTGCCGACGGCACCGCAGCCAGACAGCTCATCTAACTCGGATCTCCCGGCACCGACACCTACCGAAGCTCTGACGACCTCGGTACCGTCGATCCCGGTCCCACGAGGGCCGTCAAATCTGGTGCCTGACAGCTCCCCGGTATGCACTGTGGTTGAGCCTGCTGTTCCCTCCACGCCGGCGACATTACCAACGGCGAGGGATCTCATTGCCATGACAGAGTCGATGCTGCCTGACCCCGGCACCGCCGGTGTGGGTAATACAGTCTCTTCATGTGACCGTCCTCTGTCAGCACAGCAGAGCGGCACCGTTCATGATCACGGTCCCGCAGACACTCCAGGTCCTGTCGGCACGCCCGACACCACTTGCAGTCCCGGTGCTGTTTTCCTCATCGGTACTAATCGCACTCGCTGCACCGGTCGGTATCCCGTTCGCCGACCCGCTATCGGCACCGTTCCGACTCCCGGCACCGTGACAGGTACCTTGACTCCTGTAGCCTCTTCCCGAGCCTCGAGATCTCGGTCGACCTCCCGGCACCGTTCTGATTGCGGGTCTGGATCTCGTTCCAGGTACCGGTACGCCTCCCGGTGCCGGTCCCCAATGCCGAGTTGGGCAAGGTCCGATAGAGTCAGAGACTCTGCCTGTGCCTTCTTTTAGTACCTCCATGGCCATCCAGACACGCATCCGTGTCATCCCGCATGCGCAGATCTTATACTCAGGACCACGATTCTGATATGATGGCCAGCGGGTGCCAGCCCCGAAACCGAAAGAGGCTTGGCGAAACCGAAAGAGGCTTGGCCTTGCTTAGCTGCTATAATTATAGCACCTGGGTGAAGGTAGTTTAGTTTATGGAGTTTCTCCCTCAAAACTCCCGCCAAGAGTTCGCTGCCGTCTTGGAGGACGGGGGAAAAAGGTACCCAGAGCGTCCCTCCAGGCCTCGTTGGACGCAGCAGACTCTGCAGCCAGGACTCTGGCCTTTGGTGTCGCCATGAGGTGCATCTCATGGCTTCAGGTTTCAAACCTCCGGCCAGAGCTGCAGTATGCCATTCAGGATTTACCCTTTGTTGGTAAAGGCCTCTTCGCGGCAAAGACAGCCCCAGGCTGCGAAGCCTGATGGACAATAGGGTCCTAATGCGCTCTCTCAGCATGCATATGCCAGCGACCAAACGCAGGCCTTTCTGTCCCCAGCCGCCATACTCTGTGCCTAGCCAGAGACAGGACTTTGGCAAACGGCGAGGCCAAGGTGGTCGCAGACGAACGTCAGGACCCCTAAAGAGCCAAGGTCAAGATCCCTCGCAATTACCACTGGGACCAAAGACAAAC
Source organism: Gopherus evgoodei (assembly GCF_007399415.2). Classification (NCBI taxonomy): domain Eukaryota; kingdom Metazoa; phylum Chordata; order Testudines; family Testudinidae; genus Gopherus; species Gopherus evgoodei. The sequence continues at coordinate 71,837,925 of NC_044323.1, forward strand.
CTTCCAAGGTGCGCCTGAGGGCGGTGTACCAGTCACCGGCTGGGATCCCAATCCCGCTTTCTCCTGGCATGGCCCCAGTTAATTTCAGATCGCTGGGTCCTGCGCACAGTGGAGCATAGGTACCACCTCTAATTTGTTCCAGCCCTGTCCCCCTTCAGGGACCCCTCTCACGAGCAATTCCTCGTACAAGAGGTGCAGACGCCGACTGACGAAAGGGGCAAGGGGGTTTATTCCCGTTATGCCCTAGTCCCCCACTCGAACGGAGGTCTCAGACCTTCCTAGTCCTGCACGGACTCAACCAGTTTAGGATAAGGTTGAAGTTCCGCACGGTATCCCTGGGAACCATTATTCCATCCTTGCCTCCTGGGGGCTACCATAGTAGTCCTTGATATGAAGGACGCGTACTTTCGCAGCGCCATCTTCCCTCCGCACAGGAGATACCTCCGCTTTCTAGCCAACTGTCAGTACTTCTGGTTTACGGCCATAGTCGCCGCCTACCTTCGCTGATGTCGGATATGCGTTTTTCCGTATCTGGACGATTCGCTTATCCGAGGAGACTCTGAGACACAAACCGCTCAGCGCGTGGGCATCGTCACGGTCTTATTCACAGGTCAAGGCCTGATGATTACTATAGAGCAATCCACTCTGGTTCCCACGCAGAGGTTGGACTTCCTAGGGGCTATCCTGGTCTCCTACCTAGCCGGAGCCTGCTTATCACAACTGCGTTTTAGGTGATGGCAACAATCATCTGAGGTCTGCAGGCTTTCCCAACGACCTCGGCTCGTACTTGTCTCAGTCTCCTGGGTCCATGGCTGCCCGCAAGTTTGTAACCAAACACGCCAAGCTCCGCCTCCGTCCTCTCCAAGTCCGGCTCACCTCGGCGTACCACCCAGACAGGGAGCCAATGGTCATGGTAGTCACCGTTCCCTCGAGCACCTTAGGCTTCCTAGAGTGGTGGCTAACTCCCTCCCTGGTGTGGGCAGGGATGCGGTTCCATCCGCCCCAGCCCTCACTGCCCCTGACGACAGACGCGTCATCTCTCTGCTCGAGTGCTCATGGTCACCTCCGAGCTTAAGGCCTTTGGTCTTCTCGGGAGCTGGCATTCCACATCAATGCCCCAAAAATGAGAGTAGTCCGCCTGGCGTGCCAAAGGTTCCAGCGGCAGCTGCAAGGCCGTGGTATCTCGGTGTTTACAGCCAACACAACGGCCATGTGCTTCATAAATAACCAGGGAGGGACATGGTCCTCCCCCCTTTTGTCAGGAGGCCATCCATTTCCGGGACTTTTGCATGGCCCACTCAATGGAGCTGGTGACGTCCTTTCTCCCAGGCGTTCGGAACGTCTTGGCGCTTTGACTCAGCAGGTCTTTCCTGTCTTACGAGTGATCACTCTGCCCCATGTGAGGCGTTCTGCTTTCCAGAAGTGGAGATGTTTCCTCACATAGACCTGTTCGCTCACCGCGAGAGCAGAAAATGCCAGATGTTCTGCTCCTTCCAAGGACTCTCCTCGGGATCGATCTTGGACGCATTCCTGATGCCGTGGAAAGGCCAACTCCGTTATGCCTTCCCACTGTTCCCACTGGTTCTTTAGGTTCTGCTCAAACTCCGCAGGGGCAGAGCGCGCATCATCATGATCACTCCAGAGTGGTCCAGGCAGCACTGATATACCACGTTGCTCGGCCTGTCAGTAACCGACCCAATTACCCTGCCACCCCACCCAGACCTCATCACTCAGGGCAACGACAGGCTTCGTCACCCGGACCTGCAGCCTCTTCGCCTCACGGTGTGGCTGCTGCGTAACTGAGCCGGGGTGACAGGAAGCCTTCCACCTGGTCAAGTACCGGGCCGGGTGGAAGCCTTTCTTCTACAGCTGCAATACGCTCAATCTTGCTCCTGCTGAGGTCTCGATCCCCTCTATTTGGCCTGCCTCTGGCCTTCAGCGGCAGGACCTGGCGGTATCATCGCTGAGGATACACTCAGCAGCCATCTCTACCTTCCAGCCAGGCTAAGGTGGACGTTCCGTGTTCTCACACTCTATGGGTTCGAGGTCCCTCAAGGGCTTGGAGCGCTTGCACCCTCGGGTGCGCCTCCCAGCCCCAACCTGGGACCTCAACCTAGTTTTAGCCAGACTTATGTCTCCCCCATTCGAGCCGTTCACGACCGGCCCTCTGCTATACCTGTCTTGGACGACAACTTTCCTCGTAGCTGTTACATCGGCCAGACGGGTCTCCGAGCTCAGAGCTCTTACGGTGGTTCCGCTGTACACTAGGTTTCACAAAGACAAGGTGCAGTTATGACCGCACCCGGCTTTCCTCCCTAAGGTGGTTTCGGCCTTTCATGTTACCCACAGCTCAACGCAATGGGCACAACCATTGCACTCCTTGGACATCTGTGGAGTGCTCGCATTTATATTGCGCTGACAGAGCCATTTCGTAAGGTGCCCCAGCTCTGTCACGGTAGCGGGCCAAAGGGAGAGCTTGCTTGTTTTCCTCTCAGAGGATCTCATCTTGGGTGATGGCGTACATCCGCACTTGTTATGATTTGGCTCATATTTCCCCAAGCCACATCATCGTACACTCTACCAGGGCTCAGGCTTCATCTGCCGCCTTGCTGGCTCGTGTTCCTACCCACGAGATCTGTCGCGCAGCTCCATTGGTCCTCGGTCCATACCTTTGCTTCGCAGTATGCCCAGGTTCAACAGTCAAGAGATGCTGTAGCCTCTGGCTCAGCAGTTTTCATTCTGCCACATTTCACTCCGACCCCACCGCCTACGTAAGGCTTGGGATTCACCTAACTGGAATGGATATGAGCAATCACTCGAAGAAGAAAAGACGGTTACTCACCTTTGTAACTGTTGTTCTTTGAGATGTGTTGCTCATATCCATTCCACACCCGCCCTCCTTCCCCACTGTCTGAGTAGCCGGCAAGAGGGAACTGAGGAGCGGGTGGGCCGGCAGGGGTATATATCAAGCGCCATGAGTTGCTAGGGTAAAAGTTTTCCGACGAATGTGCACGCGCGGCGCACACACCTAACTGGAATGGATATGAGCAACACATCTCGAAGAACAACAGTTACAAAGGTGAGTAACCGTCTTTTATCACCACATTTCTTCAGAATACTTCCTACTTGTTGATCCTCCGACTTTATAAACTCTTAAGTTCTGGTGAGCTATCTTATGTGCCTGCACAGGTGAGTAAAGAGATGTGGCATTCCCTCACTCCATACATGGGCTAGCTAGGCTGCGGGGGAGGAGAGCAGCCTGTGTGGGTCTGCCATTCTTCCTTGTCATAGGGTGCATCACTCACCGCTGAACTGGCGCCTCCTTGTGGTACTCTGGGGATTAGCTTGAGGCTGATGCCCCCCATCCATGGTTCACACACTATCACTGCTGTCGGCCTGCAACACCTCTCGCACCCTCAGGAACCGCAGCGTCCTCTTCGTGGCTCGACCCTCCGGCTGTGTCACTGTCCACGTTCCACCCTCCTGCGGTGGGGAGTTTAGTTCCTCATAATCCTAGGCAGTCTTCCCGCTCACTGCCTCTGTGCCATTTGCCCAATGGCTGGTAGGGTGGGGACTAGCCTGCCTTAGCCCTGTGTTCAAGGCGGGGGCAGCACCCTGGGCCCCCCGCCATGGCCCCACCGGCTAAGAGCAGGACCTGCTGGCCGCTTCCAGGGCACAGCACGATGCCAGGACAGGTGGGGACTAGCCTACTTTAGCCCTGTGGCACCACCGACTGGACTTTTAACAGCCTAGTCAGCGGTGCTGACTGGAGCTGCCACAGTCCTTTTTCGACCGGACACCTGGCAACCCTACACACTAGGGAAGAAGCTTGTGGAGTGGCAGCATTGGCTGAGAACATGTGCACAGATGAGGGGTTGGAGGCCAAGAGCATTGCAGTAATGTTAGGAATGGTTGTGCTGCTGTCATGGGCAGCTCAGTAAGGAGCCAGTTGTTTATCAACCAGGCAAGGTACTAACAAACTTCAACAGGACTCTATTTTTAAAGTGGAAACCTCTTTACCAAGCTGCTGCTGCACCCTCTGTAACTCTCACTCTGACTCCTCAACTCCTCCCCCATCCTTCCTCTTTCCTGTCCTGTCAGATTTCCAACAGCCAGTGCTCCCAGTTCTAATAATCACAAGCAACATCTAAAGGCCCACCCTTTGCTCCGAGTTCCAGTCCAGGATCCCTCAGCTCAGCAGTCTGGGCCTTCTCTCTCTGGCTCTATCCTTGAGCTACTTCCTACCACTGGTTCCCCTACCTACCGCTGCCCTGGGCCAATCGGAGCTGCTGGAAGCAGTGTGGGCCAGTGGGAGCCGCGATCGGCCAGACCTGCGGACGGGGAAGGTGAACACACTGGTCCGGCCCACCAGGGGCTTTCCCTACACAGGCAGTGACCCTTGTTTGAGAAACCCTGGTGTATAGGCACTTAAGATAAACTTGCCTAGGGCTTCTGAGAAATCCACAACTGAGTCCTTGGAAAAGATCAAGTGACATCTTTATAACTGCCCCCATCAGAAAAGATCCTGGATTGGATTTTTATTTTGTCATTGACACAGTTTTCTGAAGAGCTCAGGGAAATAACGGACAAAGATATGGGCTAGAGTATCTTTGAGATGACTGCACAAGGTTAACATCCAGTTAGCCTCTTCAATTAGTCTCTTAGCAGGATTGTTCACTTGCCTCAGTCTGTGTATATTCTAAGGTTTCCTTAATGGACTATTTTTCAGAAAACAGTTAAGAAGACTGGTGGCTGAAGGAGTGTTGGATTTTTTGAGATGTTATGGACATTGCTGTTCTATCCTCTAGTAAAAGCTGCCTTCTATAGTGTCTGAAGAAGGCTTGGACTTCCTGGGGAACATCTGATACACCAATGGCCTCTTTCTGGTTTCCCTTTCTTCTTAAAAAGATATCACAGCAGATTCATGTGGCTAATATACAGCCTTGGTGGTGCAGAGAATGTAATTCCATCTTGAACGGTCCCTTGGAAGTCGTCATCTTTTGGCAAGAATCAGTATGGGAGGATTTAAATTTCTTCAATTGCTCAAAAGATGTAAGAAGGTAATTAGTTGATTGCTGAGAAGGTAGTTGAGGTAAACTTTAAAATCCCTCTCTAAAAAATTACTCAACAAATACTAGTCTGACTTTCATGCTTTATTCTATAATAATCTCTGTATAGCTGCTAAACAGACCAGTTTTGAAAATTATTGCTGCTGTTCAGCCTTATAGTGGTGACCTGCGGATGTTTTTGTTGTCCTTTTGGTGCCAGAGGTGAGTGTTTGTATTGGCCTTCTAGTGGAACACTTGCTTGGATGGTATCTGACTTCTACACTAAACACTAACTTTGAGTTGCTTTTGGTATTGTCCAAATTGTTTTGGTTTCTTGTAGTAGTCAACATTAGCACCTTTATTGTTTTGCATGCTCTCAACAATATTATTTATGGTGGTGTCTTCGGTGTGAGTTGCACAGTATGCTAAATGCACCCAGATGTCACTTCTAATGGCTTTGTTTCTGTTACCCTTTTTTTTTTTTTTTTTTTTTTTTTTTTTTTTTTGAATGCTCAGGTTTTGATATCTACTGAGAGATCACTTACTGGCAAGGCCCTTCCCATTTCCTTCCATTCCCTTTTATCCTTTGTGACAAAGTTCCTCCTCTGCCTTGGTGGGTCCTGCGCTTAGTGGCGGATTTGCTCACCTCAGTGATCTTCCCCTCTGGTGGAACCCACATTCTGGGTCAACTCCTCCTGTGTCTGATCAGGAGTTGGGAGGTTTGGGGGGAACCCAGGCCCGCCCTCTACTCCGGGTTCCAGCCCAGGGCCCTGTGGATTGCAGCTGTCTATAGTGCCTCCTGTAACAGCTGCATGACAGCTACAACTCCCTGGGCTACTTCCCCATGGCCTCCTCCAAACACCTTCTTTATCCTCACCACAGGACCTTCCTCCTGGTGTCTGATAATTCCTCAATCCTCCAGCAGCACACCTCTCAGTCTCAGCTCCTTGCCCCTCTTGCTCCCAGCTCCTCACACGCGCTTCCTCTCCTCTGGCTCCTCCCCGCCTCACTGGAGTGAGCTCCTTTTTAAACCCAGGTGCCCTGATTAGCTTGCCTTGATCGGCTGCAGGTGTTCTAATCAATGTAGTTATCTCCACTGCCTTCTAGAAAGATCTTAATTGGCCCCAGGTGCCTTGATTAACCTGGAGCAACTGCCATTTGCTTACCACGGTACTAGGGATTTGTTTAGCCTGGGACTAACATACCTGTTCCTCAGTACTTTACTGTAGCCATCTGGTCTTGCCCCATCACACCTTTCTGACAGTTTCCTTTGATGGTAGTTCTGTTTTTCCAGTTTCCAAAGCTCATAATCTCAGTCTTCTCTCAGTCTGAGCTTTCTTCAGAAACTCATATTAATCAGATTATTTGTGAAACAGTCTTAGTATCATCTTAATAGGCTTTCCAGATTTTGAGTGACCTTGTGAGGCAGTTGTGTGGTCTTGTGAGGCAGTTGAGCTGTGTATACCTCTCTTTATCATAGCTATCCTGGTCACTCATTATCTACATGTCCCTTCCTTTATTGCTACTTCTGGCAAGTATTTGCAGTTTGCATAGGACTCTCTCTTGCTTTAATGCTCATTGCAGTGAAAACTCTTGAGCACTTTACACCTCCGCTGAGAGAAACCCAACTGTATTTGAAATAAAAGGTTTTTCATGCATGCAACCCCATTACTTTAAACTTTTGCTGTTTATTAGAGGGAAGACTGTAGCATATGCATAAAAACAACAAAAAATGGCTTCCTCAGAGCTAGACCAGAGACTGAAAGAACCAGTTTTTAGTTCCACAGGCTCATATTTGCCAGCGCAGCTTCCACAGAAAGCCTGAGGGATTTACAATAAATACCTGGTTTTGCATCCAGAGCTACTGACAAACAGGCCTTCTCTTGATAGATGGATTCATTATCACCTCCTAATTACAAACAGATTTCCAGGTGTATATGAAACATGCCTAGTGTTATACAATGCTGATCTAAGGGTCAGCCATAAGGGATCTATTGCTCCTCTTCTGTCATTGGGCCATATTAATCAGCTGTAGTTTTAACAGATAACCTTTAAAAAACTGACTTGAGGCATCACCTGGTAATGCCGACTGCTGTCAAGTTCAGCATCTCCAAATAAAGGAAGAAACTCAGCAAGTCTACAATATGTCATACTCATCAGTGTCAGTGTGTTAAAATACTTAAGGCCAGATGCTGCTCTTTTGAAAGAAAAGAAATCTGCTACATCAAACATTTGGGTGTTTTTCCAGCAAGAACATTCTGCTCTGGGATTCCTGGGGCTTCTATTGATTTGCAATCATACAGAGCTCCATATACATCTAAGTCAGAATTTGACCCTTACAAAGTAGTAAAATTTCTAGCAAATCCTGCCCTTTGATTTTGCAGACCTGGCAGTAATAGAGGTTGGTAAGCTGTATGCATAAAAACTACAACAACAAAAAACAACACACAACACCATAGTCCTCCTTCAACTAATTCTGTATTCAAGGACAAATTTAAACGTACTTTTCTGTATTCCAGTCACTCCTTTTGAAGCTGGAATGGACTCCCTATTAATCACCTAACTAAAAATACATTCAGCATCTTTCAAACAGGGACTAACGTTGGCTGATATACTTTCATGTTTGCGTTGGAAAAGTAAAATCGGGGCCCTAATTGTCAAAAGAGTAATCCATGATGCTTGTTCAGGACCGTATACAAAACTTATCACACATGGCAAATATTGACCAAGTATCCGTTCTAGGGAGTATACCTTGTGGCAGTGTAGTAACAGAGGCAGCACAATGTCAGTATCTAGGCTGTTAGTCTTGTATAGACTGTCCATTCTGCAATATATCACCACTTTCGTATTCTCATCATCGCACAGTTAGGATACTTCTATATACATATAGCTCATTAACACAATATGCCAAACTGGATTTTATTATGCATTGCAACACAGTGTGGTGGCATGCCGGCTTTGAAGATCTTTTTGAGCACAGCCCTGCTCCCTCTGAAGTTAATAGGAGTTTGGCCATTGACTTCAGTGGGAGCGAGGACGAGCCTTTGATGTCCTGCAAACCTAGTGGAACAGCCTATCAATATCAGCACTTGCCTGCATAAATCAAAAGCCTGTTTTGTATGAACATTCTGCTGAGCTTTGCTTGTTTGCTTAAATATAGCATTAGGAACTTATTCAGAGAGAAGTTTACCTCTATTGTTTATCCCAGAAGTGTGGGGATGGTGCAGAATTTTATCTCATACAGTTCCCAATCTATTCATTCTCATAAATTCTTCTTGTCCTTTGACATTGCAAAGTGCCAGCCTGTAGAAAAGGAATACCCCTTTTCTCTTGGCATAACAGAAACAGTAATGGACCAAGTTATATCTGCCACACATTAAAATAAATGTTGGGCCCACTTTTGTTCTCAGTCACTACTACGTGACACAATTGAGTCAGTGGGGTTGGATGGGTAAAACTGAGATCACAACTTTGCGCATTATATTTATGATACCCTGGCCATTCATTGCTTTATGGACTGAGAATTCCCAAGGGATATCAGCAAATTAACATAAAGTTCCTTTGTGCTATGCTTTGTATTAGGATCTGTGATTTAGAGCGGACAGATATGTAAAATCACATTTAGCCAGAAAACTCCCTCATGAGGACACAGCTGTATATAGAGATGAATCAGTTATTCTAATTAAGGATGGCATTAATTTTTGTGTGAAAAATTCCCTCCAGATGTGCATTCCTAATGATATAATATCACCAAGCATGATTTTGAGCTCATTGCCCCTACTTTGGGTCAAATGACATGCTTTTGGGGGCATTCAGGAGCAAGACTTGTAATTCTAGAGAGCTGCTTTTTATGTAGGATACCATCAGACCCTCATTCAGGTGTGGACGCAGATGTCATTTACTTAATTTCATAAATAAAGGCATATTTCCGTAATCTGGATTGAACTGTATCATGTGGGCCCCTGAAATATACTAAATGAACTGTGAATTTCTGTTTCTCAGCAATCCCCTTTTATAACCCATTATGCTGTTTGATTATTTCCTCTGGGTTGTACAGGAAACAGTGAGTGGGTGATTAATAACCTGCCTCAGTTTTACTTTCCCCTCTTGCTGCCTTGTCAAGAAATAATGTGACCTGCAGATGTTTGAACAAAGCAATACATGGTGTTATGACAGATGCTGTTGGGACTTGCTCAGTGAAAGTCCGCTTATCAGCAGTGGTGGAAACTCAGGTATTTTTGTGACTTTGATCTTCCTTTGTCTTTTGCTTAAATTTTGAGTGTGCTGAAAACTCAAACAAAAGAAGACATCACCCCCTCTTGCAAACAGCCTAGAGGTGACTATTAGCCCCACAAATCCAGGAAACAGCCAAGAAACAGGTTTGTTGAAGTCAGAAGCTGAATTAACACTAAAAATTAGCCTTCACAGATGGTAGAAGTAGCATTATGTACATAAGAGGCACTGTATACTTAAATGCCCTCTTTCATTTCTACTTGAAAAGGGGGGGTGAAAATAGAGCCTTTGCACTTGAGCAAATGAAAACTGTCAGTCATAGTTAATTTTATCAACCATGTCAGTCTTCACAATGCTTAACATTGTTTGGAGTAGGTGATTAATGGAAATTAAAATCTCAGAGCTAGGTTTATAATCAGTTAGTTGGAAAGCTGGTGGAGAAGGGTAGATGACAAGAGACTGTTTCCAAGCAGTAATACTCACTCCCTGTGGAAGATTAGACTGACAGTAGTACCTCAGAGCAAGAGGTCTGACTGAATGAAATTACAAGCAGATTGACTCTTTTAAGAATTGTAAAACCTTTGTTGCTAGTAATTTCTAAGGAACCAGCCTTCAGCAAGCTCTTCAATCATCAGTTAGTGCAATTGGATTGGATATGTTTGTACTTGGAAAGCAGTCGGTCATGTTGTATAGTACTGAATGCACACTTGCGTCACAGTGTCCAATTGGGAATGCCACCCACCCACATCCATGTCTCTTTGTCCTCTCAAATAGTCTTTTTGTCGTGTTTGAACAGTACACAATATCAGAATGAGGTATTACAACGTTTGTTAGGAATAGAAGACAAAAGTAAAAGTAGTTATGCTGTACATAAGAGCACACCGATACCAACTATTGGAAGGAAATATGCTCCATTTTTGATATTGGCTATTCTTTTATAAACTCATAAGAAAAAAGACAAACCATGCATACACGCTGTTGTAACTCAAGTTCTGGAACTTAGAATGTATGGTCATAGACTGGGGAGAGAATATAGACACATCTGCTGGATAGGCATCTAAACATGGAAAATGACCTAAAAGCTCAGTACTCTGTCTGTTCAGCAAAAGAGTGAATTGGGGACTGTACAATTTTGCAATCTACACACATGCCTGCTGTTACTACACACACTTAACCTTTCAATATTTAGTTCATCCCAGGCACCTGGTACCATTCAGAGCACATCAGTGTGTAGTTTCCAATTGCTGTGTTTCAAATCAGTGTGTAAAATTATCAAGTTTGAGGAAGAAAAAATAGACATATGTAGAGAAGATAACTGACTGAAAGGCTCTCTTGGCAGCAAAGTGATACCTCATCCACGTACCAAGCAGACACTAGTTACTCTCTCCTTCTTATAAGGTCACCTTTTAGATGGACCTTGTTAAAATAGTCATAGGGATTCTTTTCACAGACTAGAACTCTTAAAAATAATCATTATAGTTCATACCTGTATAACTGCTCATGAGGAAGTGTCCTTGGTTTTGCTTGGTGAAAAACAACAGATAAATTAATACTCAGCGAGAGACTGCACATTCCATGATGTTCATTTTGATATGGTGGTTATTGTTACACTGCTCTGGATTTGCATGTGCAACTCCCAGTGATGGAAATGGGAGTTGTATAGTGGACCAAAAGCTGTATATTACTCTTTGTCTCGTGCACAATGATATCATACACTGCATGAGTCCCGTTTCTTTACTCAAGGAGCCAAGTTCTTTCTCTCATCACTTTTGACTCCAAAATACCAAGAGCCTCCAATAAAGTGCTGAGACTTGTGCTAAGCTCAGTGAGAGGGGAGGATGCTCAGCATGTCACAGAGTCAGCTCCTCTCTCTCTGCTCTTTACTTTCCCTTACACTGAGGTGCATCATCTTACGATAACATTAAGAAATCTGAGAACAATTGTAGAGAATGAACATCAAGGACTTTAAAAAAATCTGTTAAGGAGAGGTTTCTGTAGAACATCTGATTTAAGCAATGACAATTAAAAAGAAACTGAAGTGGTCTTCCTTTGAAATCACATATGCACCACATTGCATTATCACAAGAATTCGCATGCAAGAACAGTTTGCAGATGGTTTGCATTGGCACAAGTTATGTAGATTCTTTAGGGAACAGATGGCATCATGGATTCTGATGGCAAAAGTGAATTTATAGTACCCACAACACATTTAGGTCTTTTGCCTGTAGCTGAAAAAGCAACAAAAATGATGTGGAAGCTTAGCACTGTAAATTGCTGTGCCCGTGCCTTTGCCACTTTAGCTCCAGATAAGATTGAGTTTAGTCTTACTGAAATTGGAGATCTTTTGAGTACCACGTTGATTCCATCCACTTGCCCATGACTCTCTGTGTGTAAGCACCCCCTTTATAATTAATAGACCTGCTTGACACATAAGGGTCAGAGAGTTAAGAGATCAAGCAGCACTTAATCTAAATGTTCTTAATTTGTGACATAAAATTGAATGTGGAAAATTTCGATTTTCTGGGTATATTTATAGATTGCTCATTGATTGATTTTATACAGTGTAGACTTTCTAAATAGTCCTAGAAAGGATAAAAATAATAGCATATGTTCACAGCATGAATTGATTCTTGATACCATTTGCACTTATATGTTCAGTAAAATATGTATCAAGCACACATTAATTAGTATAAACTATAATAACTGCTACTTATTTGGACACAAGTTGGAATTTGTACAGTTCCCTTAAAGATGCAAGGAAATATTTAAAAAACAAGAAACTTGGGGAAAAAACAAAAGCAAATAAACAATGGGATCAGTTAGATTACTGTGTAGCTATTGTATTGAATTCAGAATATAATTATTATTGTGGTGTACTCCCTAATTATTTAAATGCTTGTAAAATTGATTTTATGTAAACACAGTGTGTTCTAAAACAGCCAGCTCTTTGCAGTTGTTTAAAATTTATTGACCTGTCGTTCACATGTGTTACTTTACTAGCACTTAATGGTCTGTTTAGATAGTCTTGGTGTGTATGAACTCCCTGTGCGCTGCTCCAAGCACCACACGTTGACAGGTAGCTGCCATGTAGATAAAATAAGGGGCCCCATTCCAAAGCATACAGGGACACACAATCATTAGTTATTTTCTAATCTAAAACAGGGATTTCCTCAGCAGCCAGAGGAAAAGAAAAGTGTTCTGTCATTGCATTGTCTTTGCATCTAACTGAACTCAACCCTAGGTACAACACACAGGAAGTCTGAAAGCAAACAAATAGGAAATTCAACTGTTGTGCTGGGTGAAATTATTAGTAGGGGCTTGATTTTTAAGCATATGATTTTGTTGGAACCTGAGATTAAAATTAATTAATTTGAAGTTGCACCAACTAATGCCCTAAAAAAAATTACTGGGGTGGAGGAGGAGGGAGATTACTTTGGCAATAAACAGTGATCACCCTGAAATCCCAGCTGTATTTAAATGTACTGTGGTATCGTTCATTCTGAGAGAATACTGTAAACATTATAATAGTGGTAAATACTTTGGTATAGAAAGCATCAGTTTTAATGATACCTACTGTATGCACACATTTGTCATACCCAAACTACCATTTCTTAATTTCTACGAAAAGAGTGGTTTTTGACAGTGTTCAGATTGTATTTTGTTGGCGTAGGGGAAAATGATTATAGTATATCCAAATAATTGTCACCGACTATCATATCCTTTTGCTGTTCTATCCATACACAAGTCTTTCGAGAGGTCCCATGTGTTTTTCAGTTTTGGGGGCTGTTTCCGTTGAAGTGGACCAAAACAAAAATTGCCTGAGTTGGGGGTACTAGAGTTAAGCAGCTAAATTCATATTTATGATCTTAAATAAAAGAATGGCCTGATTTTCAGTGGTGTTTAGTGCTTGTAGCACTCAATGAAGTGTGTGAGGACTGTGAATGCTCAGAAACTCTGAAAATGGTACCTAAGTATGGATTCATGGATCCAGTTTTAAACAGCCAAGTTTGAAAATGTTGGCCTAAATTACTGTGTAGTGTTGTGTCATATCTCTAATCCAGTCTTTAGATGTTGGAGTGAGAATTGAAAACCAAGAACAAAAGAAAACGAACTTGATCAATCAATTTGTGTAATATGTGAACCTGTGGATCTATATACATATTTTATAGGGTTTTTAAGGAAAAATTAATGTAATTTTACTGTTTTACTCAGCTTCTGCAGTTGCATATCATAACAGGTACATTATATTTGTATAAACACATGGGTCAAATTCTGTTTTGTCACACTGGTGGTAATCCAGAGTAACTCTGTTGTCTCCAATGGATTTACACCTATGTAATTTGTCTAGGTGTATGCAATACAGTAAGTAAGGAAAAATCCATGTCATGTTTCACTTGCTGAATCAGTAAAGATGTGTATCCATCCGCATTTGAAACTGCGCTGAATTCCCAGTGGATTGCAAAATTCCAGAATCCCTCTCCTTTTGAAAACTCCACAGCTATTAAATCATTCACTGCCCTGGAATGCACTTGGGTTTGCAATGCATATGGATATAAACCATAAATAATTATGAACAATTATAAAAAAGAGGTGGCCAAGAAAGTTCTGGCTGGTCTATGCAGAACTAGAGTGCTCTGGGTTTGTGTGATGGGGTATGCATACCCTGTACTGGATAAGAGGGGGTTAACCCCACACTATGGGTGGCGGAAGTCCCGCCACTCGGACTGTTCTGTGCATACTCCAACTACTGCCTCAGTATAAAAGTGAGCAGGCCCACTCATTCTAGGCTGACAGCTGGAGGGGAAGGACCAGGAGTAGAGGCTCCAGCTGACGAGCCATCACAGCTTTTGCCTACGGGAACTGGAGACCCTGAGAGCCAGATCAGAGGGCTGCAGCTGATGGAGTCGCAGGGAATCACCTGCGCTGAGGAGCCCAGGAGCCCCGGTGCTCAATGGATTACAACGCCTGGAAATGTGGTAGGAAGTGACCCAGAGACAGTGTGCGAGTGGTACCTCCCACCCGAGTGAGGTCTGCATGTTTCGGTGGGAGTTCCCGCTGACCCAGTGGCCACTACCCCACTGGTGGCAGCACCTTTCTCTTCCCTGGATACTGGCCATTGGGCCTTACTGCCCTGTGCCCAGGGGCTGCAACATTGATTCTGGCCATTGGGCCGCATTAGCCCGTGCCAGAGGGCTATTATGTGGACCCTGGCTGCCAGGCCACATTGCCCTGTGCCTGAGGGCGATTATAGTGACTCTAGCTGCTATACCACACTGCCTTGTATGTAATGGCTGCTGGAATTGACTTGGGCCACTAGGTGATGCTGTCCTGTTAATGTAAGGGCCACCAAAATTGACTCTGGCCACTAAGCCGTGCTGTCCTGCATGCAAGGGCTTCTAGAATTGACTCGGGTCAGTAGACCGTGCTGTTCTGAACGCAGGTGCCTCCAGAATTGACTCTGGCCACTAGGCCATGCTGCCATGAACGTAAGGGCTTCCGTAACTGACTCTGGCCACTAGGCTGCACTGCCCTGAACACAGGGGCTGTTGGAAGTGACTCTGGCTGCTTTTGGCCTCGAGGCTGTAGGGAAGACTGTAACAGTGGTGTTATCACAACTCCGCTCTGAAAGGGGTGTGGGGTGTGCATACCCAGAGACGTGTGGTGAATTTAGCCAGCAATTGGGCCCTGCTGAGAGGCCCAGGGCAGGAGATTATTATTAGAGTAATCCTCCGTCACCTGCCTACTTGTCACTTCGCCTAAGATGGAGCCCAAGAAGATTTTTAAATGGATACCGGAAAATAAGCAACAGCAAGCAATCCAGCAACAGTAGGCCCAGCTGATGCAACAAATCACCAGTCAATAGCAGCTCCAGATGGCCCTGCATCAGGAGCAGGAGCAGCAGCAGCAGCTTCTCCAAGAGTTGGCTATTCAGAATAAGATCCAGCAAGAACACCTGATCCAGAAAATGGCTATGTTGATGTGCCTGACCGATGCTTTGAGTCCGAGCCCATCTGGACGGGACCCAGGTGGGCGGAATTACATTGAGTTGAATGGCGGGCGGAATCACCTGCACTACAGAAACAGTATTTAAATTGTTTTTTTTCTTTTTTCTTTGCCAACTGCGTAAAGCTGAAATCACGCATGTTAAATGTGCGTAAGCTGCAACAGACCTGTACTACGAGTTTTTCCGGACCCTTTCTCCTGCCAAGTCCTCCCCAGGTACAGAGCACCCTGTCGAAAATGCCTAGGGGGAATTGGAGCATGACAGGGACTTCGTACAGGAACAGAGGGAAGAATCATCTTTAAGTTGAGCCAGGGAGCAGGCAGCGATCCCAGACCAAGAGGGAAGCTATATGCCACACCCCCTACAAAGACCACAGTTTGAGATTTGAGGGGACCATCCTCCAATCCCACTGAGCTTAGCACAATTCTCAGCGCTTTATTGGAGGCTCTCGGTATTTTGGAGTCAAAAGTGATGAGAGAAAGAATTTGACTCCTTGAGTAAAGAAATGGGACTCATTCAGTGTATGGTATCATTGACTGGGCAAGGACTCCCGCCCTATACAACAAGCACAGCTACAATGTTTCATACAGGACTTCCTGGACATCTTGTCAATGCGCCCAGAACAGACAGATGTCATAAGCCACCATATCGCGACAACCCTGAGACAGAGGGTGAGGGACAACCATAGGCTCCTCCCCAGGAAGATGTGGGACATGGTCTACCAGGAACTAGAAACAATGCTTGAGATGGGAGTCGTGGAGGAATGGCAAAGTCTGATCGTTCTAGTCCTGAAACCAACAGCGCCATCTGCTTTTGCATTGATTTCTAAAAAGTCAACGCTATCTCCTGGTTTGATGTGTATCCAGTGTCTCGCATCGAAGAACTCCTGAAGCGACTAGGAGGAGCCAAATATTTGTTGACACTAGATCTAACAAAGGAGGTATTGGCAGATACCACTGATGCCAAACTTCAGGGCAAAGACTGCCTTTCCCACACCATACAGCCTCTTCCAGGTCACAGCTATGCCTTTTGGACCAGATGGGGCAGCCACCACTTTCCAGCAGTTGATGAACAAAGTACTGCAGCCTCACGACCGCTATGTGGCAGCGTATATAGACGACATCACGATTTATAGTGGCAGTTGGGAGGACCACCTTCAACACCTAACCAGTGTTTTCAAGGTCCATCGGGAGGCGAACCTCACAAGCAAACCCCGTGAAACGCCATCTCGGGCAGGAAGAGGTGGTATCTGGGGTATATAGTGGCAGGAGGCAATTTATGGCCACAGATTGATAAGGTGCAAGCTCTAGCCGACACCAACGACCAAGAAGCAAGTGTACCAATTCCTGGGATTGGCTGGATATTATTGGCGTTTTGTACCAGGCTTCGCAGCAGCTCCCCCCCCAAACCTAACCAAAAGTTCCCGGCCCCGGCAGGTGTGGTGGTGCTTGTAAGTTTGAGGCATTCTAGACTCCGAAGAAACGGCTAGCGGAGGAACCAGTCCTCACAGATCCAGACTTCTCAAAGGACTTAATATTACAAACAGATGCCTCGGAAGTGGGAGTAGAGCCCGTCCTATCCGAGGAAATCAATGGGAAGAACACCCCATTTTATATCTAAGCCGTAAGTTGTTCCCCAGGGAAATACATTATTCAATGATCGAAAAGGAGGCCTTGGAGTAAAGTGAGCTATCAACACCCTGCACTACTATCTACTTGGCAGCTCCTTCATGTTGATTACTGATCACACACCACTGTGATGGCTGCACAGCATGAAGGACACCAATCCTCGGATTATGTGTTGGTACCTTTCCCTCCAACCTTATGATTTCCATGTCTGTCATCGACTGGGTAAGGCTCACGCCAATGCGGACTTCCAGCTGAAGAGACATCACAGCCTTTGCCTGCGGGAACTGGAGACCCTGAGAGCCAGACCGGAGGGCTGCAGCCACTGGAGTCGCAGGGAATCACCTGCGCCGAGGAGCCCGGGAGCCCTGGTGCTCAGTGGACTACAATGCCTGGAAATGCAGTGGAAATGGCCCAGGGAGTGTGTGCGAGTGATACCTCCCACCCAAGGGTTGAGGCTTGGTGGAGTTGGGTAGGCCCGGGCCTCCCTACCCGAGCTGCCATCATCCTCCCCAGATACTGGCCAGTGGGCCTCACTGCCCCGCATCTAGGGGCTGCAACATTGTCTCTGGCCATTTGGCCACATTAGCTTGTACCAGAGGGCTATTATATGGACCCTGGTCTCTAGGCCTCATTGCCCTGCGCCTGAGGGCGGTTATATTGACTCTAGCTGCTAGACTGCGCTGCTCTGTACATAAGGGCTGCTGGAATTGACTTGGACCTCTTTCGGCCTCAAGGCTTTCGGGGAGACTGTAACATCGGTGGGATCACAACCCGCCCTGCCCTGAAAGAGGGATGGGGTGTACATACCCAGCGACAGTTTGGTTTTGGTTTTTTCCATTTAAAAAGGGTTCAGAATCATCCTACTAGCTTACACATTAAATGTAAAAATGGGTACTTTAAACAAGCAGGTCATAATTTAAATGGGTATAATTTTTAGTAGCATCAGAAATATCACCAGGATCCTGACAGTTATATTTCATGAGGCCAATGTTAATTTCAAAATCACTATTTGTGAAGAGAACTTTTAAACAACTCTGTCCTGCCCAGCTGTGCAACACATTTCACAGTGGTTTTCCACCTTGCTTTTACTGAGACACAGCAAAATGAGTTAAGAGTATTCCAGCCGATATTTTCTGCCTTTAAAACTTCCGGGTTGTATTTTAATGTATTTTTGTCACTATTTCTTTTTACTAATAATTGGCCTGATTTTTAGAGGTGCTGATCACCTGCAACTCTGTTTGTAGTCATAGGAGCCATTGAAAATCAAGCTCAGGGTTACAAAGTATTGTTGCCATGAAAATACTGAAATTCTTCAGGTCATCAACACTTCAGAGCAAGGCACTGAATCTTCTTCTCTGCATTGTACAGTGCCAAAAATATTGTCGGTCCATAGCAAATAATACTGTGCAGAACTGTCAAAATTAAATACCTTTCTTAATAGTTACATTTGTTTTAACAGATAGCTCTAATGCTAATTTCCACCAGTTAATTTTTTTTAGAAAACTAGTAACCTTTAAGAGGCGTCATCAGCAATAGTTGCAAGCAGAAAAGGTCTGGCTGATATTTTAAATTTTATTCTGAACACACACCAGTTTGTATCATCAGATACTACATTTGTGCATGCAGATATGTGTTGGGATTCTGTGCTGTGCCTCT
Source organism: Gopherus evgoodei (assembly GCF_007399415.2). Lineage (NCBI taxonomy): Eukaryota > Metazoa > Chordata > Testudines > Testudinidae > Gopherus > Gopherus evgoodei. Next base: position 71,856,494 of record NC_044323.1, read on the forward strand.
CAGGCCTGGTCTGCACTGGTGGGGGGTGGGGTGTCAATCTAAGATACGCAACTTCAGCTACGAGAATAGCGTAGCTGAAGTCGACGTATCTTAGATTGACTTACTTCTCATTCTCGGGGCGTGGGATTCATGGCTGCCGCTCCCCCATCGACTCCACTTCTGCCTCTCACCTTGATGGAGTTCCAGAGTCGATGGGGACTATGTTCGGGGATTGATGTATTGCGTCTAGACGAGACGCGATACATTGATCCCCGATAGATCGATCACTACCCGCCGATCCGCCGGGTAGTGTAGACATACTCTGAGGCACAGCAAAGAACTCACAGCCCATGAGGATGGGAATGGCTGGACTGGCTTTAAGCCACCTTTGCTTTCTCCTCATTCTGTGCTGCTCTGCAGCCTCTGGCCTAACTCAGGATATGTCTGCACTGCAGCTGGGAGGTGTAATTCCGAGCTTGGGTAGATGTACATGCGTTAGCTCTGCTCAAACCAGCATGCTAAAAATAGCAGCGTGGCTCAGGCTAGCCACCTAAGTACGCACGTAGGATTTCAGACAGGATTGTACTTGGGGTGGGTAGCCCAAGCCACCCACATTGCTATGGTCTTACTGCTACTTTTAGCACTCTAGCTCGAGCAGAGCTAGTGAGTGAACGTCTACCAGAGTTGGGAATTACACCTCCTAGCTGTGGTGTTGACATATCCTTAGGGCATGTCTACATTGCAAACAAAACGTGTGTTCTTACATGGGGTTAGCTTTCATGTTAGCTAACTCGGGTTATAATAGCAGTGAAGATATGGCAACTCTGCTTTTAACTTGGGTTAGCACCTCAAATTCAATCCTGGGTTCTCCCATAGACTTCAATTTTGAGTTGTTAATCCAAGTTGCCATGTCTTCACTGGTATTTTAACCCAAGTTCACTAACTAGCTAGCCTGAGTTAAGAGTTCTTTTTCTTTTTAAGTGTAGATGTACTCTTAGATATCTCTGGGGGCTGATGTGAATTATGGCAGACTGCCAGGATGCCGTGTGGGTTGTATCACTACCCAGAATCTCTGTAGTGCTGTGACAGTGGCCAGGCCCCAAACCATCCTTCTCATCCCCTTCCTAATGACCCCTGTGCCAGGGTTTATGACAGGAATGTTGGAAGGTGGCTTTCCTGGTCCTTGCTACCATTTCTGCTCTGAGGGCATTTTATCCTGAGCAGATACGGAGCTCTTAGGCCCCCTTTATGCAGGGGCAGCTCCAGGCCCCAGCACGCCAAGTGCGTGCTTGGGGCAACATGCCTTGGGGGGCATTCTGCCGGTCACCGGGAGGGCGGCAGGCGGCTTTGGTGGACCTCCCGCAGGCGTGCCTGTGGAGGGTCCGCTGGTTTCACAGCTCAGGTGGACCTCCCGCTGGTGTGCCTGCGGAGGGTCCGCTGGTCCCGCAGCTCAGGTGGACCTCCCGCAGGCACGCCTGCGGGAGGTCCACCAAATCCGCGAGACCAGTGGACCACGGGACCAGCGGACCCTCCACAGGCGCGCCTGCGGAAGGTCCACCGGAGCCGCCTGCCGCCCTCCCTGCGACCGGCAGAGCGTCCCCCACGGCATGCCGCCATGCTTGGGGCGGCGGAAAATCTAGAGCTGCCCCCGCCTTTATGGCACTTGGGTCCTTCTGTTTCATGAAAAGAGGCCAAAGTGGGTGTGAGGATCTCCCCCTGGTCCTTAGCCACCCAATTATCTCATTTTTACTCACACGCAGAAAAGGGCAGGCATGTGGGAATATGCTATGTGCACTCTTCAAATGTGTCAACCTCATTTTTTATATTGAATAATTTTTCTGGGTATTCAGAGTCATTTTGGGGTATTAATAGACTAAGATCACACCTTTGTAAACTTCCATTTTATCAAAAATGTACTTTCAGAAAAATCTTTCCCTCCCTTCCAACAGAGCCTGCTCATGAAGAACTGTTTCTATTCCCACCACACTGGTTTTGTTAGCAGCATTCAGCAAATCTACTAGCAGGAAAATGCCATGCCATGAAGCTGTTGACTCATGTTCCCCTCCCTCTTGGATGGCAGATCTATAAGACCTTCCCCACTGTGCTGTTTTTAGGATTACATTTGTTATGAGTAGTAAATTGAGGATGAAGTGAGGGATTTTTGCAATCATCCACATTTACAGTCACCATTGTATTACATGCTTGACCAGGGTTAAAATAACAAATGGAGTTGGATTTGGGGTGGGGGTGGGGGTAAAGAATGTTATTTTCCATGCTGTTTCTTAGTAAACTGAAATGTGCAGGACTGCATAGTGCGGGGAGGGGCGCGGGCGAGGGTTCTTAATAATAAATAGAGCCTTTCATCAGTCACCAGTTTGAAATTAACTCAGATCTATAGTGACCAAAGGCATTACTATCTAATGACTGTTTGGTCCATGTGAAATAAGTTGGTGGTTTCAGTCCAGTATGTAGGAGAGAGATGTTGCTACAACAAATCATTACCACCATATATTTGCTCAAACTAATACCTTTGGTGGAACTGGCTTCAGAGAGGCCAGGAGTTGAATCAACATGGAGATTCAGCTGCTTTCTCATCTCTTACGGTGGTACTCTTGGGTTGCTGTGTATTGGCTACGGAAGTGGGGAAGCTGTGCTGCCATTGCATGTGCTATGTTTGTTCTGTGGGTAAGCCGGTCACCTCAGTTTCCAGTATTTACTTTCTGGCTTATTTCATGGATCCTGAATTCACTTTGATATTAATAAATGGATAATATATGGTATTTCTGGCTTACGCACTCAGTTTTGCCAACTCCGAGTGTTCAAAAATCACGAGATTAGTGTAAAAATCATGAGATTTAAAAATAACACCTATTTTACATTTATTTTTTGTTTGTCTTTCTGTTTCTGAGCCTTTAGGGTGCACCACTCTAATCATGTTTACAAGCTTTTCTCCCATGAAGAAGGCTAGAAACTTGCTATTTTTTTAAAGTTAAAAACTGAGATCCTCACATAATCTCTTGACTGCAAGAGTTGGGTTTGAAGAAGAACAAGTACTGTCAGTTTCCTTGTAAATTTAAGAGTCAGCGACATCGTTTAATATTCTATTCATACTTTGCATTCTTTTTGAACAAATGCAGTGTTAGCAAGTGTTATCTGTTAAAACGATGACCATATCCCACTTTGATTTAACTTTGCTACACTTAGTATAACTTCCCAGAATCAACAGTTTGGAGTACAGTCACCCATGGTAAGAAATCACGTGAAACTGGCTGCCACTTCATGGGTAGGCAGCGCCTGCATTACACCACTGTACAGTGCTAATGCAAATTACAAAATCTCTCTGTATGATCTACCATGGTAAAACACTTAAGATATTCAGCCACCAAGAACTGTTCTTTAATGAGGTGGGAGTGCATCAGCTCGTACTTCAGATTTCTCTGCACCCTTGTGTAAAAATAGAGCTGTAAGCGGTCAGCATTCTTTCTCCTTTGAGAGTGTGGTTTGCTTTATAAGGATTGGCACCACAATAGTGGGTGGGTTGGTACACTGTGCATTCAACACTACAGATGCACAGTTGTAGTCATGTAGATACAGCTTAGCAAGGAGTAATTGTTGAAAATGTGGTGTTTCCTGAAGCACAATACAAACTACACCAAAATATCACTAAATAATTATTAAAATAGTAACATGAGTGCTAGGCATATCCAAGATCATGTTGGGCTGAGAGAGGTACGGGGAAGAATATTTGGGTATTACAAATTTGAATAGGAAAAGCTTTAGGTTTTATACTGAAGAGTTAACTTTTAAAAGTTAGTGTTATATTGCAAAATAGCAAAAGTGTGTGTCACGTGGTTTTGGTTTTGCAAAATAAAAACAAAAGATAGGACATCGGTATTTCCACTGCTTCCACTATCACCTGAACACCTAAATGTTTCCAGTGTTGCCTCGTCTCTATTTTAAATTAAAGGTATCCAAGCTAGCAGTTTCAGATCCAGATTTCATATACAGCTAAGTTCTGGGACTTTGGGGTCCAGAGCTGATTTGAGTCCAGACTTTTGATTCAGCCAGTAAGATAGAAAAACTTTAAAAACTCTGTGGTGGTGGTGGGGTCAAAGTTTGAATATCCCCTCAAAACTCCATTAAACAGAATCCAGGGCTTTGAGGAAAGTCAGGCCTGTTCTATTTTAAATACCTTAAAACAAATGAAAATTGAAATCTAGTTTTAGGTTTTTATGAAGGACTTTGGAGGATGTTTTACTTAGGAGCCTGTACAATCCCCTATTAAAGCTTTTTCCTCTCTATGCCTAATATCTTAAAGAGGCCTATTAATTACATACAAATCTCTTCTGTATCAGTTTACCCTGTATTGTTCCATTTTCGCTCCACCTGCTGTTTTCTTACTTTTGATCTTTACTTCCTCTTTCAGTTGGGTACGTGTTAGAAGCTGGTTTTGTAGGAATAAAATTACTCTCATTTATTTACACAGCAGCTATCAAAGCATGATATTCTGTCCTGTAGAAGTAAGCAAAAAACAAAACAAAAACAGTTGAGCCCTGGCTTGCTCTGTGCAAATTGCAGAGATTTGGAGATTTCACAGACCATCTTTTTATGAGAATGAGTAAAAGGAAAAATTCGGCCACAAATGCAAATACCTCTCAGTTCTTGTCACACTTTTGTCACTTACTAAAGCAGTAGGTTTGTGAGAGAGACCTCCAGAAGAAAGAAAGGGCTCTGTATCTTTCAGTGATATATTTCAACCTCCATCCTTAGAGGCTTTTAAGACCTGTCTTGACAAAAGCCCTGGCTGGGATGATTTAGTTGGAGTTGGTCCTGCTTTGAGTAGGGGGTTGGACTAGATGACCTCCTGAGGTCCCTTCCAACCCTAATCTTCTATGATTCTATGAATGAGAACTTGAAAGAGGGAAGCTGTTGCTTACCACCTTGGGGTTTCTGTTATACAAGCCCTCCCCAACTAATAGGCTGGAAAAATTGGTTTCTTGAAAAAAAAAATCCCAACCATATTCTTCTTTTAGCAGTGAGAACAGGTTGCTTAGGAAAAGAGAAATCTAAGACCAGCACTCAAAGTAAGACACCTGGGTCATCTCTCGTTTCTTCAGCAGCTACATAACGTGTGCAGCTGAGAGCTGCTGTTTGGATCATAGCAGGGGAGAAAACACATCAGTTTATTTTTTTGCCTTGGAATACTTGTTTGTCATCACTCTCCCTTTGTGTTTGTATTCTGCTTGGAAATAGTCTCTGTTCTGTATATGCATTTGCCAAGATGTTCATACAAACAATATTCCATCATGGCCTGCTCTCCATACATCTTATCTGCACCATATACATTCAGAAGCAAATTTGTTTGAGAGTGACAAGGAGCAAACTCTTCTGTCTCCTACCGCCCCCCCTTTTCTTTTAGTTAGTCTGGACTTTACCATATGTTTACTAAGGTCCCACTTCTATTCATGTTTTTATTAGGTAGGTAAAAAAAAGTCCAGATGTCTAACAAAGAAGCTTCTGTGTTCTCTGTTTAAAAAAATAAATAAATATAAGTTTCCTATGAAATGTTGATAGATGTACCCAGAGCTATTGTGGGGGTGAAGAATTTGAATAGTCTTGTGCTTAAAGCACAGGAGTGGAGATTAGGAGAAGTGGAGTATAGTTTCAGCTCTGTCATATACTCCTTGTATGATCTCAGGGCATGTCACTTTACGTCCCTGTGCCTCATTTTCCTATTAGCAAAACCAGGATCAAAATATCTAACTTGCATGGCTGTTGAAGGCTACATTTATTAATGCTTGTAAAATGTTTTGAGAACTTTGGCTGGAAGATACTGCAGAAATGCAAAATACTGTTGTTTAGTGTGGCAAAACTATGAAAGTTTTATGTGGAATATATGCCGTTAGGTAGAACTGTAGAGCCAGGGTAAAAGCTTTACAGTGCTATAAATCACATTCAGTGACTCTGAACTCTAAAATGGTCAGATTAGATCTTTTTCTCATTGATTTTGTATTTGGTTAATGATTCCAGTCCTGAGATCATAAAGCTTTGTAAGATGTAAAAGATACGGGAAGATATCTTTAACCTCTAATTTGAACTATGTGTTGATTTTGACATTGAAATAGTGCAATGATCCAATAATGTTTTCCAATATTTTAATTTTTGCTGATGTACAAAAATATTGCAGAAGAGCTGATTCCTAATTATTACGTGCGGTATTGCATAAATTTCTTCCTAATTAAAAAGCTTCTAAATTCTGAATAATCAATTTGTGAAGGCATGTGGTTTTGACAAATTGTACATTTAATTTCTAAAGATTTATTAATAATTTGACCTGCAGCTAGTTAATTATGGTTATGGTACTGATGCAGTAATACTGGAGATTGATATAATGATACAGTTGCAAATTTATTTTGATATCTCCATCTTAATACAGAACATGACAGTACACTTACATTTTATAGCCTCTTCTTCGTTATGCTGGAAAGCATTAGTTTAATGAAATTAAGGTTTGATAGGAACCACTGCATTTATTTGAAAAGATATTTTCAACACAATATAAACATATTAAACGAATCCTTTAGTCATTACTTTTAGACTGGCAAAACTCCCAGTGATGTCACTGGTATTTCTTCAGAGTTTGAGCCAAAACTTTTACCCACAATGAAATTTAAAAGAATACTTGTAGTGTAATGAATTTGTAGGTAGCAAACCTTCCTTAAAGTACCTTTTCTTTTTACATATGCAAAACTGCCATTAGTAATCCAGATACTTCTAATTTTTTGTTCTTATATGAAGAAAACAGTTAATCTGTCCAAGAATAACCTTTTAGTTTTAATGCATGAAACTGAATGTTACTGTATTGTAAATATAATTTGAAGCAGCTTAAAAATCATGAGATTTGAAAAATAATGAACTTCAGATTCTTTGTATTTGTCTTCTGTTTTTTGAGCTTATAGTATTCACGTTTTCAAACTCTTCCCTGTAACCATGGAGGCTATAAACTTTGTTTTTTTAAATGGAAGTGGAGATTCTCTCATAATCACTAGATGCTTGGAGCTGGAGCTTTAAAAGAAACCAAACGGACAAATACAATGAAACTCACAATGATATAGCCAGAGGTGGCAACACTGGGCATTGTGATTTTGAGGGGAAATTCTACATTTGGCAGAGGGAAGAAACATTTCTCTTCTAGGTTCCTTTTTTTTCCTGTGCTATATGTTTGCGTCTGCTCAGGCATGTGGAATGTTAATAGTAATCCTGATGGACATAGATTAGTGGGCAGAGTGCAAGTGAGGTGAACAATAAATGCAGTTCATCACATGGATCTGACCACACCATGATATGTGTACAATACTTTATGAAAAATATATTTTATTTTTGGAAATATGATATTTGACCAGAGTCAGTAAAGCCCATGCCAGTTTTAGCTCCCTGCATTGTTTATGCTCCTTGCACTGTAAGGGGCAGTGTTTTGATTCTTTTGCTACCCCTTTAAGGGCACAGGATTTTTTTTATTATTTTAACCAAATAGTACACATTTGCATAATTAGTTTGCATTGGAAGAGGAAAAATGCCTTCTGAATCATACAGCATGTGGGGCAACCAGAAAAGGGTTAATCTGTTGTGAGGAGTTATATAACAATATCTTGCTGTAAAGGTCAGAGTTTTCAGCCAATGAGATTTTTTCTAACAATATAAAGCTTCTATCTTATTCATTGGTTATGTGTTATCAGTGGAGTTTTTCTGAACTGGAATTAAACTTCAGCTTCTTTCAAACTCTCCTGTGGAGTCTTAACTAATTTTAATCCAAACACAAGACAGAAAAAAGATGAGCGTTCAAGTGCTTATTTTTCCCTCTGAAAATGTTACTTTTGATAACCGTTAGTGGCAGATGAAAAAATTATTTTTAGCAGTGAAGTTCATTTCTTGCTTAAAAACTGGAAAATGGTTTTTAAATTTGAGACTCCAAAAAAACCCCTCTGTAAATATACTAGAATAAAAGGGAACCTGATTCTTAGTGGGTCCTCAAGCCAGCGTTCTGTTATGGCATGCACATTTTTCTAGCACTCTCATTTGCATTTTCCAGTTTCAGTGCTCAAAAATTTGCTTGTGCATGAGGGTGAATTTTTTTTAAAAGAGACAGGTGTGTTATTCCAAAGTCTCACAGCTCTAGCAAAGCCTGTGTGACAGAGCCAATATATTTATACAGAATATGTGGACGGATGGGAGGTGGCGGGGGGGTAGTTCTGGAAAACATTCATCTGGAGGCCTTTGAAGGCTACTGATAAGATGAAGGAGAAGCCAAGCCTGGCCTATGAAAACAGCACTTAGAAATCTCTGCTTCAGCTGTTAGGTTCTGATAGGGAGAAAAAGAGTGGAGTGGTATTTGTCAACATGTGGTTGAATTCTCAATATGTTTTACACTTCACTTAGATCTCCTTGCCTCATTCTTTCCAGTGAGGTTTTCTCTCTGATGATTGGTACTGGCAAAGCTCTTAACTTTTCTGACACGCTTACAAGGCACTGGCTGCCAGTGACATAACATAGCAGCATTGTTCAGTTAGTTGAACTCAGTGCTGTATCACAATAGCATGCATTAGTCCTGCTAGGAAGCTCACTTTTTCTGATACACATAGTTATGAAAAGAGCAGGGTTAGGAATCAAGCAGACAGAGTTTTAACTTTTGCCAGACTTTAAAATGTGTATTAATAAACTATTCATTGAGGCCTCAGTTCCGCCGTTTAGCCCATCGTAAGGGGGTCCATGATGCTGTACTGACCCAGGAGAACAGCAGGAGCCTGAGCACACAACTGCTGCACAACTGTTCTATGCCCTTAATGGGATGAGGCTTATTTCTGCCCCATGCAACCAGCCAGCTCCAGGGGGGTTTGGGCAATGGCTCTGCTTCCTTTCCCCTATCTAACTCCTTTTGGGATGCTGTGCATGCCAGAGCAGGAGAGAAGGATCAGCTCATGCACTCCTGTGAACACAAGGACTGGAATTCTGCTGGACCTCTTATACAGAATGTGCAAGGCTCTCAGGTTCCTTAGCCCTCTCCCCATGCTCCTCACCTCCGGGTAAGTGCTAGGCAGATGCTGATCCTAAATTAACCTGTAGTAACCTTCAGATGGCTCCAGAGATTAATGTCCCACTCACTTGATGTCTTTTCACATGGCGATTTGCCCAGAGCTGTGGAAGGAATAAAGGGAACTCTTTTCTGTGTGGGATGGCAAGGGCTGTGCTGAAGAGTTCAGCCAGAGTCTCAATGGATTGAAAACTCAGCTGAAATGCAGCCTCTCTGTGCAAGAAACCAAGATGAAATGGCTTCTCCTAAACAGAGTTGATATTCCTGATCAGCCAATCAGAGGCATGAGGGTAATACCACATAATTTTTATTATGTGGACTTGCCCAAAGGAATCAAGTAGAAGTCGAAATACACTAAAAAGAACAGCTTGGAAGTTTTGAGGATTCAGAGAAAGTAAAATTGGTTTGGAAAAGCTTCTACAGATGATTCAGACACAGCACAATTGATACTGTTTCTAGTTCATGGATGCAATAGGAACATAAGAATGGGCGTACTGGGTCAGGACAATGGTCCATCTAGCCCAGAGGTGGGCAAACTTTTTGGCCTGAGGGCCACATCTGGGTGGGGAAATTGCATGGAGGGCCTGAATGTGGGGCTGGGGCAGGGGGTTGGGGTGTGGGAGGGAGTGCGAGGTGTGGGAGGCTGTGTGGTGTGCAGGCAGGGGCTCAGGGCAGGGGGATGGGGTGCAGAAGGGGTGTGAGATGCGGCAGAGGGCTCAGGGATTGGGGTGCATAAGTAGTGCAGATAATAGCTCCCTGCCTGCCCTAGCCCCATGCCACTCCTGGAAGAGGCTGGCACCATGTCCCTGCAGCCCCTGCAGGAGTGGGGGGCAGAGGGCTTCACGCGCTGCCCTTGCCTGTGAGTACCTCCCCCGAAGCTCCCATTGGCTGTGGTTCTCCATTCCTGGCCAATGGCAGTTGTGGGGGGCGATGCCTACAGGCGAGACCAGTGCGTGGAGCCCTCTGCCACTCTTCCTGGCGCTCTTCCCCATCCCCACCCTGGTCCCCAGGGGCCGCCGGCTGCTTCTGGGAGCAGTGCGGGGCTGGCAATCCCACGGGCTGGATCCAACACCCTGACGGGCCGGATCCGGCCCACAGGCCATAGTTTGCCCACCCCGATCTATCCCAATATCCTGTCTTCTACCTATTAGCTAGTGCCAGATGCTTCAGATGGAATGAACAGAACAGGGCAATTATTACATGTACGTTCCACCAGCAGAAGTTGTTCCAATAAAATATATTACCTTACCTACCTTGTTTCTCTCCTGTCCTGGGGCCAACATGGCTACAACAACACTGCTGTTTAAAATGGAAACTTGACAACATGAATAAACAGACTAAACAGTGACACTTGCTTCCTTTGCAAATGCAAGAAACAAAAATCATCCCCAGAGGACTTAAAATCTATAATCCTCTGACCACTACATACAATTCCAATTAAGCTGAACAGATCTGCAGAAGAATCAAACAAAAATTGAGGACCCATCTCCTACACCTTACATACATAAATCATCACATCGTCTTGCACAATAGAAGAAAAAATCAGAAAATCTGCGTAGAGCTCATACAGGAGATACAAAACAACTATTAAAAAATCCTCCTGCTGATAGCTATCAAACACAAAGACAAAAAATGAAACCAACTACAACTCCTTCACAACCAACAGAACACCACCACCTCTGGGAGAAACCAAGCCACCATGACCCACTACATGGACACTACACGATACCCCAACATCATCAATCTATCAAGACTACCCCAACTGGAACTGAAGTATGTGTGCTCTCCAAAGGACTGAACTTTTGCCCCGCTACAGAATCTGATCATTTACAAATGTGGAAAACTAGAAGAATTTTTCTGCCAACTCCACCTCAAGGAGTTCTTTCAGAACAAAGATGACACCACACACAACTACCAAATTCTCAGTGACAGTCGTAAGAAAAAAGAATAATTTGACTGGACATCTCTCAGTGGCAAAATCACACATTGGGGCATTACATCAGTTGCTTCAGGATAAAAAATTGACTATGAAATCCTCAATAAACACCTTCATCACAGTCTTTTTACCATTGAGAGGACAGCTATACCGTCCCTGAAAGCCAACCTGCAGGTAAAGGAGGCACTGTTGTAGTCCTTAATCTTGATGACCACGTCAACAAGGCCAACAGACAACTCTCTGACACTACCCCCTATAAAGAACTGAAAGAGGATCCCACACCACAATTCACAAAGGAATTTAAAGAGACCATCAAATCCTTTCCCAAACAACTCCAAGAAAAGCCCCACAACTTCATACCTCACAAAACCCACCCCAAGGACCTTTTACGTGCTTCCCAAGATACACAAACAAGGGGAACCCAGGCAAATCCTTCATATCGGGTCAGTGCACTTTTATTGAAGGAATATCAGAACACATAGCTACCATCCTTAAACCACTCACCACGCAGTGTACTAGCTTCCTCCAAGACACTAATGACTTTCTTCAGTAACTCCACAACTTTAACAATCTCCCCAGAACACCATTCTTGACACCATTGTGTCTATACACCAATATCCCTTACCATGACATCTTCGCTGCCTGCCTCGTATACCTACAAGATAATGCACAGTGCTTGGAAATCCACTCAAAGCACATCTTCAAACTCATCCATTTCATCCTTCATGTTTAGCAGCAAGCACTTTGTCCAAACTGTGGGAACAGTCCTGGGTACTGGAATGGCTCTCTGGTATATCAGTGTGTTCATGGGCCACCTCGAGGAAGAATTTCTGGAAAAAACACACCACAAAATCAGTGATATACCTGAGATATGTTGATGATATTTTCATCCTTTTGACAGAAGATCTAAACTCTCTCATAGGTATCCATTGCAACAATCATCACCCATCCATCAAACTCTCTCTAGAACACTCCCACACCGGCATCAACTTCCTTGACACTACAATTAACTTAAACAATAGATCCCTACAAACAACAGTATACAAGAAAACCACTGATTACCACACTTAGCTCCACAGATGCAGCAACCACTCCAGACACAGCAAAAAATCTGTTATGCACAGCCAGGACTCAGATACCACAGAATGTGCTTCAAAGAGAAAGTCCAAGAAGCACACCTCTGTACCCATCTCACTAAACAAGGAGACTCCCCAGAGAAGTAGATCAAATCTTGGAAAGGGCCACCCAGATACCCTGGGAGAGCCTCCTTCAATACAGAAAAAACAACAACATTGCACACCCCTAGCTGTCACTTACCACTCCACAATGGAACCTATACAGGGTATCATCAAACAATTACAACCAATACTCGATGAGGACCACATCCTGAAGGAAATCTTTCCTGAAACTCTTCTTCTGGCCTTCAAACAATCCCCCAACCTTAACATGCTCATCATCATAAGCAAGCTCCCCACAGACCAGGACACATCAACTCAAAGCAGTACTAGACCCTGCCAGAACAACAGATGCAAAACCACAGGTGTATCTCCACTGCTACGATGATCAATATCTGCCACCACACACCTTTCAAGATTCATGGGTCCTATACATGCCTATCACAACATATGGTATATCTCATCCAGTGCACTAAATGCCTCCACTAACAACTATGTGGTTGAAACCAGATAATCACTATACTCTCGAATGAACTCACACAGAAAAAAGATATAAGACAAAAACACTATATGACCTGTGGGTGAACATTTTTTACAAAACTATCACTTCATATCTGACCGTTCAGTCCTCCCTGTCAATGGAAATTTGCATAACACCTTCCAAAGGCAAGCCTGAGAACGTAAATTAATAACTCTACTAGACACGAAAAATCATGGACTCAACAGAAACACTGGTTTTATGGCTCATTACAACAATTAGTTACACACCACACTGCCTGCTACCCTTAATTGCCCAGTTCAAACCCCTTAGGCATAACAGTTGTTAACCCTTAATTGCCCACTTAATTTCAAGTGACCACCTACAATATGCATTATTCCTTATGTGTAACAATCTGTCCCAACTTGTGTTTAGCTCAGACATTCTCATTTCCTTCTGAAGAAGAGCTCTGTGTACTTCAAAAGCTTATACCTTCCCTCAACAGAAGTTATTCCCCAATAAAAGATATTACCTCACCTAACTTGTCTCTCTTGTACCCTCAACGGACATTAAAAAATGACTACTCACCTTATTGTGTTATTTCCTCTTCTCTGGATTTATACAGCTTATTTTCATCAGGCATAAAGTATCTGCTAGCTTGGTGAGCAGACTATAAGAATCCTGCTTCATGTCATCAATAAGGTTAAGATTTTGTCAGTTATTTTTAGTAAAAGTCACTGGCAGGTCGCAACTGTGGAAAAAATTTCATCCTGCTCTAGTGGTGACTCTTGACAAATTGATATGAGAGGTAGATCTCTTTGAGTGGGTTTTTCACTGATATTTCCTTCCCCTGATGACCCCTCCTACTTATTTTTCCGGCAGAGAGAATGACTAGAACCTATGAAAAGGAATTAACTGACTCAACACTTTTTTGTTGTTGTTGATTGCGAGAACATGGGTTTCACAAACAAAACCTTTCAAAATGAAAAAATGTTCCATCAAAAAATTACCTGTTTTGAAAACAAATTTTCAGAAAAACATTTTGGTGTTTCTGAAAATTTTCAAGATCTTTGGACATAAATGAGTGACAAATGTAAGCCTGAGAGAACCTAGTTGACATGATTTGTCTTGTGTCATTTGTCTGCCCTATGGCATATGTGCTCCATGAAGCCCATTTCCTGCATTGCTCATTTTTCATTTTTGTGGGTTTTTTTCAAATGAGTGTCATTTTTACTACATTATTTAGTATGTTTTGTATTAGCATATTAGTATATTTAGTGTATTATCTACTTTGGTTGGTTAGTTTAGTCACATGGTGAGATTTCTTCAATACTGAAACATCTTTTCAAAATGTCAATGTTTCAAATTTTTGTAAATTTTGCAGAAATTTAAAAAAAAACAACCTATCAGTCTGTTTAGAAAATGAGTAGAACAAAAACATTCAACTTTCAGATTTTCACAAAATTGCGAATGATTTAATATAAATCAGTAACAAAAGCTATGCTATTGGGGTAATATGCCAAAAATTATAAGACCACATTTGAGTTAATTATCTGTCAGTTGTTATAGTAATTTCTAAAGAAGGAAAGATGCAATCAACCTTTTCTGTCATTGACTTAGAACCAAATTTAACTAAAAATATACACCTCTACCTCGATATAACGCTGTCCTTGTGAGCCAAAAAATCTTACTGCATTATAGGTGAAACCATGTTATATTGAACTTGCTTTGACCCACCAGAGTGCGCAGCCCCGCCCCCCCGGAGCACTGCTTTACCACATTATATCCAAATTCGTGTTATATGGAGGTAGAGGTGTATTAGCTGCCATTTAAAAGTAAGAATCTAAGGCCTGGTCTACTCTACGCATTTGTACCAATTTTAGCAGCGTTAAACTGATTTAACGCTGCACCCGTCCACACAACAAGGCCCTTTATATCGATATAAAGGGCTCTTTAAACCGGTTTCTATACTCTTCCCCGACAAGAGGAGTAGCACTGAAATAGGTATTAGCATATTGGATTAAGGTTTGTGTGGCTGCAAATCGATGGTATTGGCTTCCGGGTGGTATCCCACAGTACACCACTGTGACTGCTCTGGAAAGCAATCTGAACTCAGATGCACTGGCCAGGTAGACAGGAAAAGCCCCGCGAACTTTTGAATTGCATTTCCTGTTGAGTACTCCTGGCTGGCCTCGGTGAGGTCGGCCGGGGGCACCTGGGTAAAAATAGGAATGACTCCCGATTATTCCCGGCAGATGGTACAGAACGGCTAGTAACCGTCCTCATCATAGCAACTGGGGGCTGAACTCCATCAGCCCCCCCTTTCATGTCTAAAGAAAAGATTCTGTACTGCCTGGACTATCATAGCGCTCCTCTCCCCTCCACCATTTAATGTCCTGCCTGGACTATCATAGCAGCTGGAGGCTGTCTCTCCCGCATTTTATCTCACTAAAAAGTCAGTGTTTCTTATTCCTGCATTCTTTATTACTTCATCACACAAATGGGGGGACCCTGCAATGGTAGCCCAGAAGGGCTGGGGGAGGAGGGAAGCAATGGATGGGGTTGTTGAAGGGACACCCCCTAGAATGACATGCAGCTCATCATTTCTGTGGGATCTGACATGGAGCGGCTGTGCTCTCTGGTTCTCTGATACACTGGTTCTCTAGAACACTTGTCCCATATTCTAGGCAGGACTGACTCTATTTTTAGATACAACATAAAGGAGGGAATGACCCGGGGGGTCATTCCCATTTTTGTCTTTGTGCCCCCGGCCAACCTCAGCGAAGGTCAGCCAGGAGCACCCATGACAGCAGCAGACGGTACAGAACAACTGATAACCGTTATCTCATCGCCAATTTACAATGGCACAGCAGACAGTACAGAACGACTGGTAACCGTCTCTGCTACTTGCAAAGGCAAATGAATGCTGCTGTGTAGCGCTGCAGTACCGCCTCTGTCAGCGGCATCCAGTACACATATGGTGACAGTGACAAAAGGCAAAACAGGCTCCATGGTTGCCATGCTATGGCGTCTGCCAGTGCAATCCAGGGAAAAAGGGCGCAAAATGATTGTCTACCGTTGCTTTCACGGAGGAAGGAATGAGTGATGACATTTACCCAGAATCACCCACGAATTTGTTTTTGCACCATCATGCATTGGGATCGCAACCTAGAATTCCAGTGGATGGGGCTGACTGCAGGAACTATGGGACAGCTATGGGATAGCTACTCACAGTGCAACGCTCCAGAAATCGACGCTAGCCTCGGTACATGGATGCACACCGCCAAATTATTGTGCTTTGTGTGGCCGCGTGCACTCAATTTTATACAATCTGTTTTACAAAACCGGTTTATGTAAAATCGGAATAATCCTGTAGTGTAGATGTACCTTGAGTGACTGCCCCTTCATTACTTATATTAAATAGAGAGGATTACTGAGCTTTCTCCGATGCCAAAGTGTAGTAACTCTTGGTGAATTTTTATTCTCTACTGGAGATGTTCTCAATGCCTTTTCCCATTCACTGTAGTGCTCTCACTTCAGGTCACTGGGGTTTTTCTTTGGCATTTTTTGTTCAGCAAGTATAAATCAGAATAACGTTACTACCCATTAAATTGATTTTTATTACCTTTAACAAGCCAATGTACACCACAACTATACCACCACATCTTCACTATCTCTTATATGGATCGTTTGTTTTTGTTTTTTTGCCCATTTGCAGCTAAAAAAACTTTTTCATTGTTCCGTAGCAAGAGATACAGTATATAGCACTACTCTTCTCTGTGAACTAATTAAGAAAGAAATGCATGTCATAAATACATGTGTAAATCTGTTGAAGTCAGTGGAGCTATGCCAATTTACACCAGCTGAGAATCTAGTCCATTGCCTTTATATTAGGTTTTCCACCATCACTATCTTCTAGAAATTTGTTTCCTGTGTTCAGTCCAGGATGAATTCTGAGCTAAATCTGTGTGAAATTTTCCATGGTGCAGAGGACAAGGTCTATACACCACTTAGCTACCTCTTAAACTTTAAAAATACTTGTTAGGTCAGGAATAGCCCTTGTTATGTTCTTATGCCCAGGGCTGAATTTCACTATCATTTGCTGAATACTGTGGCATTTGTTTAAGCAATGCTGCTATGTGTATCCAGTCCCCAGGAATCTGATCTGTCAACAGAGGACTTCTAAATATACTAGTTCTCACTAATTTCTGCCCTTATTTCCTTTAACGGTTGGGGTTATATGTTATCTGGACCTGGTACTTGTCTATTTTAAATTGTCCAGTCTTTCCACTGCTATGTCTGTTGTTTTGTACACATTATCTTTCTTCTCCATACACATTATCTTACTCCTCCCCAATCGTACCAGGAAATGTAATCCCTTTCTTAGGCAGGTCTCCATCCTCTTCCTCCTTAGAAAAGTCAGAAACAAAACAACTATTCAAACAGCCTCTTGGTTTCTCTACTATTGTTATTAGTGGATCATTGTGCACTTGTACCTTCAACTAACTGTGAGCGTATTAAGCATGAAGAGTGCTTATCTTTAGCAGAAATATTCTCTGCAGTTTAATGTTCAATATTTCGACTTCCTTTTCTATTCCTTTTTATCTTGCTTCTGCTTACATTTTATAGATCTCCTGATACACATTTTCACCAGATTATATAATACAGTATGTCAGAGCCATTCATGACTCCATAGCTAAGTTTGCCTCAGCATTTCCCTTAAAACTATCTATTTGGGAAGATTTATAATCTAGCTGTAAAAATCTCTTTTTATAGGTAAAATTTGAAACATCAGTTCTCAATCCATTTAAAAAATAATTATTTGCCAATAGCTTTTAGTGGAAGACATTTAGTAATTGCAGTGTTCTGGATCCCCCAAGCAGCAAGCAGGGAGATGCCGATTCAGTATGTATCTTTTCTTTTTGGGTCCCTCAAAATTGCAGGTCACCTCCTCCCTGTCCATGAGCTATGCTGGTGATGTCACAAGCACTGAATGCTGCTGGAGTCTACAGCTCGCCTTTTGGGCCTCAAGGAGATTTTTTGTCTATTTTTAAATTTACCATATAGATTAGTATTACATTTTTTTTAGAAAGTATTATCCCTCTCTGTTTCAAAGGCCAATAATGTATTATCCCTCTCAGTGATAGAGGCCAAGAATTTAACCGGACTCAAAAAAGGACTGGGAATTGATGTGGCTATCAAGAAGATCCAGTTATCGTAGTTAATGACAAAATTTGTATAAAGGATATTGAGCCAATCTCTATTAGAGATCAGTAGGAGGCCTGTTATGGTGAGCACATTATCCCACTGTTGCCCACTTCTAGGTTTTTACAGCTGCCTCTGAAGTACCAGAGAAAAGATACTGGGCTAGGTGGACTTTGGATCCGACCCACCATCGCTATTCCTAAAGCCACAGGCAGCAGGAGGATAAAGTGCAACTACCCAATTTTTAAAATGTAAGTTATTCACAGATATTATTGGTTTGGGTATCTTCATATGTATGTAATTGTGTTGATAGTAATATCCTTTAGGTTATAACTTTTGTTTTTCAAAAATATCTTTGAAAATATGTACCTAATGGTAAAACAAGCAAACAAAAAGCCATGTGCAGTAACAGACTCATGAGCTAGCTGTATGCTCCAGGAGCATTTTGTAGTGGTGAACCTGAAACCAGACCCACTTTCCCCCTTTTACTATTGCTAGTAATGTATCTGGAATATAACCCTGGAGCTAGGACCTGATCTTGCATGTTATGTAGAATCCACATTAAAGCCACTGAGAGTTCTGGAGTACAGCAACCAAGAATCACCACTGCGACTGCTTTTTTTTTTTTTGTACTTCACATCTATCAAAGCTGTCTCTCCTTTGCCAGTCAAAATATTTGTACTGTGATATTCTCTCTGTAGGTTCAATATTGTTCTAGTCCGATTCCTGCTACGTGTTTCATATCCTTTCAATAGTATCTTGATATTTTAAATATTCAGCCATTCCCCTGGTTCAGCCTTCTTTTCCCTAATTTGTTAAAATTGTTCTTACTCTTCAAGCATGTGAAAACATCCTACAATATTAACAAGTAAATACAGTAAACTACAGTGGGATTTAGGTAGCCAGATTTTAAACCCCATGTCATTAAACTTAAAAAAAGAAAAGAAAAGGCAGGTAATATTTCATATTAGCATCTATTCTGAATAAAGAGGTAAAAATCAAAGCCTCTGTGTGTGGGTGATGGCAGTGATTTAACTGCCAGTGATTCTCCCAGCAACTGACACAAAGAAATCTCTGAGTATCAGAGTTGAGGCGGCAAGCTCAGTGTCAGCACTTGCCTAGGGAGTAGAAGAAACCTCACTTTGTCTCTGCTTTTACTGCTTAAACACACACACACATCACTCACTAGTAACCATTTACTCTGCTGTCAAAACTGTTTCAAGAGAGAGTTACATGTAATTAATGGTAAAATGCATGTAAAAAGATAGGCTTCTGCCAACATGTTTTCTTTTAAAGATTTTGTGTGTGTGTGTGTGTGTGTGTGCGCATTTGTTCTTTTGCTGTCCTTCACATAAGGCTGTAACAGTCTGCCAATAATGTGTTGGTGCTAGTAAAAACTTTTTTATTTAGACAGCACACAGCATTCAACCTAATTCTGGACAAGTCTCTGTGAAGCACATTATGGCATCCTCAGACTCTTGTTCTTTACAAAATGTGACCAGCACAAACATGTGTGCAAAACATGATTCATGGTGCTTCATTCTGAATTGTCCAGTGGGTAACTGCTGTACAAAAACCAGAGAAACAGATGTAGACCCTAAACCTTAGCTGTAAATTTTTGTTTTATGATTATGGGTTTCAAATGTGCTATGTAACACAGACAAATAGTAATGCTGGAAAAAATGGATTTCCAACTTGAACTTTTTATTTCATTTGTGGATAAGAATATGTTTATTGTTAAGTTTCTTGCCACCACAGATTGAGAAAAAACAGATCAAGGTGATGGCATGAAATGAATTTTTTTGTTGTTGTATGCTCTAATGGGAAAATTTTGAAGAGTTCTTTTCCACTTGAATCTTTCAAGAACTGGATAAGAGTATAAAATGTGTCAATAATTCAAGCTTTGTTACATTTGAATTAACCAATTTATTAATTATGCCTTCAATGTATATTCAAAATGGTGGTAGTTAGTGTTGTCTGATATACACTATATGAATATTATTTTTTGCAAAAATTCTCCCAGGTTATCAAGGTACATCTTTGTATTATGTTTTTAAAAAGAGCATGAATTGTACAATTTACAGAGGAACAAAACTTTGGAAGAGATAAATAAACTAATTAAATTCTAGAACTGAGAAGTAATACTGTAGAGGTGAACTGTTAGATTATTTGAGGAATTCGTTAATTACATATGGTTCAGTAATAACTGTAATCATTAGCACAACTATAATTCATAATAAAACATGATGAACTACCTGGCCCATTTAGAGATAGTATGAAAAAGCCATCTTATTCCATTCATATGCAATTAAGCATGAATTACTGGCAGTTATTTCAGAAGTTGCCCATGACTTATCTGCAATTAAAAGCACCCCAAATAGGTTTTATATTAAATATAATTTTATTAGAACAGTTAAAAAATAAACATAACCATGTTTGGCCAGTATGGTTTTGTGCATTGTAATTCATCAGGGTACCTTCTTGGTCTAAACGTTCACCATATCCAGAACTCTGGGCTGTACAGAGCCCCCTTTCTTCCTAATTTGGAAATTGGCAAAAGATGTTTTGTTCTGTGTGTATCTTTCCAGTCATCTTAATGATGACACACTAGATGTTCCTAAATTCACGTCATGAGAAAACAGGTTTTATATGGCTATAAAATAGTGTCTGTTAATGAAGCTTTGTTATCCACCACAAATGAACAAACAAAACAAAAAAAAGCAATAGCCACATGATAAAATCAGATTTTAGTAAAATGTCACCACCTCTTTTTTCCTTGTTAATAGTGAGAACTCTGCTTACTGTGCTGAAAATTGTTGTAATGTGCTTGGGTAAGTCTGAATTGTGCATACTTT
The DNA here is from genome assembly GCF_007399415.2 of Gopherus evgoodei. Classification (NCBI taxonomy): domain Eukaryota; kingdom Metazoa; phylum Chordata; order Testudines; family Testudinidae; genus Gopherus; species Gopherus evgoodei. The sequence goes on from NC_044323.1 coordinate 71,877,210, forward strand.
TCACATTACAGTGTAAGTGTCACTGAGCCACTTCTTAAGCTGGAGCAATTTCAGCATGGGGTGAGTTTCCCCTGACAGACTCTAAAAGCCCCTGGATGCCAGTGTTGCATTCCAGCCCTATAATTCTTCTATCAGGATAGGCGATGAAGTGAGACTATGTCTACTGCAGGGACAGCTAAATCTCTTTTGTCTGAGAGGGGAAAACATTAAGAAAAGCTTTTGTTTGTGTGTCTTCAAAGGGATTTTGCTTCTAGATCACAACAGAGCTTTTTGTTCAGTGGTTTGTTTTCAGTATAGACCTATCAGTTTCAAGGGACAATGCTGTTTTGTTTAACTTCTTGAATCTTTACAAAAAGTTTTGTTAACACAATCTACAGGTATGGTCACAGAGCTTTTAATGCATCAAAGGACTTTCTGCAGAGAAGGAACATCACATCCATTAAGCAAGTTGATCAGGTCCCAAAGTGAATCTCTCCTTAGTATTTCTTGTCTTTTCTTGTGTGCATTTCCCACCCAAAATGTTCCCAGGTTCATCAGATGTTATGGGTGAAGTTTTCAAGAGGTGTCCACTAATTCTGTGTTTTTCTGGTTTTGGGTGCCCAGGCTGAGACACCGCGGGTCTGATTTTCAGAAATGCTGAGTATCTGCAGTATTGACCTGAAGGGGGAGATATTGAAAGGCATGAAAGGAAATTAAGTGCCCAACTCCTATTGAAACTTGATGAAAGTTGGGCTCCTCTTTTCCCTTTGTGCCTTAGAAAATCTAATCCAGAGCCAGTATAAGATGCAAGTTCTCAACACCTATGATCCAAGGTGTCTCAGTTCAAGCTCCTGAAATAAGAGGCCACTTTTGAAAGTTTCTGTCCTTTTTTATTTTTTAAGGGGGAAAACAGTGTCGCAGAACTTGATATTACATTTTCCTTTTCATTACTAAAATACCTATAGCAATCCATCCAGGTAAAGAGCTGACAGGATTCAGATCTATACGCAAGATTGTATAAGAAGGAGACTGTTTATACAAAAATACAGAATTTTTGTGTACTGCTTTTGTGAGATGCAGATGAGAGTGAGCAGCACTGAACCACCAGTGAAACAGCTGAGCTTTGTGCTTTTTTAGTTATGATCTCATCCCTTGCTTTCAGCTGTCTTACTGACCAAACTCTGTAGGTCACAACCCTTCCACCAGAGTCCAACACCTCTTTGCCTTGTCTCTTCAGGTGCAGTGAATGCGATGGGCAAGGAGAGAGAGAAAGGTATCTTGGGGTGTCCTTTTTTAATAATTTCAGTCCTTTTCTTGAAAAATATTTCCAGCTGAGAACCAGGAGCAAAGAGTCTATGTGGAAGGATGTTCCCTGCTGGTTTTTATTCACCTGTTTGAACTTCCTGTGCTGGAAGGAGGGTGCTGCCGCACTCCTTGGCTTGAAGTGGCTTCCATTATATACCAGATTTACAGTTTGGTTAAATGACTCTCAGCACCCCCACTATACAAATTGTTCCAGCACCCCACCCCTGTCTTCCCTTACTCTGTTTACTGCTTAACTCCCAATCAAACAGATCACACATTCCTTTGTTGAGGATGGACCTGTTTGTCAACTTCTTTTTGGGCAAGGCTGTGGGGTTTGGAATGTGTGTTAATAACACCATGCAGGGGTATCTTATAACCACGTATTATGTTGCCACACATATTTTTACCAGGACAATACTGACCAGCAAATTTTGAGTTTTCAAATGATACCTTACAAGGCATACTTTGTACAAAGATCACTGCAATAGTGTGTGGGGTGTGAACACAGGGGTCACAGTCTGATTCTGGGAGTTGCTTAGCAGAACCGGGTCCCCATACATAGAAACTTCTCTGCGCTGGTGCTGAGCAAATGCTGAGTGCCAAATGCTATCACTTTGGCTCGCTGCACTTCTTTCAGCAACCTGAGTCGTCTGCAGGATTCAGGCTGTAATGATTCATTTTCTGTGTTTAATTACATTTACCTGGATGTCTGGAGGGGGTGGAAGAGGGATGGATATTGAAGCACCTAATGCTCTCCTAGTTATGGGCCTATGAACATTCTCAAGTAAGTGGGTGCTGGCATGGAGAGTGTTAGCTCCAGACTGTCAGGGATACTGTGTTACAAATATCAGCCAAAACATTAATACACATTTGCACAGGGAGGAGTGTAGTCTGTGATGTTCTTTAGTAGCTGTCTCCCCAAGATGAGAAGCTAGTGTCTGTAGCCATGTCCCTGTAAAGTGGCAAATTGTGCCTGTATGTTGCTGATTCTTTCTACAGAGGAGGTAGGGACTGTGCAGGGGATTTAAGAAATAGACTGCCACTTAAAATAATCCACACACCTAGAATCAGATGATATGCATACACAATTTGTTGTTGTGCAGACAGGACCCAGAAGCAGCCTTTTTGCAACTTAATCTTCCTCTTTATTTTTTTTATTTTATTATTTAAAGATAAGCAAGTATAAAGGCAATGGCTAATAGTTGCCTGCTTCTCTGCCTGTCTCCTTTTGCAGGGCTGTTGGGAGTTTTTAAGCAGTGTGAGAATCCTGGGAGCTGGTGATGTCAGACTGGTTTGGGTCATTTGAAGGTTAGCAGCCTGGGAAGGGTTCATGGAAAGTTCACTCGCATATATTAGGCAATTCAATCTTTCATTCTGTGTGACACAAATAGTAGGAAGTGAGCTGTTGAGAGGCAGAAGGATCTATTCACTGGTGAGGGGGATCTAGAGTTACTATCAAAGGTCTTTTATTACTGGGACTTTGATGATGTGTGTGATGTGAAAAAGATCATATCTTCAACAATAGCTTATGAGGCAGGACTGATTCTAAAGGATTTTTGGAATGATTTGATTGAAACTAAAACTTGGAATGTTGCTTGTTTCCCCCTATCTTGCTGGATTGGCTGAGCAGCCTGGAAAATGGTAAATGATCATTTGGATCAATTACAGGCTTTTAGCTGTGTTGTCTGTCATAATTCATGATTCTGGTCTGGGAAAAAGACGAACAGCCTACGTGCCAAAAAAGGGGCAGAGTTTGATGGAGTTGGGTGTACTTTTATATACCATTTTCCTCCACACCTAGAGGAAAGCACTTTTGCAGACGTGCTGCAGAGGGGGAATCATGTTTGACTGTATGGATGTTCTAGCAGTGAGCCCTGGTCAAATTCTGGATTTCTACACTGCAAGTCCATCTTCTTGCATGCTCCAGGAGAAGGCTCTGAAAGCATGCTTCAGTGGATTGGCACAAACAGACTGGCAACACCGGCACAGTGCTCAATGTAGGTCCCATTATTTTTTCCAGATTTCAAACAAATTATTTGCATGCAGTTAAAAAAAAAACCAGTTACTTTTAATTTGTGATACGGATTGTAAGGGCTTTTTCTTATCTAAAATGTGGTTGTGTAAGTATTTATTTTCTTTCACAAAAAAAAAATATTTAAAATATGTTTTATGTTTCCACCTTTTTACACAGTATATCAACCCTTCAACCAGGTTTTTAGCAAACAGGAAAATGCAAAACAATAATATAGTACAACATGACTTTTTAAATGCTGTCCAATGAAGGACAAATTACACAGAATCTCTGTTGTAGTTTTCTTTCCTTTGCCCCCTTGCTATAATTTCCCATCACACTTGACAATTGATTGCATATTTTCTTGATGTACATTTCAGCAGTGCAACCAAGCAATTAAAATTGTATTCTGTACATTCCTTACAAAGAATGTAAACTGCATAGTGTAGGTGATGTTCTTGAAATCAGGCGATAGTTTTAGGCTTCCATTAATATTTCCCTTGCTAAGAAAAAGCAATATTTCTTTGTATTGACCTTGCTGCCACCTTTCTTCTTCACTTTGTTGCTATAAGAAGTTGCTGTTTTGCTAGAAAACTACTAACTGTGAACTCCCCTTGTGTTTAGCCATCAATTATTTTCATACCTTCAGATTCAGTCAAAGTCTTGGATTAGAAGAGGAGGAAGCATAGATACTGTAATGTAGTTTTTTTTAAATTACTGTTTTGTTATCTGATCTTGACATAGTGCTGAGAAACATAGATGGTAAACAGTGGCAGTGTTTTAACACTGTAGTTTCAAGTCTGAGAAATTATAAGTACCAGTACACATCTCCTATACTCTGCATTAAAGAGCCTGCAGGATGCTTCTCTGCTCTGACTCTGATTAAGATAAATGACTTGGCTATATATCAAAATGTTTTTAACACACTCGTTGACACTTCAGTGCAGCATTAGCTATAGAATTATGTCTGAAATCTTTGTTTTCCAAAGAGTTCAAAGCTGCATAAGAATAAATGTAGCTTTCCCTTCAAAATTGTTTATCCAGAGGGAATTAAAGAAAAAAAATTCTTAAAAGAAGTGCCTGGTGAATTATATTTATGACTCTCCGTAAAACTTTTTCTCAGAATATGCATGGCATTAGTTCTTGAACCAGTAAACCACTGAGAAAAGACTTGTAAAAATAAATAACGATTGGCAACTATATGGGTTCAAATGTTTAACATCTTTACAATTCAAAAGAATTAAACTCAGTAAAAAAAAAAATCAACATATTTTATTTATTTTCCCTAAGCTACTTTCAAAATATTTCTACATTTGAGGTCTCGAGATATGAAAGAAAACCTATTACTTGAAAGTTCTTCCGTAACCATAAGAAACTAAAGACATTTCACTAAAAATGTATCCTTTAGTTACCATGATTTAAACAGAAATATAAGTTTAACTATGGTAATAAATATGCTTTGAATCCTAGAATTTTGAATTAAGCAAGTCCCATAATATAAAACTTTCACTGGAAAAATATTGTTCATCACATTTCGATAATTGTTTAATTTTTAGATAAAGTAGCTTTTATCTGCACTTTCCTATACTTTTGTTATTAACTAGAAACATGTTCAAAAAAATGAAAAATGTGTTTGTTCTTGAACAAATTAAACATAGGATTACCCTTATCAGAGTGGAAGAGTGGTAAATATGTCATTTGCCTAGGGCCAGCGATAAGAGACAAGTGTTGATAACAGAAAAGGCCAGCTAATCAAAGAAACTCATATTAACAAGAGTAAATAAAAAATACTGAAAAGTGCTTTCAGGAATTGAGTCTCGTAATTTTGTAAAGAATACAATTAAACTTTACTGCAAGGAAACTGAAAATCAGGCTGAACCTGAATTATAATTTGTTTGGCTGTAATTTGCACTGACTGTTAATGACACATACTGGAAAGCAAGTTAGCTGGTTACTTTCTAAATAGTGTTCAGTTAATTTATGTAGCATATTTTTTATTCTGAAAAAATGAGCACGTACTCTAAATATGTGTTTGTGTGCGCATATGAAAATATGTACACATTTTAATTTATTAAAATTCTGTTGAAATATAAACTGTTTTATTACTTATATGAGGTGCTGACAAAGAACAATTTTGGGGTTGGGGGAGTGATACAAAGAGCACAATGACTGAAGTTTGCTCCAGTGCTGTAAATGTAACAATGACAATAGTTAATTTCAACCACACATATTTCCTGACTCTCTCTTCCTATTTAGACCTCTATGGTTTTGTGTAAAGTAATCATAGCCGAGATTCATAAGTATTAAGTACTTGGTAGGATTTTTAGGGGAGGAGGGGGAGGGAGGGGCTCAGCAATACAAATGATGCACCTGCAGCAGTTGATTTAGGCCTTATAAATGCTACTTTGATAGAGATGAGGAGTCTGGAGTAGGAGGTAAATGGATGTTAAGGGAATAATGCATGCATATTGCAGACTCAAAAGAGCCCAGTAACAATCCTGAACAGCATCAGTGCTGCAGCTGAGACGCTGGAAGAATTAATCCTTGTTGCATTTAATTTAGAATACTGTATGTCCCCAACTTCCGCACATTAATTCCATTGCAGTTCAATGTGCAGAGTGCAATCCTGTAATATTATGAATTGTCCTAGCCTATGGCAGGTCTGCACATTGAAATAGAAGGTAAGACACACTGCAAACATGACTTGTGTTTGTACACTATTTTTCCTTCTCCCGTTGGGTAGGTTTGCAAATCAAGCATAAACTGTATGTATTACACATGTGTGCATGTAAATATGCATGTTTACACACACACTATATATATATACACATATACACACACACAAGAATTATATATATATTTTGTGCTAACTGTTTTTTTCAAAATTAATATATGTATGTATATTTTTCATGTGGATTTAATTTTATTGTAATGGATTAAAGAAAAGAAATAATTCATGTACAAAGAAAGTAATGGACTCAAAGAAAGGGAATAAAACTGATTGATTGAATTTTTAAACATCAGTAGTAAGCACTCCTCTTAACTCTCTCTTGAGAGAAATCAGGCCAATATATCAAAATCAGACAAGACTAGATTTGAAGAGGAGAATATAGACGTTTAAAGAGGAGAATATAGACTAAAATTAAGATTATAAAAATGCCTCTTTTTTTTTTAAAGTACAATATAATTTTCAGCTTCCCTGTTGCACAGCTTCAGTAATTAGCTACAAAAAAAATAAGTAGAGATTGAATAACTTCTGTTGAAACATGAAACTGCTGAATAGCATGGAAGCATGGGTGCACTAAGGATTGGACCAGACAGAACATGAAAAAGGGTGTACACATAGGCTGTAAATACAATCAGTATAATCCCTGTAGTATATAGTCCTTACTCAAGGGAAAATTCCCAGTTGGCTTCCCTGAGAGGTTTGGCTGAGTAAGAATTGGAGGTGTTTACCTTCAAAAATCTTGTTAAAAAATAAATCCAGAAGCATAAAATTTACTTCTAAATTCCAGGTTGTTGTGAAGTGTGAATTGAGGGAGGTTTGCGGGCACTGGAAATCCTAGAAACATCTGTGCCCAACAAAGAGTTTAGTTCCTTATTTTCTTTCATCTTTCTGAATTTAAAAACAGACATTTTGAAGTGTGGGACTTGAAATCTGCATTCGCAAGTATCAGATTGCTGCAGGTGTGTTTGGTAAATCACATACTGGCACCAGAGAAAGCAAGGTCTGTTCGAAACAGGTTATTCTCTTTAATGGTTGTTATAAACTTCACAGCGAGATGGTTAAGAAGGAGTTGTTAAGTACTTTATTTAAAATATCTGCTCTTGATCTCCTATGGTTTAATCAGTCTACAAAGATAACAAGTAAAAGCATCTGTAAGATGTAATGAAATCTGTCACGGTGTTCCCTGAATTTCACTTCAAGCATCAGATTAAATTATTTCTCATCCTCTGTGTTATCCTGGCTTCATTACCTTCTCTTGAAAAAGCATGGCATGAATATTTTTTCTGAATGAACTGAAACTAGAATAACTGATCCTGTATTTTATCATCTGATATAGCAGGCCCGATTCGGTCCCCAGCATGCAAACTATGGCTGAAGTGCACCACTGTTAAAAACTCTTGAGGATGCAAAATCTGAGAGGGATACATTGCTGTTACTGGTGTAGAATAAGCTTGGAGCAAAAGTGAAATATCTGTGGGTGGTTTTCTATTTGTGCAGTGGGCCTCTGTAATAAGGGCGCCCCCAGGCAGGGCAATCTGAGTTTGTGCACTGTTGCCAGGCAGTTCTATACCAAATAGGGAGGGAGAAGGAGACTACGTTTTAGAAACTGGAGTTAGTCATCCTTACATCGCGTGACATCACCACTTTCCACTATGTGAGTACACTTTCCAGAAGCTGTTTACACAAGCCATGTCTCTTAACCATATCTGGCTCATGCCTGCACTCCCACCCTCCAACCAACCTCTGCTAAGGGTCTTTACACTTGGTTACACTAGTAATGAAATGTACCAGCTTGCAAATTACACTTCCATCTCACTTACATGCTCCAGGTGACTAGTTTGCTCATGTCTAAGTTGCGCACCACCCTCTCTGCAGCTGATGAATTGAACCTGTATTATACTGGAGGATTTTAGATCTTCTAGAATAGTGTTGAAAGAATAATGATGGTTAGGCCCAACGCAGTGTCTGCATGCTCTGAAGCACTGTGTGCTCTAGGGCTCCTCTGCCTTCTGCTGTGTGCCACAACATCCAGTCATACTGAAAGCTCCAGTTGAGGCATGGAACTGTGGTGAGTTTCTGCATCGCAGTCTCACTGATCATAGGGATCAGTTTTGCTGAAAAATATGGTCTCCCTTGCCCAAGCCCTGCATGGAAGGAGGGAATTAAGAATTGGTGTCAGCCTGGGAACCCTGAATTTGAACATGCAACTGATGGGGGCTAAAATTAGTCATGGCTTCAAAGAGGTTTCCATATCTCCACTAGCTGTTGTGCATCGAGGACACCAGTGTATGTATAAAATGGCCAGGAAACTGGAACTTGAGTAAATAGATTTTACTCTATAGAATCCAAAGACTCTGGCAGCCGTTGAAAAGGAAGGTGGGGCTGTATTTTTCCTTTCCTGTGCTTGGATATTTTTTATTATCCAGACTTTCTGGGACTGAGCAGGGCTGCCTAATAACAAAGCCTACATAATACAAATGCCTAAACAGGCGCACCGTCTCGCGTAGGCTACTGTACTGTGAAAATCCCCAAACTTTGCAGTAAGCGTTTTGCTCTTGTAGATTACAGGAAGGTAAGTGAATGCCTAATACAATAGAGGGAGCACTCTGTCTCTCCCCCTCCCCCCATTTCTATATTACTGTGTGGTGGGGAAGCCAGACCACCCTCTCGCCTCTTATCAATGTTTACTCCTTAGGGAAGCCAATATTATAACCACTTCCACCAGGATACACTGCTCAAAGTTATTATCCTGTGATGTACCACCGTAATTGATTTTTTACCTGTGCTCATACTCAGAGTCCATATCCATGCAACAAGATCCATACCACTGCTTGCTGAAAGCCAAAATCTCATCAACCAAATGGAATTGCAAAAATATAAGATGTGAAATGCATGAGATTATTATAACCACACAATGGGCAATCCAGCTAACAGAACAATATTGTGCTGTAGGCACTAATATAGGCAGGAAAATGGGCACATTTAGATACAATGGTGAGTAAAGCAGGAAGAGTGACTTTCCTTTGGCTTTGCCCTTTTGTGAGTAGAACCATGCTCCCAGCCAGGCAGCCCCAGAACCTGACAAGGGCACATTATAGATCAATGGCATACACTTAAATAAAGGCAACCAACATGGTCTGGTGATGCCGTGATATCATCTTGAAGGGTGGGGCTGTTAATCTGGCCCCATTCCTGAAAATCTGGCATAGGCTGTGATGACCAATGTCCCTTGCTGGCATGCAATTTAGGATTGGAGAGGGGGCAGTTACTTGATGGAAAAATGCCAATCGGAATGCATTAACAGTATCATTTTGTAAAAGAGAGGGGGAAAAGCTGGAGAGACATCATGAAATTTATATCTAATTCATTTCAAAACAGCTAATTGTAGCTTCAGATTCTGTCCCCTGTCAGTTTTTGTGGTTTTAGAGTCATATTATCCTATTTCTTAAAAAAATAAATAAATAAATAAATAAAAATCTCCATGCTATTGTGTGTGAAAGCCCCACTCAAACAGCAGGCAAGTTTTGTTTACCAAGAGCCCTATTTTGCCACTTTATTAAGATTGAGTAGTACCTTTACACCAGAATTAGTTCTATTGAAATCTTTTGTGAAATTAGCAACTGTGCAGGCAAAACAATGCAAATGACTGCAGGTATCCAGAAGGGGCTGTCACATGCACAAAGTAAACTAGCAAAATAGAGATGACTTTTCTCCATGTTCTCTTAAGTCAGTTATCTTCGTTGTTAGTAAAACATTTTTGAGACAGAAGTATCAATTTTAAAGTGTTTCTTTTAAAATAGTCTAAATACTGTGGATGGTCCTATTCGTCTGGCATGACATGCTTTCACATATTTCAGAGGCTTTTCAAAAACAGGACCCTAAAGTTAGGCTCCCTAAATCCATATTTGGGGACCTTAATAAGTGGCCCGATTTTAAAATTTACTGAGCGTTCAACAACTCCCATTGTTCTCAACACCTTTGAAAATAGACCACTTATTTGGGTGTCCAAATATGGATTTAGGAACTTGATTTTAGGCTTTTTTTTTTTTTAAATCTTGGTTAAAGGGCTTTCCAAAGCACATTAAGAAAGAAACTGATATACAAACCAGCCACTGAGATGACTTCATCCAACATAGAAATGCAGCCACTTCTGGGGCAATACGTGGGCTCTGTTTAATAGCACATCGTAAATTGAGAAGGCAAGAATACCTTGTCCAAACAGAACTGCAGATTTCAACAGCAGAAATATCAATTTGAGCCCCCCTGGCCATTTCTCTAATAGTTTACCTTCACTTCTTTGCATTTGTCATCTCATGAGTGTCTATATATCAGCGAGTTTCAAAGTTTTTCATTGTGGTCTGCATTTTAATATGGACATTTTCTGCACACATTCTGCCCTTCCATTCATAACCAAATTTACCACTCCTCCATTGGCAATGAAGTAAAATCCCTGTGGTGACAGCAGCCGCTGTTTACTTGGAAAAGTAATTGTAGGAAAGTGATGTGTTTTTAGCTGCCTTTAGTACATTTTAGCAGTTAGAAATAAGAGAGAGGAACCGGCACCATGTGACTAGCCAGCCCTGCGCAGACCATCAGTAAGTATTCCACAAACTATAGTATGGGAATTTTTGTGCTATACATGACAGTCTGATTAAGGACACTTGCCCACAAAGTTAATTTAGTTGTGCCTTTAGGGACACTTGCCCACAGTCTTTAGGGACACTTGCCCACAAAGTTAATTTAGTTGTGCCTTTATTTTAGAAGTGGGCAGGGAGAAAGATAATTTCCTAATACAAGCCCTTATAACTAACCCTACTTTGTTTTAACATTCTGTTTGAGTTTTACAGCTTCTTAAAATACTTCTGTTAAAAGAGGAGATTATCAATCAGCATGTCAATATGAAGAATCTTGGATATGGGATATCTATACTTTCTATTTGTCTTGGACCAAATGATTTCACCCCCGATCTATGACATATGTAAAATTGAAGGCAACTAAATATATACATGCAAATAAATGGAAGCTGTATAGATTTAAATAGGTTAAAGCTGAATGAGCATTTATAAAAATACAGACTGTTTTGGATCTTCACCAGTAAGGATACATTGTTAAAGTCCATCCATAGTCTGGAGGGTTTTCCATTTTATGCACTTTCCGTGATTTAAAAACCCCTACCACCTCACAGGATCCTAGAGCCCAGCCGGCAGCCCAAGCCTGGAAGTCTACACTGCAACGAAGCAGCCCCTTAGCCGAGCCCTATGAGCATGAGTCAGCTGTCATGGGCTAGCCGTGATGTTTTTAATTGCAGTGTAGACATACCCTTAGATAAGATGATTTTGTTTTCTTTTAGAGCCTGATCCTGTAAGCAGTCCATACACATAGATCCCATTGACTTTGATAGGAGTTCTGTGCATGGAGTGCTTGTGCAGCTGAGTCATTAATAGGCTTATGTATTTTGGTTATTTATATTAAGTAGTGCTTAGAGCCCCCAAACAAGATCGGAATCCGATTGTGCAAGATATTGCACAAACAGATAGGAAGAGATAATCCCTGCCCTGAAGGACTTAAAATCTCATATACAAGATATGGATGGTGTAGGAGGAAAGAAGGAAGAATTATCCCCATTTTTAAAATATGGAACTGAGGCAGAAAGAGTTTGTGACTTGACCAGTGTCATACAAAAAGTCCATGGCAGAGCCAGGAATTAAACCCAGATTTCTTTGAGTCCTAATCCAGTGCTTTAACCACAAAACCATCTATTTTATCTTTAATATACAATTAAAGTTGTACCTCATTCAGCCAGCATATAAGCAAATAAACAAACAAACTAAAAATCTGTTGATTCCCATCATTCAATATCTGAATCCAACTGCTCAAGGTTGCAAAAGTTCCTGCAACAGTCTTTCCATTAAATTAGTGGCCTAGAACAAACTGTTTTATTCTTTCTCGCCATGCCTCACTGGTAGTTTAGCAGAATGTCAAATAGAGGCATCAGTATCTTATGGAAAAGTAGACAGTTGATCTTTCTTCTACACCAGTGTTTCATTCTGACACCAGAGTCACACTTCTGCTAAATGAGAGCAGTTTTCCTGAGCCTTGCAAGTCGGCTTCAGTGTTTTGGGACCTGGATATATTGTAAGTGTAATTTTTTTTATTTACACACATACACCAATCCCAGAGGTGTTCAAAAAGAATGCAGGTAATCCCTTCTTTCTGGAATCTCGGTCCAACATCAATACCCAGTTCCCAGAGAGCAACTCTGTCCTAGGAATTGACTCTAATCAGAGACCAAGAAATCAAACTCTCCTGCTGCTTGCACAGCTCTTTCTCCAAGGTCCACTGCCTCTTCACACAAATATGCGTAACAAAAACTAAGAACACGACATCATGTCTTCCCAAGATTGAACATTTGCTCGCACGCTAACACTAGGATGCTTGCAAGACTGTATAACAGTGCCACCTAGTGATGTTTAGCATAGCCAGACCATTTTTGGGTACCACTGAAATAGGCATCTTAGAAAAAGATGGATGGCTTCCTAAGAGAATAGTAGCCTCCAATTTTAGCTTGGGACAGAGAGCAAAGCTAAAAGGAAAAAGTCTTGCAGGTATGTGTCTTCTTTTGACTTTTAAGGATGAGATCCTTAAATTTTTTAGCAGTTGCTCTTACTTTTCTCACTGAGGCCTGAGAAAAAGGAGATCTTTGACTTTATTTTTATTTATTTATTTATTTATTTATTTAGAGAAATCTTCTTAGCCACCCAATAGGCTCTCTAAGTATTATAACATCCTCTTTAGGATCCAGTCTAAATACCTTTGGGACCCAGTTTTCCAGCATGGCTAAAGGTCCTTCTACCCCATCACACTGATGTTTTGCTATAATTTGGTCTGTCTATGTTTGAAATTTTTGTGCTCAAAATATTATATTATTTTTTGTTTTTATAAATGAAGTATTTTCCTCAAGTCCCCACTCCCAATGCAATTTGAGAGCACCTTTGACCTGCATTGTTCTAGTCGCATATTGCCACATGTGTTCTCCACGCTAGTTATGTGAGCTGACAGTCTTTATTTTTGCTTGTATTATTACCACACTCACTTCTCTGAGACGCTGTAGATTTATCATCTCTCTAAAGTTTAAAAGCAAAGAATTACTCTTTAAGCAGCAGGACATCTGGGCTGACTCAGATCCTGCTGTGTCCTCTCCTTAGCCACATCCTTTCCTTTTCCCATGTTTTGGGCCAGATCCTGCAAGCATTCTGTGTACACAACACTTTGTGACTGAAGCATGAGCACATGGAGGGCTTGTTAGGAGATAGCTTCAGATCCTCATGAATGATTTTGAAAGTGCTGAAGTGGCTGTATAACTCTTATATAATGTACATGGAGCTCAATCACAGTGTACCTGCTCTCTAGCTCCACCCTCCCTTGCCCTCTAACTAATCCTAACTACCGTGCATCGAAACGTGCAAATGTTTCAGAATTAGAAAATAATCCGCAAACAAGAGCGGTGGTGGAAGTGATGTAGGTGAAATATATTTCAATTAAATTAGAATATAATTTACTTGGAACACAAATGTTTGCGTACAGTCACCCCAGTTTTGCCCCGTTTTTCATAGCAGATGAAGATTTCATATGATAACCTTTTTGGAATATTAAAGCTTCCAGGGCTGAATTACCTTTGTTTCTTCATCAAAGTCCATAATTATAAAAGGCTGCTGTTCCTTAGGCCATTTCAGCTTCAAAAAGATTTTTAGGGCCTGGTCTGTTGGAAAGCTTGGGGGTATAATTAGCTAAAATGGAAATAGATGCAAGTGAAATTTAGTTCCTGATGTTTTAATTTAGTGCAGTACTGCCATGTGTTATTGAAGAGAATTCTTAAAGGCAAACATAATTATTTCATTATGGTCTTCAAAATGCTTTCATTGGCCTTAATAACAAGAAGCTGCATAAGGAGTCATACATTATAATTAGCCCTTCTTATATTTACATCAGATAAATAACAAATAATTGATGAAAAACAAGTCTTCTGAATGGATGATTTCACACAGAGCTCTGGTTACAGTTTAATGATAAAACATTTCTCTTATTGCTTTGCATTTTAATTATCTAGAATTATTACTCTAGCAGAGATGTTGAAGTAGTGTTGTTTCCATGCATTTCATTAGATTCACAACTAATTTATATGAATCTGAAGCCAAGGAAAGGTGTCTTTAGATGTATATCACATACAACATATTGCCAGCTCTATTAATTTTAATAAGTTTTCATTACAAACATTTAGCTCCAATTTAGCGATGGATTTTGCTTCAGTTGAAATCAGCAGGAGCAGAATTGTGACTTTTTTGTATTCTTTCATTTCCTGATTTAGGACCAAAACCATGCTGTTCTTACCAGTTGGAGTCAGGGAGTGAGAGTGAACTGTGGGATTTGGGTTGGTATTTTCAGAAGAGCCCAAGAGGGAGTTAACAGAACAATTCCTATTGACTTCACTGACAATCAGTGGGATTGGTGTTCCTAATTCTTCCCAGGAATTTGTGACAGTCCTTGGCCCTAAGAACCATGCCCTGAAATACACATGTTGTTGATGTTGTTTTTTTAACCATCTGCATTTACTGATACATGTTTTATTTTTATTTTTTATTCTTGTCACTGTCCATTTTACAGTGTCGGGTGAAAATTACTTCAGTTTTTCCTGTGTCTTTTTGAAGCGTCTTATAAATTTATAAGCTCTTTTATGTTTCATTTTTGTAACAAAATATATTTCACATGATTCATTCCTCAGATGTACAGAACACTAATTGTTGTTATTGATTTTGAATTTCACAACCATTACAAGTAACCCAGATGAGTGGCGGATAAAGAGTAATAATCCATGGAGTTCTGGAAGTGTTTCATGTTTGTCTGGAGTACTTTGCGTGATCAATATTAACTGCCCCATTGAAACTAACTGCTGTATCAAATAACAGTAAATCAAATGAATGTGCTTACAGATTATTTATTGAAAGCTTTAATTGTTCACAGAGGCCTTGCCTATCTGAGGGAACAATAGAAGCTAGTGATCAGACAAACTAGTTTGCAGAGCCTGGGGATACCATCAGACAACAAGGTGGCTCCTATCTATAGGTTAAGTGAGAGTTTTCTAAATCATAGGCCAGCCCACATGACGATTATCTATCTTGGCCATCCCTGGAGCAATTGTGTGGGGAGAATTTTTCCAAAGAGCTTCTCTTTCTTTCATGGGGCACACCTTTCCTTGCAAGCAGCCATTTCAATTTGTCTAGGTGATAGGCAGCATCTTGTCTGGAAAAAGAACAAAAATAATTTTCTGAAATTTTCAAAAGTTGTACTGACAGAAACCCCCAAATAAAGGACTCGGGGGAGATTTGCCCGCACTAGAATTATAAGCTCTTCTTCGAGTGCTTGCTCATATCCATTCCAATTAGGTGTGTGTGCGCCGCGTGCACGTTCGTCAGAGACTTTTTACCCTAGCAACACTCGGTGGACCGGCAGGTGGCCCCTTGGAGTGACGCCAGTATGGCGCCTGATATATACCCCTGCTGGCCCGCCCGCTCCTCAGTTCCTTCTTACCACCCGTGTCGGTCGTTGGAACTGTGGAGCACGGCTAGCTGTTCTCCACCTCCCTAGCGTTTCACTCCTGTGTAGTATCGTGTATATAGTTCTTTTATTGTAGTTCTAGTTAGTGTTTAAAATTAGTAATTTATAATTCTGTATATAGTTATAGAGGATCGGGGGTTCGCCCCTTTTCCTCCCCCCGGTACCGGGGCCCATGCCCGGTTCACCGGGTTTCAAACCTTGTGCGACCTGTCATCGGCCAATGCCCACAGGAGATCCGCACAACTCCTGTCTGAGGTGCCTAGGCGAGTCCCACCTTGAGGACAAGTGCCGGATCTGCAAGGCATTTAAGCCCCGGACAAAGAAAGAGCGGGACAGTCGCTTAAAGCAGCTCTTGATGGAGGCAGCGCTGACTCCCCCATCGTCGGCACCGACTCCGGCACCAGGACCAAGCGTTTCCTCCGCTCCGGACCGCCCGGCACCAACAGGGCTTCGCTTCCCCGCCCTTCACCAGCCCAACACCCCAGCCGGCACCGCTCCCTCTCCCCGAGGAGCAAGAAGCACAAGGCTCCTGCGGCACCTACAACTGCACCGCAGTCAGAGCGTACTTCCAAACCAGACCGCCCGGCACCGTCATCTGCCGCGGCACCGAGTATCGCCGCACCGTCGATTCCAGCTCCTCAGGAGCCGTTGAGTCCGGTGCCTCTCAGCTCCCCAGCACGACCTGCGGTTGAGCTCGTCGCGCCCTCCACACCGGAGACCTTCTCCGTGGCACGCGACCTCATTGCTCTCACAGAGCCCGAACTGCCCCAACCCCCGGCACTGCCGGTGCGGGTTATTCAGTCGATGGGCAAGCCCATCATGGTGCGGCCGCGTTCGCCGGGCACTGCCGAGCACCGTCGGTCCCGCTCTAGGTCGAGAGACTACTCTCAGCGTCATCGCTCTAGATCCTGGCGCCGCTCGCAGTCCCGGTACCGTTCCCCGCAGCACCGGTCGTACTCGCGGCACCACTCGAGATCCCGGTCGCCGTCGTACTACTCCCGGCACCGGTCCAGATCGCGGCACCGACGCTCCTATCGCAGCCGTTCCCGGCACGACAGCACATGGCACCGGTCGACCTCCTGGCACCGAGCTGGTAGCAGGTCCTGGTCCCGATTGAGATACCGCCACATGCTCGCTGCTGTACCTGTCCTGGAAAGTGGCCTTCCTAGTCGCTATCACCTCGGCCAGACGAGTCTCGGAGCTTCGGGTACTGACTGTGGACCCTCCATATGCTGTATTCCATAAGGACAAGGTACAGCTGCGACCACACCCAGCGTTCCTCCCTAAGGTCGTCTCCGCCTTTCATGTTAACCAGGACATCTTCCTGCCAGTCTTTTGCCCAAAGCCGCATTCCTCCAGATGGGAGCAACAGCTCCATTCTTTAGATGTCCGAAGGGCTCTCGCCTTCTACATTGAGAGGACCAAACCCTTCCGCCATTCACCTCAATTGTTTGTGTCAGTGGCGGAACGCATGAAGGGCATGGCAATCTCCTCCCAGCGTATCGCATCCTGGGTGACATCCTGCATTCGGGCATGTTACGACTTAGCCCATGTTCCGACGGGTCCTCTTACCGCCCATTCTACCCGGGCTCAAGCTTTTTGGCCCATGTCCCCATACAGGAAATCTGCCACGCGGCCACCTGGTCTTCCGTACACACCTTTGCATCACACTATGCACTGGTCCAGCAGGCTAGAGACGATGCCACCTTCAGCGCAGCAGTTTTACATTCCGCAACGTCTCAGTCCGACCCCACCGCCTAGGTAAGGCTTGGGAATCACCTAATTGGAATGGATATGAGCAAGCACTCGAAGAAGAAAAGATGGTTACTCACCTTTGTAACTGTTGTTCTTCGAGATGTGTTGCTCATATCCATTCCACACCTGCCCTCCTTCCCCACTGTCGGAGTAGCCAGCAAGAAGGAACTGAGGAGCGGGCAGGCCAGCAGGGGTATATATCAGGCGCCATACCGGCGCCAATCCAGGGGGCGCCCTGTTGGCCCACCGAGTGTTGCTAGGGTAAAAAGTCTCCGACGAACGTGCACGCGGTGCACGCACACCTAATTGGAATGGATATGAGCCACACATCTCGAAGAACAACAGTTACAAAGGTGAGTAACCGTCTTATCAGATCCCAGGTGAGGAAATAAATGGAAAATATACAGGGCTGCTTATTTTATGAAAATTCTGTGTGAGTAGATCAGAAGAATGCTTGGCACTTACAATACTGCTTCACATTTGCCAGAGTTGTGCAAGATTTAGCTAATTAAAGGGCACTTATGTTTAATTACTCTTACATAATTAAAGAGCAGTTCTGACATATAACTCTTAAAAATGCTGTCATGGGATCTCCTATTTATTGTATCTTAATAATTTCATATCAAAATTGCTCAGATTACAAGTAAAAAGATATTTTTATTTCTGCCAGCCCCGAGCCCCTTCATCTTTGCTAGTTCAAAAACCTTGGCATGGTTGTTGTGGGGAGGTTGTCTGTGCTTCTCTCTACCCTCCTTCTTCCCTGTGAATAACTGCATTAAAGACCTTAACCACTTTTCAGAGCTTTCCTGAGCTACACAGGGAAATTGACACGATTCTTGACATATTGACCACTTTTCACAATGTTCTGAATAGCAGTAGTGAAATTCACTGGAGTCTTGTCAATTATACTTCTCTGCAGTTTGGGAATGCTTTCAGTTTCAGCAGATGCACTAAGGGTGTTGTTCTGCAAACTCGGGAAGACATTACTGAATGGATTTGTGTTCAAAAAGCTCTCTTTCCAACCAGGAGAATTAGAAAAGTACTTTTAAAAATAAACTTAATTTCTGCAGAAAGTGATGGCTTAGGTCCCCCATGCATGCTGAGAAAAGCTTCCTACTATAGAGAGTCAAGTTTTGTGTTTGTGCTTTTAGTATATAACACTATATTACAATACACATAGAAGCGTGTAATGTAATATAGAATAATAATACATTTTAGAAACACCTAAAATTAGTTAATGTGGCTTTTCCATATATAATATCATAGTTGAAAATCCATATTTAGGGATACTCTAGGACTAGAAGCATGTACATCCCATTTGAAAGAGTAAATCTCCCCTTTCCAATGGCATAAATCGTACCGTTTTTATCCTTAAGTTTCCCAAGACTTTAAACCTTAAACTTGTCACTAGTCCAGGACTCTCTGTTGCTCGTCTTGGTTGGGCCAATGGAATTTTGTAAGGACATTCCACATTTGAAGGGCAAGAAAATATATCTCTGTCACAATGTTTTGTCAAAAGTGTAGTGGCAATTTGAAACTGTTCAGAAGTTTGGAATAATGTAGGAGATTCTCAGGAGATGAACTAGTGAGCAGAGAAAAAGTGGGGCAATGTCAAAGATGCATGATGAATAATAAATGCCAGTTATCTCATGGACATCACCCTCTCATACGTGGTACAGTGAATGTATATGTGCATATACTGTACTCTCTTCCCTCCTACATGAGACTGATGCTGGCAGGCTAGAAAAGCCATTTCAGACCATGTGCTGAAGACTGTATGGAGTGCTGCTGGTCAGCTTTTTGACTCAAAGTGGGTGGACAGAAGAATCTATTGCAGAGAGAGAGCGAGCAGGAGAATAGTTCCTCTTGTGTGTCTGTCTTTTCTTCATACTTTGTCTGTTA